>NC_058524.1:178808580-179117280 GCF_904849725.1 Hordeum vulgare subsp. vulgare | reverse complement strand
TCCCGTGGCAGCGGGGTCCAAAAGGAAACTACGGGATATTAAGGTTCTCCTTTTAATAAAGAACCGGACCAACGCATTAGCACTTGGTGAACACATGAACTCCTCAAACTATGATCATCACCGGGAGTGGTTCCAGTTATTGTCACTCCGGGGTTGCCGGATCATAACACATAGTAGGTAACTACAACTTGCAAGATCGGATCTAAAACACACATATATTGGTGACAACATAATAATTTCAGATCTGAAATCATGGCACTCGGGCCCTAGTGACAAGCATTAACCATGGCAAAGTAGTAGCAACATCAATCTCAGAACATAGTGGATACTAGGGATCAATCCCCATCAAAACTAACTCGATTACATGATAGATCTCATCCTACTCATCACCGCCCAGCGAGCCTACGAATAGATTACTCACGAACGACGAAGAGCTTCATGGAATTGGAGAGGGAAGAAGGTTGATGATGACGATGGCGACGATTTCCCCTGTCTGGAGCCCAAGAGGGACTCCAGATCTGCCCTCCAGATGAAGAATAGGTGGTGGCGGCGCCTCCGTATCGAAAACGCGACGAAAACTTCTCTTTTTATTTTTTCTGGGATGAAGGGATCTTATAGACGTGAGATTGGGGGCGGCAGAGCCGTGTGGGCCCCACAAGCCTGCCCACCGCCACCAGGGGGGTGGTGGCGGAGCCAGGGCTTGTGGCCCACTGGCCCACCCCCTGAGGTGGAACTTGGCGTAGATATTTTTCTTATTTTCCAAAACTGCTCCCCGTAAGTTTTCAGGACGTTTGGAGAACTTTGATTTCTGCACAAAGATAACACCAAGGCAATTCTGCTGAAAACAGCGTCAGTCCAAGTTAGTTCCATTCAAATCATGCAAATTAGAGTCCAAAACAAGGGCAAAAGAGTTTGGAAAAGTAGATACGATGGAGACGTATCAACTCCCCCAAGCTTAAAACCTTGCTTGTCCTCAAACAACTCAGTCGATAAACTGAGAGAGAAAGAAAAACTTTGACGAACTCTGTTTGATCTTGTTGTTGCAACTATGTCTAACTCATAACCAGAATTTCAGCAAGATCACAATTTAACAACATAAGAAAATGACACAAAGGTCTCACGGTCAACTAATATCAATGGCATAATCAGCTAACGAGCAAATAATAATGAGTTTCAAATACCAACACTTCAATCAAAACAAGCATGAAGCAATATGAATAGGTGGTATCTCGCTAGATCTTTCTGAGACCGCAAAACATAAATGCAGAGCACTTTCAAAGATCAAGGGCTGACTAAACATTGTAATTCATAGCAACGAAGATCCAATTATAGTCATACTCACAATCAAAAGCAAAGCATAAAAATGACAGAGGTGCTCTCTAATTGGTGCTTATATAAGTGGAGGATGACTCGACAGGAAAATAAATAGACAGGCCCTTCGCAGAGGGAAGCATTGATTTGGAGAGGTGCCAGAGCTCAAGCTTTGAAAACAGAGATAATAATTTTGGGTGGCATGCTTTCATTGTCAACCCAATGACCAAGAGTTCTCAATATCTTCCATGCTACTCATGCTATAGGCGGTTCCCAAACAGAAAAGTAAAGTTTTAACTCCCCCACCACCAATCAATCACACTCCACGGCTAGCCGAATCCTCGGGTACCATCCATACTAACATCAATCCGGGGGGAGTCTTGTTTTATAGTTATGTTTTTTATTTAAGCGTGGAACTGGGCATTCCAATTACCGGACCCTTTCTTGTGAATGACTATGAATAAACACATGTCGAGGATAACACTCCTAGCATGGAAGATACCAATAGCCCTCTGTCACCACATGAGCGGTTCGGGCATGCAAAACAGATTATTTCTTGAAGGTTTAGAGAATGGCACATGCAAATTTACTTGGAACGTCAAGTAGATACCGCAAATAGGTAGGTATGGTGGACTCTCATGGAAAAACTTTTGGGTTTATGGAAGTGGATGCACAAGCAGTATTCCGCTTAGTACAAGTGAAGGCTAGCAAAAGACTGGGAAGCGGCCAACTAGAGAGCGGCAACAGTCATCAAGATGCAATGAGTTTGACTAACATTGAATGCAAGCATGAACAAGATATAAATCACCATGAACACGAACATCATTGAGGCTATGTTGATTTTGTTTCAACTACATGCATGAACATGCACCAAGTCAAGCCACTTGAAACATTCAAAGGAGAATACCATCCTATCATACTACATCATAGTCATCTCAAAATCTATGTTGGCATTCAAGACAAACCATTATAAGCTCTCAGCTAAATAAGCATGGCATCAGAAACTATGATCTCTAAGTTATCATTCCAAACATGGTTCTCTCACAACAAAGCTACATCTGGGTCGACAAGCTAGTCATATTTACAAAAACAAAATAGATAGAGTTCATACCAGCTTTTCAGTCTCGGTCACTTCAACATATATCATCATTGTTGCCTTTCATTTGCACGATCGAATGATGTGAACAATAATAAGCGCATTGGACTAAGCTGAATCTGCAGGCAAGCACAAAGGAGAAGACAAAGTAATATAGCTCTTTGAACGCTGAACAGGTAAGCATGCAAGAACCAATAAACATTGTAACCAATATCTTCTACCTTGACACAAAGAAAAAGAAAACTATTTACACGGGAAAGCTCCCACCAAGCAAAAGAAGAAAGAAAAATATTATTGGGTTTTCTCAAAAGGACACAAAACAAGAAAACAAAAATAAACTAGCATGGATAATACAGTGGCAAAGTGTAAACACCAGCTAACAAAGTGAAAGCACAAGCATGAATGTAAAGTCGGTGAGAACACGTACTCCCTGAAAAGACCTCGATGACGCCTAGAGGGGGTGAATAGGCTATTTAAAAACTTCTTCGGATTTGGGTTAAACCTAATGCGGAAATAAACTAAGAGGATACTTGTCAAGCACAAATCCTAAATGCACTAGGCACTGCAACGTGTATCAACAACACGATCTACCAAGATGGACACAATATAGTTACTAACAAGCACAAGTAAGTTACACAAACTTACTTGAGCTATATCACACGACAAGTAGGTAAATGACACAAGATACTAGATCACACTAGCACACGATATATCAAAAGTTGCAAGTGTGAACGTGTGGATATAGAAGGTATGCTTGAATGATTAATCTTGTACAAGAAATAGCCAACACAATATAATGAGCACAAACAATATGCAATGTATGTATGCTCAAGTAACACAAGTAAACCACAAGTAAGGAGTTAGGGTTAAGGATAACCAAGGTCACTGAGACGAAGATGTATCCCAATGTTCACTTCCTTGGAGGGAAGCTAGTCACCGTTAGAGAGGTGGATGTTACCATGAAGGCACACCAATGCCACGAAGGCTCACCCTATTCTCCCTTTGAGATAACACCACGAAGGCGTTCTCAACCACTAGTGGTAAGCCTTTCAGGTGGCTTCCAAACCCTCACAAACTTTTTCGGGGGTAATCACACGGATTGATTCCTCTACGAAGAACTCCTATCGCCTAGGAGTCTCCAACCTCCAAGAGGAACAAGATCACGGGGAATGCTCAAAACTTGCTCAAATCTCAAATAGCTTGGGTTGAGAGAAGGAGAGGGAGACGATCTATCTTTTGATTGGAACAACTCTCAAAGGGGCTCACAAATGCTCTTGGGATCTAAGATTTGGTGTGAGAAAATGTGTGTGAGGTAGAAATGTGTTCTTATGAGGATAAGGCTGTGTTGGGACACCCTCTCACGAAGTGGGAGGGGGTATTTATAGTGGGGAGAGAAAAACAGCCGTTGGGGACACTTTAAGTCACACAGGGGTCGGACATCCGGCAGTTCACGGATGTCCGCGCGTCCACAAGGGGTCGGACGTCCGACAAGGGTCGGACATCCGAGGGCTGTAAATATATCTGGAACCACTGTGGAGTTGAACAGGGACCGGACGTCCAAAGAAGGCCGGAATTCCGAGTTATTCGACTCAAACTTCTCTGGTGCAAGATTCCGGATTTCCGGAAGGGGACGGACATCCGGCCCTCGGACGTCCGGAGGGAGACGGAAGTCCGAGTTATATGGCTCAAGTTTCTCTGGTGCAAAGCTCCGGATTTCCGAAGCTGGTCGGACGTCCGACCCTCCGACGTCCGGAGGGAGCCGAAAGTCCGAGTTATATGGCTCAAGTTTCTCTGGTGGAAAGCTCCGGATTTCCGAAGCTGGTCGGACGTCCGGCCCTCGGACGTCCGGAGGGAGCCGGAAGTCCGAGTTATATGGCTCAAGTTTCTCTGGTGCATAGTTCCGGATTTCCGAAGCTGATCGGACGTCCAGGCCTCGGACGTCCGGATGAGGCCGGATGTCCGAGGCACTGGTCCTGTTTTCTGATAACAGCAGAGCAGTGGAGATTTGGTAAGAGAAGAACAGTGGATATCTAGTTTGAGCAAGTTCATCACAAAACATGTGATCCCCTCTTAATAGTGCGGGATCCCTAAAGACTCAAGAATCATAAAAGGATACTGATGATCCATACTTGAGTGTATACTTTTATTCGCTGATCATCACTCCGCACCACTAACTTCAAAGGAACTGATACCTTTGAGTTAGCCCTTTCACTTGAGCTTGATGGTGTTGTTCCTTCTTGGCTCAAGTTGAAAGCAAGACATGATGAAGTCTTCAAGTAGCTCTCCCATACACAATGTGGAAAGCCTAGCTTATGTATTCATCTTCATTTGTCCACCATGTGAACATCCACAAGAAGCAAGCATGTAGTGCTCAGGAATGCTTATCTTGATCTTGTCCTTGTTAGCACATGAGCTTGTCCTTATCAACACATGATCATTGACAACAGTTTCAATGATATATTCGTGCTGATCCACTTGAACTTGCACACCACAATCTTGATGACGATCACCACTTGACGTCATCCTTCATGGGTTGTATGAGATCTTCCTTTTGACGCAAGCCCAATGGAAGCACACCTAACCCCCACATAGGACTCTCACAAAGACCATGGGTTAGTACACAAACACGTAATGGACAATGCTTACCATACCATGGGATCACTTGATCCCTCTCGGTACATCTTATACGCTTTGTGTGTTGATCATCTTGATTTACTCTTTGTCTGAGATCTTGATCAACCTAGTGTCTCTATGACCATTCTTTGGATAATACCTTGAATACCGTCTTGGTAATCATATAAACTCCTTGAACCCAACAGATGGACTTCAAGAAGTGCCTATGGACAAATCCTATAAATATAACTTAAGGCAACCATTAGCCCATAGGAATTGTCATCAATTACCAAAACCACATATGGAGATATATGCTCTAACAATCTCCCCCATTTTGGTAATTGAAGACAACCACTTCAAGAGAGTTTATATAAGGAAATAAGCATAACCAAGCGCACACATACAAGGTAATAATGCATGCGTGCAAGATGTAAATGCTTACGCAATAAAAGAAAGCCCTCTAAACATATCCAAAGTAAACTCTCTAAACTTCTCCCCCATTGGCATCGATTGCCAAAATGGACGAAAAGTTTAGAAATCCAATATAGTAGGTGGTCCTCCAAAAAGTGTGTACTTCTCAGCACATGAGTGCAGAGAAATACACAAATACAATGATAAGTAGTTGGAGGAAAACAAACTATATTGAGGACCCAAAGATTGCAAATAAAAGGATCGTATGCCACAAAGACATACAAAAATAGAGGCAAGCAATCAAAAGATTCCAGATGGAACAAACAATCATATGGTCTTTCGAACCACATGAATAAAAGATATTATGATAAAGGCAACAGAGTGTTTTATCAAAAACTAGAGAAGCTCCCCATGATTTGTGCACTAATACGAGATTTTTGTATTTGATACAGGTGCACAAAATAGAATCGTTGCTCCCCCAAAATGAATAAAAACACACAACGAGTGCAAGAAGATAGATGAGACAATAAGCATATCAATTGCACAAAACAAATGGTTAAGCAACATGTAAAAGAAGCAACTTAAGAATAGGCTCAACCAAAGTAATGTGTGTGAGTCATGGCAAAGCACTTGAGAAGACTAAGATAAGGATGAGCATTACTCATCAACATAGTCTTGATGAAATGAGATACAAAGTGCAGGACATATCATTCCCACACACACATACTAGAAAATGGGTTCACAAGCTTACTAATAAACAAAATAAGAACCAATGCTTGTGACAACTCATTGTGAAGATAGGAAGTAAGAACCTTGTCAAGAGGAGGGATACTAATTGAAATGGCAAAACCCTCATCAAGACAAGCATTAGGAAAAATAATCTTCACGGCCAAAGAGTGCATCAAGATGTAGGAAAAATAAGATACGCACTCAAAACAAATCCTTTCACGAATCCACCAAAAACTGAAAAGGAAATGCAACGATGGACGTGAAAGAAAAGAGGATATCAATTAGAGATGTAACTTCTCCCATGTGTAAAAGATTCTAAGTAGAAGACAATCATGATGATATATATCCACAAAGAAGGATGTACACACGAAATGGTTACAAGAAGGAACAAACTAGATATCCAAAAGGAAGTCATAAATATATCAATGAGATCTTTTGCTTGGAAGCATAGCACATGGCCTAATATTTTCTTATTGTACAATATGAAATTCCAACATACGAACATCAAAGTCATCCCAACTAGTAGTAAGACATCATCGTTCGGATGCTTTGAGAAAGCAAACAAGTACTACAAGAACGAAACAAGAGATTCATGCCATGATGCAACCTGAAAAGAAAAGACAGGTTGGGGCCTTTGCAAGAAAAGAATGCATGAAGTGGATACTTGTTACCGAGACAACATTGGATTGATGTAGTAGATAGTTGTTCTTTGATCATCCTAACTTGGCTCCAATAATCACATGGTCTCAACACCTTCCTTATAGGTGAGCCGAGCATCCAATGCATCTCTAGTTGTTCCTGGAACAGCAAAACAAACAAAATGGTGCCCAAACTCATTGGGACCAAAGAGTTAGAAAACCGGCAATACCTAGGACAAACTCCACATACATATGTGCATATAGATATGAATTTGAATTTCATGCACACTTTAGCCAATTTATGACAAGGTGGAGATTCCCCTATATATCGGGTCAAAGAAGGAAAGCAAGCAAAAGAAGTTGTATATAGTAGATATGCATGCTCAAGACTCTCAAGAATCAACGTAACACAAAGGTGATAAGTCACCAAGAGACAAGGTATCAAGTGATAATAAGATCCTAAACAAAAAGAACTATCACTTGAAGGATATCAATTAAAAGATACCTCAACGAATGAGATATCCATTGACACATGCCAAATAAAAGGAAACAAGAAACCAATTGAAGGAAAACAAAGATGAGGTATCTAATTTCCAAAAGAGAGCTAGGTTCCAACAAACCAAGCCTCGACAAATTTTCATGATGGCACAAAGCATCATAAAGAGCAAGACTTGCCTCCCATCAACACACACTTGATGGGGATCAAAAGATTTTATGATGGGTGAATAAAGAGAGTGTTCTAAAGAAAATAGGATAGCTCCCCCAAGGGACGTGCATTATATGGAATTTGCATTTAAATACAAAATGCACACGATGGGGTCATCACTTTCTCTATATCTATAAAAACACTAGACATGTTAAAATAGATCCATAAGAGGCAAGGAAGACAAACGAAACACAAAATCCAATGTAAAGACGATTAGCAATTCCTATCACATGATGGGAATACCAATTGTCAAGGACAAGAAGTATTTTGGAAGTGATACTCATTGGTAGATCGCAAATATATCCAAGATCATCTTTACCCATAAAACGCAAGCAAATGACACTTGTAGAGCTAACATGCCACCTAGGAACAAGATAATTTACAATATCAACACTAAGTGGCAACACCTCAAATGTACACATTTTCTAGGTTTGTAATATGCACATAGCATATTACTCCCCCATAATGTGATAAACCAACAATATTAACAAGTGGCACATTAAAACCAACAAGAGATACTTAATGGACCATATAGAATTTGAATTTCTCATGAATAAGACATACCACATAGAAACTAGATAATCTTGAAATATCAAAACTAAGTGGTATTCCCCATGTATACACATTTATAGGATTGTGAGGTGTGCAAAGCACATCACTCCCCCACAATGGGACAATCCATTAATCTCTCACAAGAGCCAACAAAAATACAAACAAGATGCAAATAGGCTCAATACAAGACTCACATGTACATGATGTGCAAACCAACATACACATACTCGATTACTCAAGATAAGCAAGTTGGAAGCACAACATATACAAACGCATGCAAGGTACAAAACCACAACATGCAAAGGGGCAAGCACCTAACAATGTAAACAGTTTAAGTATAAGTTACCGTAAGGAGGCATATTGAATATAAGATAGAAACTCGATAATCCAAATGACTTGGCTTGAGATAATATGAATGATGAAGACCCCTTAGTTCTTCATTATGTATCAAAGTCTCTAATGTCCTCCATAGTCACCTATTGATCAAGTTTGAGCTTGTTGGTCCCCAACTACGTTGGGTCCTAAGAGGTTAATCACAATAGGCTTGGCAACCCAAATGGTTCTTTTCTTGACACAATTTTGAGTACCAACAAACTTGGCAAACACATTGCCAACCTTATCCTTCCCAAGGGAATAGATATCATCAATAGTGATTGGGTTGGATAAGTTACCTCTTGTGAAAGACGAAGCGACGTGACCCTTCTCACGACATAAGTAGCAACATCTACCCTTTGCTTTCTTCCCAGTTGATTTCTCACCTCGGGGAGTGTTGGCTTGGGTCTTATTGGGAAGAGGCCTTCCTTAAACTTGTAGCTGAATATGTGATTGAGTTTGTGGCCGCTTCCCTTGTTGCTTGTGACTTTGAGACTTCGTCTTCAGAGGGCAAGATCTAACATGGTGCCCTTTAACTTTGCACTTGAAGCAAATGATTTTGGCCGAACTATTGACTTGTTCTAGGCCCCTCTTGTTCTTGTTTGAGTTTACTCCAACATCATTTTTGTCATTCGAAGATGTTTGCTCACACAGGACGTTGTTGAGTGTGGACATCCCTTCATGACACTGTTCCAAGTCTTTCTTCAAAGAAGTGACCTGGGCCTTGAGCTCTTCGATTTCCTCTGCACGGTTAGTATCAATGCAAGTACTAGAGGAAGTGTAAGCTTCAATGTTAGAGCAACAAGGCAAGGAAAGTAATTCATCACACGAGGTAGCAACATTATGAGTAGACGAATTATGAGGACTAGCACATGGAAATATAGTACTTTGACTACAAGTAGTGCCATTGTCCACATGAGGCTCACTTGATGTTACCTTGGTGATGATAGCCTCATGAGCTAACTTTTGCACATTATGGGATGTTAGAAGATCGGCATGAGAGCTTGTGAGCATTACATGGTTTTCTTCCAACTTCCCATAATTGCTAGTTAGTAAATCAAGTTGAGCACGTAGCTCAACATTCTCCTTCACTGTTGATACTTCAAAAGAGATAGGGTTAGATGTACAAGTATCATCAACAATATGAGAGGAGTAAGTAGCGATTAGAGACTTCTCATGAGTAGATTGAAGCTCCCCATAGATCTTAGAGGTTTTGACGAGCTCTCCCTTGACATTCTTGCATTCAAGGAGAAGGACCTCAAAATCCCTTTTAAGTTTATCATGAGCAACTTCAATCTCTCCTTTTGAAGATCTTAAGTCTCTACATGCTTGATGACTCTTCTCAAGTTCATGTTCAAGTTGTTCACTTTTAGCTTGTTCATGATTAAGTGAATCATTACAATTTTCAAAGTAAGCAAGAACATCTTGGAACCTTTGAAGAGCATTATTTTTAGCTTTATGAAGAATTTTACTGATCACATAGATATTTTCAGTCAAGTCATCATCATCATCCTCATCGCAAATATCATCGTTATTGCACAGGGAAGATGATACCTCATTATTACCTCTTGCCATGAGGCACATGTGAACTGGAGGAGTTGATGATGATTCTTTTGGTGAATCAGATTCTTCATTAGTCAAAAGTACTTCATATTTCTTGATTTCCCCTAAATGATTAGTCATAGAACAACTAGGGAGAAACAAGATATTTTGATCAAGAGGACACGGGAGAGCAGGCATATCACCACAGACATTTGTCGAGGGATCTTTAGGTGAAATGCATGACCTGTCAGCACAATAATTTACACTATGTGTGGTGCTAGATATTCTCATGTCCATAGAGGCTATGACATTTTCATCAACATATATTTCTTCACTCACCATGTCATTACCATGTGAGATTGAAGATGCTGAGATGTACAAGCAATCGGATATGGAAGTAGTGGTGGACTCTTTATGATCGAAAAGAATGAAGAGCTCATGCACTAACTCCTTCATCATAATATCGTCTTCATCACGATTGGACCCACCATATATATCTTCAAGTTTAGTCCAAACTTCATGAGCTGACTTGCAAGTCGAGATAGACTTAAACACTTCAGGACTTAAGGTTCGATGAATGGCAAGAAAAGCCTCACAATCAAGATACATTTCATTAGTAGATGAAGATGCGTCATCCTTTTTGTCGGCAATCCCTACAAGAACAATTCGTAAAGTATTTGGGCCCATGGCCCAAAAGTGATGAAGCATACGGATTCTCCATAGGGTATAATTTGTGCCATCAAAGTCAAAGGTGCCATTGTGCACTAACCCAATAGTCGACATCGATACTCTCTAGGTCGTGAAACCTAATTAAAGAGAGACCTTGCTCTCATACCAATTGAAAAGACCTCGATGATGCCTAGAGGGGGGTGAATAGGCTATTTGAAAACTTCTTCGGATTTGGCTTAAACCTAATGCGGAAATAAACTAAGAGGATACTTGTCAAGCACAAATCCTAAATGCACTAGGCACTGCAACGTGTATCAACAACATGATCTACCAAGATGGACACAATATAGTTACTAACAAGCACAAGTAAGTTACACAAACTTACTTAAGCTATATCACACGACAAGTAGGTGAACGACACAAGATACTAGATCACACTAGCATACGATATATCAAAAGTTGCAAGTGTGAACGTGTGGATATAGAAGGTATGCTTGAATGATTAATCTTGTACAAGAAATAGCCAACACAATATAATGAGCACAAACAATATGCAATGTATGTATGCTCAAGTAACACAAGTAAACCACAAGTAAGGAGTTAGGGTTAAGGATAACCAAGGTCACTGAGACGAAGATGTATCCCGATGTTCACTTCCTTGGAGGAAAGCTAGTCACGGTTAGAGAGGTGGATGCTACCATGAAGGCACACCAACGCCACGAAGGCTCACCATATTCTCCCTTTGAGATAACACCATGAAGGCGTTTCTCAACCACTAGTGGTAAGCCTTTGAGGTGGCTTCCAAACCCTCACAAACTTTTCTGGGGGTAATCACACGGATTGATTCCTCTCCGAAGAACTCCTACCGCCTAGGAGTCTCCAACCTCCAAGAGTAACAAGATCACCGGGAATGCTCAAAACTTGCTCAAATCTCAAATAGCTTGGGTTGAGAGAAGGAGAGGGAGACGATCTATCTTTTGATTGGAACAACTCTCAAAGGGGCTCACAAATGCTCTTGGGATCTAAGATTTGGTGTGAGCAAATGTGTGTGAGGTAGAAATGTGTTCTTATGAGGATAAGGTTGTGCTAGGGCAGCCTCTCACGAAGTGGGAGGGGGGTATTTATAGTGGGGAGAGAAAAACACCCATTGGGGACACTTTAAGTCACACAGGGGTCGGACATCCGGCAGTTCACGGATGTTCGGGCGTCCACAAGGGGTCGGACGTCCGACAGGGGTCGGACGTCCGAAGGATGTAAATATATCTGGAACCACTATGGAGTTGAACAGGGACCGGACGTCCGGAGAAGGCCGGAAGTCCGAGTTATTCGACTCAAACTTCTCTGGTGCAAGATTCCGGATTTCCGAAAGGGGACGGACGTCCGGCCCTCGGACGTCCGGAGGGAGCCGGAAGTCCGAGTTATATGGCTCAAGTTTCTCTGGTGCAAAGCTCCGGATTTCCGAAGCTGGTCGGACGTCCAGCGCTCGGACGTCCGGAGGGAGCCGGAAGTCCGAGTTATATGGCTCAAATTTATCTGGTGCAAAGCTCCGGATTTCCGAAGCTTGTCGGGCGTTCGGCCCTCGGACGTCCGGAGGGAGCCGGAAGTCCGAGTTATATGGCTCAAGTTTCTTTGGTGCATAGTTCCGGATTTCCGAAGCTGATCGGACGTCCGGGCCTCGGACGTCCGGATGAGGCCGGATGTCCAGGCCTCGGACGTCCGGAGGAGGACGGATGTCCGAGGCACTGGTCTTGTTTTCTGATAACAGCAGAGCAGTGGAGATGTGGTAAGAGCAGAACAGTGGATATCTAGTTTGAGCAAGTTCATCACAAAACATGTGATCCCCTCTTAATAGTGCGGGATCCCTAAAGACTCAAGAATCATAAAAGGATACTGATGATCCATACTTGAGTGTATACTTTTATTCGCTGATCATCACTCCGCACCACTAACTTCAAAGGAACTGATACCTTTGAGTTAGCCCTTTCACTTGAGCTTGATGGTGTTGTTCCTTCTTGGCTCAAGTTGAAAGCAAGACATGATGAAGTCTTCAAGTAGCTCTCCCATACACAATGTGGAAAGCCTAGCTTATGTATTCATCTTCATTTGTCCACCATGTGAACATCCACAAGAAGCAAGCATGTAGTGCTCAGGAATGCTTATCTTGATCTTGTCCTTGTTAGCACATGAGCTTGTCCTTATCAACACATGATCATTGACAACAGTTTCAATGATATATTCGTGCTGATCCACTTGAACTTGCACACCGCAATCTTGATGACGATCACCACTTGACGTCATCCTTCATGGGTTGTATGAGATCTTCCTTTTGACGCAAGCCCAATGGAAGCACACCTAACCCCCACATAGGACTCTCACAAAGACCATGGGTTAGTACACAAACACGTAATGGACAATGCTTACCATACCATGGGATCACTTGATCCCTCTCGGTACATCTTATACGCTTTGTGTGTTGATCATCTTGATTTACTCTTTGTCTGAGATCTTGATCAACCTAGTGTCTCTATGACCATTCTTTGGATAATACCTTGAATACCATCTTGGTCATCATATAAACTCCTTGAATCCAACAGATGGACTTCAAGAAGTGCCTATGGACAAATCCTATAAATATAACTTAAGGCAACCATTATCCCATAGGAATTGTCATCAATTACCAAAACCACATATGGAGATATATGCTCTAACACTCCCCCAAGCTTAGGCTTTTGGCCTAGCTTGGTCTACTCCCATGGATGATCCCGGCGAAACCCAAAGTCATAATGGGTGTTATACGGGAGTGCTGCAGCCACTGCCTGAATAGCTGCCTCACAAAGTCGAGCAGTCGTCGCCTCCCTCTCATACTCCTCTGCCTCTCCTATGGTTATGTAGTATCTTCGTTTAACCTGAAAGTCAAAGAAAGCAGGAGCAGGAAGGGTAATATGGAAAACACGTTGCCGGTTAAATATGAAGTGGTATAGGAGGGATCCATGATCTCTCTCAAGGAACTGGTAGCGTGTTAGAGCAACACGATCAAAGTAGCCTGTACGGAGAGGAGGGTCTTCTGGACGGATGGATACTCCAAGAAAATTTGCTAGGCGTGTAGCATAAACTCCACCAAAGAAATCCCCATCACTGGCATTTTTATTCAGCCTCCTTGCTATTATAGCTCCCATATTTAAGCTCGTGTCACCTATTACTGCGCTCTTAAGGATACTAAGATTGGAAGCGCATAAGTGACAATGTGCACCCTTACCGTTAATGCACCTACCTATGAAGAGGGCAAGGTAGTGCAAGGCAGGGAAATGGATGCTTCCTAGGGTGGCTTGCGTGATATCTCTGGTTTCTCCAACAGTTATACTAGAGACAAAGTCTCTGACCGAAGACTTAGGAGGATCATTAACACTACCCCAATCGGGTATCTTGCAAATCCTATTGAAATCCTCCAGATCCACGGTATAGGATTTATCGTACAGATCAAACAGTATGGAGGAGTCACGTCCACCTAAAAATTTAAATCTACGCACGAAAGAGGCAGTGAGCATAGCATACTGTTCACATTTATCTGAGAGGAATTCTTCTAACCCGGCGTTGCGGACAAGTGCATCAAACTCATCCTTGAAACCTGCTTCGATCATGAACTCATCGGAAGGCCATTCACATGGTTGTACCGGTGCGTCCCTTAGTTGAAAAGGTTCGGGCTCCCGAAAGTAGAGACGTGGACCCTTCTTACTTGAGGAACCACCATGAAACTTCCTCCCGAACATAATTTCCTTATGCTGAAATTTTTGAAGCTCAAGAGAAAAGTGAATAAGGACCCACCACACCTTGCAGCAACTACTCCTACTAGTGCCTAGAGACCGTATCATGCGCTAAAACTACTTGGAACCAGCTAAAATCAACATTTCTAGGTCAAGCACAGGGTCACCAAGGTAGCAAGAATTCGCGAAGGATAAAGCACTAGAGAAAAAACTAATTGGACCAATGGAGGAGTCACTTACAAAGGAGTAATTTCCCCAAAACAGTTCGGAGAATGGTGCTTTGAGAAAGGAGATCGAAAATCACAGCCAAATGAGCAAGAACACGGGTTTGAGCTGCGAAACAATTTTTTCTGGAGGTGGAAGAAGAGGCTGGGAGCTGGAATGAGTGGAGGGGGTGCCTGTGGGCCCCACAAGCTTGCACCCCGCCACCAGGGGGGTAGGTGGCGGTGGCAGGGCTTGTGGCCCACTGGTCAGGCCCCCAGGCCAGATCTCAGGCCCAGAAATTTTCAAAAATTCCAGAAAAAAATCATACTAAATTTTCAGGACCATCGGAGAACTTTTATTTTCGAGGTATTTTCTCCGGGACGCTAAAACAGAAAACAGGAAAAACTAAACTAATTCTATCATTTTTATTCTAAGCAAAAGAAAAGGAAAACTTAAAACAGAGGTATGTGACTCCTTGATTCATCCGTTTCATGGTCATCGAAAGAAATCCGTCAATGGGATTGATCAAGTCCTCAGGACAAAGCCTTCTCGAATCGCAAGAGAGAACGGAGAATTTTCGAATAGCCACTAAGTCACCTCAATGGGGATATGTATCTCCCCAACAAGAAAATCATACTTCATCTTGACACGAGGAATAGGGCATTCAAAGGTCCCAATAAGAATTGATGAAGTCTTTTCGATAGCATTGATGCAATGTACTTGATATCATTTCTTCGAAAAGTGCACTGTGTGCTCATTACCGTTGACATGGAAAGTGACATTGCCTTTGTTGCAATCTATAACAACCCTTGCAGTGTTTAAAAAGGGTCTTCCGAGGATGATAGCCATGGCATAGTCCTCGGGAATATCCAAGATAACAAAGTCTGTTAAGATAGTGGTGTTAGCAACCACAACATGCACATCCTCGCAAATGCTGATAGGGAAAGCAGTTGATTTGTCGGCCATTTGCAGAGAAATTTCAGTGGGTGTCAACTTATCCAACTCAAGTCTACGATAAAGAGAGAGCGGCATAACACTAACACCGGCCCCAAGGTCACATAAGGCAGTTCTTACGTAGTTTCCTTTAATTGAGCAAGGTATAGTGGGCACTCCGGGATCACCAAGTTTCTTAGGAGTTCCACCTTTGAAAGTGTAATTGGCAAGCATGGTGGAGATCTCAAGATCTGGTATCTTCCGTTTATTAGTCACGATATCTTTCATGTACTTGGCATATGGAGACATCTTGAGCATATCAGTTAACTGCATCTGCAGAAAGACGGGTCTTATCATCTCAACGAAGCGCTCAAAATCCTCATCATCCTTTTTCTTGGATGGCTTAGGAGGAAAGGGCATAGGTCTCTGAACCCATGGCTCTCTTTCTTTACCATGCTTCCTAGCAGTGAAGTCATTCTTATCGTATCTCTTAGGTTGTGGATTATCAAGATTAACCGTAGGTTCAATCTCCACATCCTCGTCATTGCTAGGTTGAGCATTATTATAAACATCACTATCTGTATTGTCACCAGGTTCATGTTCATCACCTGATTGTGTTTCTGCATCAGACGCAGAAATATCATTAGGTTCTTCAGGTGTGACAGTATTTGGTGAACTGGCGTGCAGGTTTCTGTCATCCTTCTTCTTCTCCTTAGGATGACTAGGTGTATCAGCATTGATTCCTTGAGAATCTTGATCAATTCTCTTAGGATGACCTCCAGGATACAAAGGTTCCTGAGTTATTTTGCCTCCTCTAGTAATGACTCTGACAGAGTTGTCATTTAATTCATTGAGCAAGTCATTCTGAGCTTTAAGTACTTGTTCTACCCGAGTAGTAATCATAGAGGCATGTTAACTCAGAAGCTTCAGATCGTTGACATTTCTGTCTACACAAGCACTTAAATGGCTAAGCATACGAGTACTTTGTTCCAAATGTCTGCTAACATAATCATTGAAACTCTGTTGTTTGGCAACAAAGTTGTCAAATTCATCAAAGCATAGGCTAGCTGGTTTATCAAAAGGAATATCACTCTCATCAAACCTACGCAGAGAATTCACTTCCACTACCTGTATCGGGTTATCGAGACCATGGATCTCTTCGATAGGTGGTAGATTTTTGACATCTTCAGATCTAATGCCTTTCTCTTGCATAGATTTCTTGGCTTCTTGCATATCTTCGGGACTGAGGAATAGAATACCTCTTTTCTTAGGAGTTGGCTTAGGAGGTGGTTCGGGAATAGTCCAAGCATTATCATTGATCAAGAGGTTATTCAGTAGGGTCTCAGCTTGTTCTACAGTTCATTCCCTAAAAACACAACCGGCACAACTATCTAGGTGGTCTCTAGAGGCATCGGTAAGTCCGTTATAGAGGATATCCAGTATCTCGTTCTTCTTAAGAGGGTGATCAGGCAAAGCATTCTGTAGCTGGACGAGCCTCCCCCGAGATTGTGGAAGACTCTCTTCTTGGAGTTGAGCAAAGTTGTATATTTCCTGCAAGGCAGCTTGCTTCTTATGGGCAGGGAAATATTTCTCACACAAGTAATAGACCATCTCCTGGGGACTACGCACACATCCAGGAGCAAGAGAGGTGAACCAGACTTTAGCGTCATCCTTTAGAGAGAAAGGAAACATCTTAAGGATATAGTAGTGGCGGATCTTCTCCTCATTAGTGAAAAGATTGGCTATTTCGGATAGTTTGGCAAGATGGGCTATGACCGTCTCAGACTCATAACCGTGAAAAGGATCAGATTCGACTAGAGAGATTATCTCGGGGTCAACAGAGAATTCATAATCCTTATCGGTGACAAAGATAGGCGAAGTGGCAAACTTCGGGTCATTTTTCATCCTAGCTTCCCGAGATTTTTCCTTCCACTTGAGAAGTAATTTCTCAGCGTCATAGGCATCCTTACACACAAGAAAATCCTCAGCTATCTCTTCCTCCATAACGTAACCCTCAGGTATATCAGGCAATTCATATCTAGGAGAGCTAGAGCTAGCAGGAGCAAAAGCAGGTTCTATCTCAATAGTATCGGCAGTTTCAGAAGCATCACGAGCATTGGCAGTAACTCTAGCAATATGAGCATCAAGGAACACTTCTAGTGGAACATCAGGCAAAGGAGTATCTCTAGGAGTATCAAGCATAGCATCATCAGGCAAAATAGCATCTCTAGCATCATCAAGCACAGCATCTCTAGTAGTATCAGGCATAGTATCAAGCATAGTATCATCAGGCATAGTATCAAGCATAGCATCTCTAGCAGTATCAGGCATAGTATCAAGCATAACATCTCTAGCGGTAGTATCACAAGCATCATCAAGCACAGGCGACATATCAAGATTTCTAGCAGGAGGTGATGTCGCAAACTTACTCATAACTGAAGGTGAATCAAGTGCAGAGCTAGATGGCAATTCCTTACCTCCCCTCGTAGTTGAGCGCAAGACTTTAGTCTTCGGATCCTTCAGATTCTTCATAGTGATCAGCAGATATAAATCCCAAGTATCTCAGAGAATATAGCAATACCTCCCCGGCAACGGCGCCAGAAAAATGTTGATTGCAATCTCTGGCGATGGCTAGACGAATGTTGATGACAACAAACCTTCCCCTGCAACGGCACCAGAAGAATGCTGCTACCACTCCCCGACAACGAAACTATAAGAATGTTGTTGATGGCCCACCAGCGCGTGGGTTCACAACAGTTTTCGAGGGTAGAGTATTCGACCCAAATTTGTTGGTTTACCAGACAGGAGGAGAGAGGATACTCTCGAGTATTAGCAGCTGAATTTGTCAGATTCAACCACACCTGAAAGATTAGTATCTGCAAGCAAAGTAGTAACAACAAAGTAGCGTGTAACGACAGTGTAACGAGCAGTAGCAGCGGCAAGGAAAAGCAGTAGTGACAGCAGTAGCAAGTAGCAACAGTAGCAAGCGACAGTAGTAGCAACAGTAGCAGCAGAGCAAGACAAGTAACACCAGTAGCAACAGTAGTAGCAGCAGCAGAGCAAAACAAGTAACAGCAGTAGCAACAGTAGGACAAACTCGTAGGCAATGGGTCGGTGATTTGTTTGGATGGTATTCATCATGCAACAACTATAACACGGAGAGATATGTGGCTAGCTCCCGTTCGTCAATGTGATGTAGGCATGCATTCCATGTGTCGTCATACGTGCTTAGGCAAAAAGAACATGCATGACATCTATTGTCCATCCCTCCCGTGGCAGCGGGGTCCAAAAGGAAACTACGGGATATTAAGGTTCTCCTTTTAATAAAGAACCAGACCAACGCAATAGCACTTAGTGAACACATGAACTCCTCAAACTATGGTCATCACCGGGAGTGGTTCCGGTTATTGTCACTCCGGGGTTGCCGGATCATAACACATAGTAGGTAACTACAACTTGCAAGATAGGATCTAAAACACACATATATTGGTGACAACATAATAATTTCAGATGTGAAATCATGGCACTCGGGCCCTAGTGACAAGCATTAAGCATGGCAAAGTAGTAGCGACATCAATCTCAGAACATAGTGGATACGAGGGATCAATCCCCTTCAAAACTAACTCGCTTACATGATAGATCTCATCCTACCCATCACCGCCCAGCGAGCCTACGAATAGATTACTCACGAACAACGAAGAGCTTCATGGAATTGGAGAGGGAAGAAGGTTGATGATGACGATGGCGACGATTTCCCCTCTCTGGAGCCCAAGACGGACTCCAGATCTGCCCTCCAGATGAAGAACAGGTGGTGGCGGCGCCTCCGTATTGAAAACGCGACGCTTCTCTTTTTATTTTTTCTCGGACGAAAGGGATCTTATAGACCTGAGATTGGGGGCGGCAGAGCCGTGTGGGCCCCACAAGCCTGCCCACCACCACCAGGGTGGTGGTGGCGGAGCCAGGGCTTGTGGCCCACTGGCCCACCCCCTGAGGTGGAACTTGGCGCAGATATTT
Organism: Hordeum vulgare subsp. vulgare; assembly: GCF_904849725.1. Classification (NCBI taxonomy): domain Eukaryota; kingdom Viridiplantae; phylum Streptophyta; class Magnoliopsida; order Poales; family Poaceae; genus Hordeum; species Hordeum vulgare. Next base: position 179,097,729 of record NC_058524.1, on the reverse strand, counting down.
TTCTTGTTTTCCAGAACTCCTCCTCGTAAATTTTCACGACGTTTGGAGAACTTTGATTTCTGCACAAAAATAACACCAAGGAAATTCTGCTGAAAACAACGTCAGTCCAGGTTAGTTCCATTCAAATCATGCAAATTAGAGTCCAAAACAAGGGCAAAAGAGTTTGGAAAAGTAGATACGATGGAGACGTATCAGAGATCTATCATGTAATCGAGTTAGTTTTGACGGGGATTGATCCCTAGTATCCACTATGTTCTGAGATTGATGTTGCTACTACTTGGCTATGCTTAATGCTTGTCACTAGGCCCCGAGTGCCATGATTTCAGATCTGAACCTATTATGTTGTCGCCAATATATGTGTGTTTTAGATCCTATCTTGCAAGTTGTAGTTGTTGGGGAACGTCGCATGGGAAACAAAAAATTTCTTACGCGCACGAAGACCTATCATGGTGATGTACATCTACGAGAGGGGATTTCCGATCTATGTACCCTTGTAGATCGCACAACAGAAGCGTTAGTGAACGCGGTTGATGTAGTGGAACGTCCTCACGTCCCTCGATCCGCCCCGCGAACCGTCCCACGAACCGTCCCGCGATCCGTCCCACGATCTAGTGCCGAACGGACGACACCTTCGCGTTCAGCACACGTATAGCTCGACGATGATCTCGGCCTTCTTGATCCAGCAAGAGAGACGGAGAGGTAGATGAGTTCTCCAGCAGCGTGACGACGCTCCGGAGGTTGGTGGTGATCTAATCTCAGCAGGGCTCCGCCCGAGCTCCGCAGAAACACGATCTAGAGGTAAAACTGTGGAGGTATGTGGTCGGGCTGTCGTGGCAAAAGTTGTCTCAAATCAGCCCTAATAGCTCCATATATATAGGAGGGGGGAGGGGAGGCTTGCCTTGAGGCTCAAGGAGCCCCAAGGGATGCGCCACGAAGGGAGGAGGAGTCCTCCTCCAATCCTAGTCCAACTAGGATTGGAAGGTGGAGTCCTTCTCTCCTTTCCCACCTCCTTTTTTTTCCTTTCTCTTTGATTTTCTATCTATGGCGCATAGGGCCTTATTGGGCTGTCCCACCAGCCCACCAAGGGCTGGTGCGCCACCCCCAAGGCCTATGGGCTTCCCCGGGGTGGGCTGCCCCCCCCCCCCCCCGGTGAACACCCGAAACCCATTCGTCATTCCCGGTACATTCCCCGTAACTCCGAAAACCTTCCGGTAATCAAATGAGTTCATCCTATATATCAATCTTCGTTTCTGGACCATTCCGGAAACCCTCGTGACGTCCGTGATCTCATCCGGGACTCCGAACAACATTCGGTAACCAACCATATAACTCAAATACGCATAAAACAACGTCGAACCTTAAGTGTGCAGACCCAGCGGGTTCGAGAACTATGTAGACATGACCCGAGTGACTCCTCGGTCAATATCCAATAGCGGGCCCTGGATGCCCATATTGGATCCCACATATTCTACGAAGATCTTATCGTTTGAACCTCAGTGCCAGGGATTCATATAATCCCGTATGTCATTCCCTTTGTCCTTCGGTATGTTACTTGCCCGAGATTCGATCGTCAGTATCCGCATACCTATTTCAATCTCGTTTACCGGCAAGTCTCTTTACTCGTTCCGTAATACAAGATCCCGCAACTTACACTAAGTTGCATTGCTTGCAAGGCTTGTGTGTGATGTTGTATTACCGAGTGGGCCCCAGGATACCTCTCCGTCACACGGAGTGACAAATCCCAGTCTCGATCCATACTAACTCAACGAACACCTTCGGAGATACCTGTAGAGCATCTTTATAGTCACCCAGTTACGTTGCGACGTTTGATACACATAAAGCATTCCTCCGGTGTTAGTGAGTTATATGATCTCATGGTCATAGGAACAAATACTTGACACGCAGAAAACAGTAGCAACAAAATGACACGATCAACATGCTATGTCTATTAGTTTGGGTCTAGTCCATCACGTGATTCTCCTAATGACGTGATCCAGTTATCAAGCAACAACACCTTGTACATAGTCAGAAGACCCTGACTATCTTCGATCAACTGGCTAGCCAACTAGAGGCTTGCTAGGGACAATGTTTTGTCTATGTATCCACACATGTATATAAGTCTTCATTCAATACAATTATAGCATGGATAATAAACGATTATCTTGATACAGGAATTATAATAATAACTATATTTATTATTGCCTCTAGGGCATAATTCCAACAGTCTCCCACTTGCACTAGAGTCAATAATCTAGCCCTCACATCACCATGCGAATTACATTGTAATAAATCTAACACCCATACAGTTCTGGTGTTGATCATGCCTTGCCCGTGGAAGAGGTTTAGTCAGCGGGTCTGCTACATTCAGATCCGTGTGCACTTTGCATATATTTACGTCCTCCCCTTCGACGTAGTCGCGGATGAGGTTGAAGCATCGTTTGATGTGTCTGGTCTTCCTGTGAAACCGTGGTTCCTTTGCTAAGGCAATGGCACCCGTGTTGTCACAGAACAAGGTTATTGGATTCAGTGCGCTTGGCACCACTCCAAGATCCGTCATGAACTGCTTCATCCAGACACCCTCCTTAGCCGCCTCCGAGGCAGCCATGTACTCCGCTTCACATGTAGAATCAGCTACGACGCTTTGCTTGGAACTGCACCAGCTTACTAGACCCCCATTAAGAATAAATACGTATCCGGTCTGTGACTTAGAGTCGTCCGGATCTGTGTCAAAGCTTGCATCGACGTAACCCTTTACGGTGACCTCTTTGTCACCTCCATACACGAGAAACATCTCCTTAGTCCTTTTCAGGTACCTCAGGATATTCTTGACCGCCGTCCAGTGATCCACTCCTGGATTACTCTGGAACCTGCCTGCCATACTTATGGCCAGGTTAACGTCCGGTCTAGTGCACAGCATTGCATACATGATAGATCCTATGGCTGAAGCATAGGGGACGGTGCTCATATGCTCTCTATCTTTATCAGTTGCTGGGCACTGAGTCTTACTCAATCTCGTACCTTGTAAAACTGGCAAGAACCCTTTCTTGGACTGTTCCATTTTGAACCTCTTCAAAACTTTTATCAAGGTATGTGCTTTGTGAAAGTCCTATCAGGCGTTTCGATCTATCCCTGTAGATCTTAATGCCTAGAATGTAAGCAGATTCTACTAGGTCCTTCATAGAGAAACTTTTATTCAAGTAATCATTTATGCTCTCAAAAAACTCTACGTTGTTTCCAATCAGTAATATGTCATCCACATATAATATTAGAAACGCCACAGAGCTCCCACTCACTTTCTTGTAAATACAAGATTCTCCAACCACTTGTATAAACCCAAATGCTTTGATCACCTCATCAAAGCGTTTATTCCAACTCCGAGATGCTTGCACCATTCCATAAATGGATCGCTGGAGCTTGCATACCTTGCTAGCATTTTTAGGATCGACAAAACCTTCGGGTTGCATCATATACAACTCTTCCTTAAGGAAACCGTTAAGGAACGCTGTTTTGACATCCATCTGCCAGATTTCATAATCGAAAAATGCAGCTATTGCTAACATGATTCTGACGGACTTAAGCATCGCTACGGGTGAGAATGTCTCATCGTAGTCAACTCCTTGAACTTGTGAAAAACCCTTTGCCACAAGTCGAGCTTTATAAACGGTCACATTGTCGTCAGCGTCCGTCTTCTTCTTAAAGATCCATTTGTTCTGAATAGCCTTGCGGCCCTCAGGTAGTACTTCCAAAGTCCACACTTTGTTTTCATACATGGATCCTATCTCGGACTTCATGGCCTCCAGCCATTTGTTGGAATCTGGGGCCACCATTGCTTCTTCATAATTTGCAGGTTCATTGTTGTCTAACAACATGATTGACAAAACGGGATTACCGTACCACTCTGGAGCAGCACGTGGTCTCGTCGACCTGCGTGGTTTGATAGGAACTTGAACCGGAGTTTCATGATCATCATCATTAACTTCCTCCTCAACCGGCGTCGCAACGACAGGGGTTTCCCCTTGCCCCGCGCCACCATCCAGAGGGATGAGAGGTTCGACAACCTCTTCAAGTTCTATCTTCCTCCCACTCAATTCTCTCGAGAGAAACTCCTTCTCGAGAAAAGCTCCGTTTTTAGCAACAAACACTTTGCCCTCGGATTTGAGATAGAAGGTGTACCCAACTGTCTCTTTTGGGTAACCTATGAAGATGCACTTTTCCGCTTTGGGTTCCAGCTTTTCAGGCTGAAGCTTTTTGACATAAGCATCACATCCCCAAACTTTAAGAAACTACAACTTTGGCCTTTTGCCACACCACAGTTCATATGGTGTCGTCTCAACGGATTTTGATGGTGCCCTATTTAAAGTGAATGCAGTTGTGTCTAATGCATAACCCCAAAACAATAACGGCAAATCAGTAAGAGACATCATAGATCGCACCATCTCTAATAAAGTACGATTACGATGTTCGAATACACCATTACGCTGTGGTGTTCCACGCGGTGTCAACTGTGAAACAATTCCACATTGTCTTAAGTGAGCACCAAACTCGAAACTCAGATATTCACCCCCACGATCAGACCGTAGGAACTTGATCTTCTTGTTACGATGATTTTCAACTTCACTCTGAAATTGCTTGAACTTTTCAAATGTTTCAGACTTGTGCTTCATTAAGTAGACATAACCATATCTACTCAAATCGTCAGTGAAGGTGAGAAAATAATGATATCCGCCGCGTGCCTCCACGCTCACCGGACCGCACGCATCGGTATGTATGATTTCCAACAAGTCATTGGCACGCTCCATTGTTCCGGAGAACGGAGTTTTAGTCATCTTGCCCATGAGGCATGGTTCGCACGTGTCAAGTGAATCAAAGTCAAGTGACTCCAAAAGTCCATCGGTATGGAGTTTCTTCATGTGCTTTACACCAGTATGACCTAAGCGGCAGTGCCACAAAAATATGGCGCTATCATTGTTAACTCTAACTCTTTTGGTCTCAATGTTATGTATATGTGTATTATCACTATCAAGATTCAGTATGAACAATCCTCTCACACTGGGTGCATGACCATAAAAGATGTTACTCATAGAAATAGAACAACCATTATTCTCTGACTTAAAAGAGTAACCGTCTCGCAATAAACAAGATCCAGATATAATGTTCATGCTCAACGCAGGCACTAAATAACAATTATTCAAGTTCATAACTAATCCTGATGGTAACTGAAGTGAAACTGTGCCGACGGCGATTGCATCAACCTTGGAACCATTTCCTACACGCATCGTCACTTCATCTTTCGCGAGCCTTCGCCTATTCCGCAGTTCCTGTTTCGAGTTGCAAATATGAGCAACAGAACCGGTATCGAATACCCAGGCACTACTACGAGAGCGAGTTAAGTATACATCAGTAACATGTATATCAAATATACCTGATTTTTCTTTGGCCGCCTTCTTATCAGCCAGATACTTGGGGCAGTTGCGCTTCCAGTGACCCATACCCTTGCAATAGTAGCACTCGGTTTCAGGCTTAGGTCCAGCTTTGGGTTTCTTCGTCGGATTGGCAACAGGCTTGCCGCTCTTCTTTGAATTACCCTTCTTCCCTTTGCCGTTTCTCTTGAAACTAGTGGTCTTATTCACCATCAACACTTGATGCTCTTTACAGAGTTCAGACTGTGCGACTTTCAGCATCGCAAACAACTCGCCGGGTGACTTGTTCATCCCTTGCATGTTGTAGTTCAACACAAAGCCCTTATAGCTTGGCGACAGTGATTGAGGAATTCTGTCAGTGATAGCCTCTTGCGGGAGTTCAATCCCCAGCTCAGCTAGACGGTTTGAATACCCAGACATCTTGAGCACATGTTCACTGACACACGAATTCTCCTCCATCTTGCAAGCATAGAATTTATCGAAGGTCTCATACCTCTCGATCCGGGCATTCTTCTGAAAGATGAACTTCAACTGCTGGAACATCTCATATGCTCCATGACGCTCAAAGCGACGTTGAAGTCCCGGCTCTAAGCCATACAAGACTGCACATTGAACTACTGAGTAGTCCTCCTTACGTGTTAACCAAGCGTTCTTAACATCTTGATCAGCCATAGCGGGTGGTTCATCTCCTAGCGCAGCATTAAGGACCTAATCCTTCTTCCCAGCTTGTAGGATTAAGCTAAGATTACGAGCCCAGTCTACAAAGTTGCTTCCATCAGCTTTCAACTTAGCTTTCTCTAGGAACGTATTAAAATTCAGGGTGACTGTCGCGTGAGCCATGATCTACAACACAAATATATTCAAAGTGGACTTAGACTATGTTTAAGATAATTAGAGTTTAACTTAATCAAATTACTTGCTAAACTCCCACTCAAAAAATACATCTCTCTAGTCATTTGAGTGGTTCATGACCCACTTACACTAGCTCAAGTCCGATCATCACGTGAGTTGAGTATAGTTTCAGTGGTAAGCATCCCTATGCTAATCTGTAACATCCCAATTTTCCTAATTGGGAATGTTTTACATTGTAGCTAAGCATCTATGCATATTGATTGAAATAAAGTTGGCATTTGAATTATTTCGACTTTTGTTTTTGCATTTCTATTTTTCCTCACACGAGAAATGCCGGGAAAAACTCTCTTGCACGCAAGAGAGAGAGCGGAGGAAAATGACCCTCCAAAGTGCGGGCATTTCTGAAATATTTGGAGCCAAGAAATCCAAAGTTTATTTGCAAAAATATTTGCAAAAAGAAAATAAACCATTTAGGGAATTTCTGAAAAAAAAAACATTTTTTTTAAGTTTTTACTTTTGCTTTGGAAAAATGTTATTCGGGTAGAGGATATTTTTCTGATTTTTTTGGTATATAATACTCCATATTAAGTATTTGATTTACTTCCTTTTTATTCACTTTTATTTTTCTGTTTCGGAAAAAGATATAAATTAGGAAAGTGTTTTTTTAGGCAACCGCCGCCTGAGCGCGTTTTAAGCTGGGCCGAATCCCCCCATAGCCCGGGATTCCGATCCCCTTAGGCTTCGGCCGACCGCCCCAGCCACCGCCCCCCCCCTCCTCTCCCTGCCAGGTGGGCCCCTGCCCGACCTGCCCCTCCCACCGGTCACCCCCACCTCCTCCCCTTTCCTAATCTATGCCCGACCCCGAGCCCGAGTTCCCAGGACCGCCGGGATCCCCTCCGCAGCCCCTCTCCTTTCCTTCCCCAGCTCCCCTCCCGGCCTATATAAACAGCCCCGACCGCCGCCTCCCCGTTCCTCCCACTGCCACGCTGAGCCGCCGCCCCAAGCCCCCTGCCGCAGCCTCGCCGGAGAGCACCCAAGCTCCACTTCGGCCGCACCTGGGGCAGCCACCCCGAGCCCCCCCCCCCCCCCCCCCCCCCCCGCAGCCTCACCGTCGCCACCACTCGCCGGAGGGAACTCGCCGCCGCCTCCCCGTCCCGTCGCCACTGCCGGAGGACCCCCGGAGCCCCTCCCCATCGCCGGCTCTCCCTCGCCTCACCGGCAACCACCGGCGGAGCACCACCACCACCCTGTGAGCTTTTCCCCCTATTCTCATCCGTTAGATCGTAGTCAACGGTGTAGATTAGAGTAGGATACCCCTTCGGTTTTCCAACAAAACCCGCTCGGGTTTTATTTCACTTAACTGTTAGCCGGAGCTTTTAGTTAGATTTCGGCCGTTTGCTTATAAGCCTCGCAGCAAACACCCCCCTTAGCCAATCACAGCGCGCCATGTATACCCCTGTCTGTTAGCAAATCAGTTTCCCTTTTTCTGTCTAGTTGCAAAAACAGCAACGTTTCTGTTTTGTTTTGGCCATAACTTTTGATCCGGAAGTTCAATGATGTTGATTCTTGTTCCAGTAGACTCCAATTTTTCTGTAGTTTTTAAAAAACATATAATTTGTCTATGTTTGAATTTTTTTAATATGAATTAGATCAGATTTAGTTTAAACCTTGTTTTGCTTATTCCAGGAGTTTAAAAAATGATTTTGAGTTGATTCTTTTTGCTACTGCTCCCTAGTGATTATATCTTACTGTGGTAGAAGTTTCAAAAATTTTAAAGTATTTTTACTGGTGTTTTTAACAGAAACAAGTTTTTGCCTTAGTGACGCGTATTGAATTCCTTCACTTAGGCCTTAGCAAACTTTACTTGTGATGTTATTTTTTACTTGTTGCTTGATTGTAGTGCTTATGGTGTGTATTGTGTTTGTATTCGGTAGATCACCCGGAGTGCGAAGCGTGTTACTTAGAAGCGCTCGATCAAGACAACTATCATCAAGGCAAGTCATTTTGATCATGTTATTTTCCTATGTTTTCGATGCATGGTAGTTCACCTTTCTTTGCCCAATTGCATGCTGCCTAGGTACTTGGAAATTTTAGTATAAGTTGTAGTATCATGTGGTAGGCACACAACAACCCCGATACTTGGCCCCGGGACGACAATTTCATATTTGCTATTGCTTGAGTAGACGGGTTTTCGGTTGAGTGCATAACACGAGTGATGCGAGATTGATTAAATAATCAAGACCGGTTAAGACAAGATTTTCAAGACCTCGGACGCAATGCAACTCTGGGTGAAGGACGGTTGATCGGCTCCCTGGAGAACCTAGTGGATGACCCGGGATGCTGGAGAGGCCATGACATCCTGCGGAAAGCTTCACCCAGGCTCAAAGAGACGGATGAATATTTTCAAGACTCAAGGCTTACCTGCACAGCCACAAGTCATTATGGGCTCTGGCTTGGTTGGACAACGCGGCGATTCTGGACAGGCGGTGCTAGCAGATGTAGAAGAACGGTAGGAATGGATGGGCACCGACAGGGATTCAGAGGGACCCGTTGAAAGACCATGTTTTGGTCATCCGGTCTTCAAACACCCTGAAGTGCGAGGACAAACACGGAGGCGATCAAATCTTGTGGGGAACGTGTGCAAAACTCTGCAGAGTGCCCAACCTAATCGATTAGCCGTGTCCACGGTCATGGACAACTTGAGCCGAAGGCATTGAATTTCCCCTGAACTCTTGACACAACTTAATAATGATGTGGGTGATAACGACTATTCGGGTACGAGAATTGGTTGGCGGAACCATCTCGTTAACAACAAATAATGTAGTAATATTTTGCTTCCAGCCCCTCTTGTTGTAGGATAAAACTGGCTTTATGCAAAACTTAGCCCCACCGGCCAAATATGCATGTAGAGATAGTTGATTATTAATTACTCCTCTCTTTGATGACTTGCCGGCATATTCCATATGCTGACCTACACGGCTGCAACATATCATGTTGCAGAGTACTTTTCCGACCAGGAGTGAGGCTACGATCTACGCTCAGCGACATGCCCTGGAGCCGGATGGACTCGTCTACCTGATGCTTCCGCTAGTCTTCGTTAGATATATCATGAGATGGCCTTCAGCCACTTTATTGTAATCCTTTATTGTAATAAAGTACTCTTTATGAGATTTCGATTTATAAAGCTGTGTGATTGAACTCTTGAATATATACATTATGTACTGAGTGTGTACCAGCATGATCTTGGGATGGTACGGAAACACCAGAGGCTTGACTCGTCTTGAGTCAGGTCGCTACATAATCATATGAACTATATGATTCATGATCGACCTTTCGGTCTCATGTGTTCCGAGGCCATGTCTGCACATGCTAGGCTCGTCAAGCTTAACCCGAGTGTTCCGCGTGTGCAACTCTTTTGCACCCGTTGTATGTGAACGTTGAGTCTATCACACCCGATCATCACGTGGTGTCTCGAAACGACAAACTGTAGCAACGGTGCACAGTCGGGGAGAACACAATTTCGTCTTGAAATTTTAGTGAGAGATCACCTCATAATGCTACCATCGTTCTAAGCAAAATAAGGTGCATAAAAGGATTAACATCACATGCAATTCAAAAGTGACATGATATGACCATCATCACATGCTCCTTGATCTCCATCACCAAAGCACCGGCACGATCTTCTTGTCACCGGCGCCACACCATGATCTCCATCAACGTGTCGCCATCGGGGTTGTCGTGCTACTCATGCTATTACTACTAAAGCTACATCCTAGAAAAATAGTAAACGCATCTGCAAGCATAAACGTTAGTTTAAATACAACCCTATGGCTCCTGCCGGTTGCCGTACCATCGACGTGCAAGTCGATATTATCTATTACAACATGATCATCTCATACATCCAATATATTACATCACATCGTTGGTCATATCACATCACAAGCATACCCTGCAAAAACAAGTTAGACGTCCTCTAATTTGTTGTTGCAGGTTTTACGTGGTGACCATGGGTATCTAGTAGGATCGCATCTTACTTACGCAAACACCACAACGGAGATATATGAATTGCTATTTAACCTTATCCAAGGACCTCCTCGGTCAAATCCGATTCAACTAAAGTTGGAGAAACCGACACTTGCCAGTCATCTTTGAGCAACGAAGTTACTCGTAGCGATGAAACCAGTCTCTCGTAAGCGTACGAGTAATGTCGGTCCAAGCCGCTTCAATCCAACAATACCGCGGAATCAAGAAAAGACTAAGGAGGGAAGCAAGACGCACATCACCGCCCACAAAAAATTTTGTGTTCTACTCAAGATTACATCTACGCATGAACCTAGCTCATGATGCCACTGTTGGGGAACGTCGCATGGGAAACAAAAAATTTCTTACGCGCACGAAGACCTATCATGGTGATGTCCATCTACGAGAGGGGATTTCCGATCTACGTACCCTTGTAGATCACACAGCAGAAGCGTTAGTGAACGCGGTTGATGTAGTGGAACGTCCTCACGTCCCTCGATCCGCCCCGCGAACCATCCCACGAACCGTCCCGCGATCCGTCCCACGATCTAGTGCCGAACGGACGGCACATCCGCGTTCAGCACACGTACAGCTCGACGATGATCTCGGCCTTCTTGATCCAGCAAGAGAGACGGAGAGGTAGATGAGTTCTCCGGCAGCGTGACGGCGCTCCGGAGGTTGGTGGTGATCTAATCTCAGCAGGGCTCCGCCCAAGCTCCGCAGAAACGCGATCTAGAGGTAAAACCGTGGAGGTATGTGGTCGGGCTGCCGTGGCAAAAGTTGTCTCAAATCAGCCCTAATAGCTCCATATATATAGGAGGAGGGGAGGGGAGGCTTGCCTTGAGGCTCAAGGATCCCCAAGGGCTGCGCCACCAAGGGAGGAGGAGTCCTCCTCCACTCCTAGTCCAACTCGGATTGGAAGGTGGAGTCCTTCTCTCCTTTCCCACCTCCTTTTTTTCTTTTCTCTTTGATTTTCTATCTATGGCGCATAGGGCCTTCTTGGGCTGTCCCACCAGCCCACCAAGGGCTAGTGCGCCACCCCCAAGGCCTATGGGCTTCCTCGGGGTGGGCTGACCCCCCCCGGTGAACACCCGGAACCCATTCGTCATTCCCGGTACATTCTCGGTAACTCCGAAAACCTTCCGGTAATCAAATGAGGTCATCCTATATATCAATCTTTTTTTCCGGACCATTCCGGAAACCCTCGTGACGTCCGTGATCTCATCTGAGACTCCGAACAACATTCGGTAACCAACCATATAACTCAAATACGCATAAAACAACGTCGAACCTTAAGTGTGCAGACCCTGCGGGTTCGAGAACTATGTAGACATGACCCGAGTGAATCCTCGGTCAATATCCAATAGAGGGACCTGGATGCCCATATTGGATCCCACATATTCTACGAAGATCTTATCGTTTGAACCTCAGTGCCAGGGATTCATATAATCCCGTATGTCATTCCCTTTGTCCTTCGGTATGTTACTTGCCCGAGATTCGATCGTCAGTATCCGCATACCTATTTCAATCTCGTTTACCGGCAAGTCTCTTTACTCGTTCCGTAATACAAGATCCCGCAACTTACACTAAGTTGCATTGCTTGCAAGGCTTGTGTGTGATGTTGTATTACCGAGTGGGCCCCAAGATACCTCTCCGTCACACGGAGTGACAAATCCTAGTCTCGATCCATACTAACTCAACGAACACCTTCGGAGATACCTGTAGAGCATCTTTATAGTCACCCAGTTACGTTGCGACATTTGATACACACAAAGCATTCCTCCGGTGTCAGTGAGTTATATGATCTCATGGTCATAGGAACAAATACTTGACACGCAGAAAACAGTAGCAACAAAATGACACGATCAACATGCTATGTCTATTAGTTTGGGTCTAGTCCATCACATGATTCTCCTAATGACGTGATCTAGTTATCAAGCAACAACACCTTGTACATAGTCAGAAGACCCTGACTATCTTTGATCAACTGGCTAGCCAACTAGAGGCTTGCTAGGGACAGTGTTTTGTCTATGTATCCACACATGTATATAAGTCTTCATTCAATACAATTATAGCATGGATAATAAACGATTATCTTGATACAGGAATTATAATAATAACTATATTTATTATTGCCTCTAGGGCATAATTCCAACAGTAGTCACCTACTATGTGTTATGACCCGGCAACCCCGGAGTGACAATAGCCGGAACCACTCCAGGAGATGACCATAGTATGAGGAGTTCATGTATTCACCAAGTGTTAATGCGTTGGTCCGGTTCTTTATTAAAAGGAGAACCTTAGTATGCCGTAGTTTCCATTAGGACCCCGCTGCCACGGGAGAGATGGACAATAGATGTCATGCAAGTTCTTTTCCCTAAGCACGTATGACTACATACGGAATACATGCCTACATTAGATTGACGAACGGGAGCTAGTTACTTATCTCTCCGTGTTATAACTGTTGCATGATGAATCACATCCGGCATAATCATCCATCACGATCCAATGCCTACGAGTATTTTACTACGGGTCCTTGCTACGTTACTTTGCTGCTACTGCTGTCACTACTGTTGTTACCTGCTACTGCTGTCACTACTGCTGTTACTTGCTACCGTTGTCACTACTGCTGTTCCTTGCTACTGCTGTCACTATTGTTGTTACTTGCTACTTTGTTGTTACCTGCTGCAACACTTTTCTGGCGCCATTGATACAACAAGTTAGGAATAGTCTGTCGTCAACAGACCTTTTTCTGGCACCGTTGCTATCATACCACTTTGCTACTGATACTTTGCTTGCAGACACTAATCTTTCAGGTGTGGTTGAATTGACAACTCAGCTGCTAATACTTGAGAATATTCTTTCGCTTCCCCTTGAGTCGAATCAATAAATTTGGGTTGAATACTCTACCCTCGAAAACTGTTGCGATCCCCTACACTTGTGGGTTATCACTGGACAACAAAGCCGAGGGCGTTGGGTTTGTTGCCATGGGACCAGCCCACAGGGTGCTCTGGCTGAGAACCTGGCTGGGAAAGCACTACTACTATTGGTGCTTCTGCTGGTGGCGATGGCGTGCATGATCCTCGATGGCGATGACACAAGGACGACGATGACATCAACTTTTGTGTAGTTATGGCTTAAAGATAATCTTATGGTCTGTATACTTTGGTGAGGTGGTCTATACTAACTCCTCACGATGATCCTCGCGGTGATCATGAACCTGCAGTGGTAGGAATACACCCTCTTTTGGATGTGGTGGTAGGATGACACCAAAGTAGTGTAGGTTGAACTTGCTATGATCATGCATGCTTACTAATGCTCTTTTGCTATACTTCTTGCTACTAGAGTTCTTCATTGCTTGCTGTATGTGTGTTGCAATGCTTGTTGCTTGAACTTATTGCTCTTGTGCCAGGGCAAGTGGTATGTGGTGTTCGAAGATAGAGTTCGAGGGGTTTACAGTTCATGGGAAGCTTGCAACAAACAAGTTTCAGGGTACGGCAACAACAACAATAGAGGAGGGTGTAAGACTAGGCAGGTGACGGAAGATGCTTACTCCAAGTATGTGCAAGAGCAGTCATGCAACAAGGTTGCGATTGGCAAGGTGGATCGACCATTAGGGCTGAAGAACTTCATCATCTTCGTCCAGTTCATCGTCATAGCTGTGCTGTGGCGTTGGTGTGCTCGGTGAGAATTTGTGTAAGGTGTAGTGGTACTAGTGGTAAGCTCACCAAGTAGGATACAAGGTGAGCACAACTCTATGCTTGTATATAACCAAACAACATGCACTATTGTGACCACATACAATACGAGCAACCAAACGCGATGCGCAGAGACGACGCTACGATACACAGAGAGGACATGCGGGCAACCAATCAACATGCAGATGTTGATGCTTTTGCCTGTATATGCTTAACCAGACCTAAGTGAGATAAATATACAAATAGGCAAAAAAATGATGCACACAACCAAACACGCCTTAGAGCATCTCTAGTAGAACCCTCAAACCCTCAAACCCTTAAAAATAACCGCTTTTTTTATAGTTTTCATCGGAAAAACGGCGTAGACTAGAACCCTTAAACCCTTAAACCCGTAAAAAAATTAGAGGTCCAACCCTCAAACCCCTTCCCAGCCTGTAGAAGTGAGGGTTGGGAGGGAAAACTCCCCCCAACCCGCACTCCACTTCACACATCGCGCGGGAGGGAAAAACTGCCCCGCCTCCCAGCTCCTCCCGCGTCCGGCCGCCGCCATGGAGGCCCCGGCCCCCGCCGCGCCCCGCCTCGCCCGCCCCCGCGCCTGCCCCGCCCCGGCCACCGTGGCCGACGTGGTGGCGGCGACCCACGTCGAGGCGAAGCGGCGGAGGGCGGGCCTCGCACCGCTTCCTCCCGCCCGGCCGCCGCCGCGCCCGCCCTGGCCACCGCGCTCGCCCCCGCCACCGTCCCGCCCGCCCCCGTCAAGAAGAGCCGGCCGAAGGTCTCCTCCCATGGGCCGCGAGGGGCTTCCTCCAAGGCCGCCGGCGCGTCCCCGAAGCGGAAGAAGGTCGCGGCGCGGAAGAAGCCCGCGGCCCCGGCCACCGCCGTCGCCGAACCTCCTCCCGCCGCGCACGAGGTGTTTGAGGAAATGGCGACCCCATCCTCGTTCATGGACCTCCTTCAAGACGCGGAGGTGGACCTCGGGGCTCCGCCTCTAGAACCCTTTGGTGAGGAGGTTGAGGAAGATGAGGAGGATGAAGGGGATGACGAGGAGGAGGTGGCCGAGATAGGGGAGGAGGCATTCACCGCCGCTTCCCGCCCACACGCGCGGTCGACAAACTACACCGAAGCGGAAGATATCCTCTTGGTTCGTGCTTGGGCATCTGTGGGGATGGATGTAACCACCGACACCGATCAAACCCGTAAAAGGTATTGGCACAGGATCGAGGACAACTATTGTAGGATCAAGCCGAAGAATAGTGGGTTCATCTCTCGCAGTTACCGGTCGCTTCAAGGCTGATGGGATTTGATGAAGCCCGCTTGTGCTCGTTGGAGTGCGGCCATGGACCAAGTGAGGGATGCACCACCTAGTGGAACCGTGGAGAGTGACTATGTGAGTACATATCTCTTCACTATTTTGATTATGTGTGTGTACTATGCTATTGGTGGGTTCTTATGTGATTATGTGTGGTTGATAGGAGACAATTGCCGGCATGAGGTACAAGGAGATGGCCGCTTCCAAGGGAAAGCCATTCCCATTTAAGCATGCTTGGGCAATTCTTCAAACCTTTGACAAGTGGAAGTTGAGGGATCAAGAGACCGCACCCAAGAAGTCGGCAATGCTTAGGATGGATGATAGTGAAGATGAGGAGAAGGAGAGGAACTTGGGCAAGCCCGAGGGAACCAAGAAGGGCAAGCAAAGGATGAAGATGGAAGGAGAGGCATCAAGCCTAAGGGAGAAGATGGAGCAAATGATGAAGGCAAGAGAGGAATTGACAAGGAAGACATTGGAGACGAAGATTCTTATCACCGAGAAGAAGAAAGAGGTCAGGCTTGCACAAGTTGAAGCAAAACGTGAAGAAGCAAAGCGCAAGGCCGACTTGGAGGAGAGGATGATCAAGGTGAAAGAGGCAAAGGTATGGAAAGAACTCATGGTGGAAGAGAAGGAGCACATGATGATGTCCAAGAAGGACATGGATCAAGAACAATTGCAATGGTGGAAGGACTACAAGGAGGACATCGCAGAGAGGAAGAGGATATTCCGTGGTGCGTCCTCTACTCTTCGAGGTGACACTCCGATGAGTGGTGGTGACGATGGCGGTGTGGATGACTCCACCACCGGCGACAATGGAGGTGCTTGATGGACGTGGAAGTGGTCTAGGAAATGGCGCCAAGTGCAACTTTTTGGTGATGGTGCTGATGAGAGGGGGAAGATGATGATTGTGTGATGTAAAAACTATTAAACCATGCATCAATGATCTTTATTTCCGTGTTTGTTTGAAGGTTTATTATGTTTTTTAGTGAAAATTATGCAATGCCAAATGACAGTTTTAAGGGTTGGGGCCCGTTATAAGGGTTGGGTTTGAGGGTTCTAGTCTTTGCCCCTGTTTTTCAACCCTTAAAAATGTTAAAAATGGACAATTCTCAAATCTTAAAACTGATTTTAGATTTAAGGGTGTGAGGATTCTATTAGCTCTTACATTTAGGAAGCTCGGCCCCACACACACGCCCACGTCCACTCCGCACCCCACCAGACTATGTTTACCTCTGTAATCAAACCTCAAGGACCTCAATGACAAATAGTCAATTTCCTCTTCCCTTACGCCTCTCCAGGGCGCGATTTTTTCCGTCCCCTCTGGCGTACCCATGGCTTCTCCGTATCTCCTTCACCGTCTCACCGCCGACGAGATCTTCCAAACTCTAGAGGCTTCCTCCTCCACGTCCTCCTCATGCTACGATGCCTTCGTGCCGGTGTTCCGGCCCGATCCTTCGGCCTCCTCCCTGTCTGTGTCGGCGGCCGACCGCGTCCGGAGCCAGTTTCTCTCCGTGGAGCGCGACCTCTTCCACGACGCACTCGTCGCGCCCAGGAATGACGACCTCGGCTTCCCCGAAGAGAACGATGAGGAGGAGGAGGCCTCGATCCGGTGGGATTGCTTCCAATTGGACGAGGAGGAGGAGCCAGATCTGCCGCTGGAGGCTTCCGTACCAGCCGACGAATTCGACTGGGAGGAAGTCGCGTTCGCCTCCGGACCCTCGGCAGAGAACCCGGAGCTCGAGTGGGAGATGCTCGGCGACATGCCGCCCAGCGCTCCCGCCGGCGCCAACGAGGGTTTCGTGTACACCTCTGACAGGGAGGCGTATGAGGTGCTCGTCGCTGTTGGGGATGGGCTTTTCCTCACCAACAAGCCACCGGCGGCCAGGTCGTCAGTCAAGGCGCTCCCATCCGCCATCGTCGCCGGCGGCGAGGAAGGGGAGGGAGAGGAGTGCTCCGTGTGTAAGGACCGGGTTGTGGCAGGGGAGCGCGTTAAGATGATGCCTTGCTCCCATCGGTACCACGAGGACTGCATCCTTCCATGGCTTGAGGTGCGCAACTCCTGCCCACTCTGCCGCTTTGAGCTGCCCACCGACAATCCCAAGTACGAGACCTGGAAGGCTGGACAATCCATGGCTGCCTGAATGAATTGTGCGGTAATGGTAAGCTTTACTCCTATGATCTTATACAGAGTTGTATGATCTGGTTTCGGATCGGTCGGTCAAATTAGGAAACTATACCCAATTGTATGAAGGAAAACATAGAGGTAGTTGCAGATATGGTTTTGTGCAGTTTGACCTGTTACTGTTTGCAAGAGAGATTTCTGTTATTTCGATACTGCAAGGATCTTACATATTTAAATGCTATATATACAATGTTGTATCTGTTCTAAGTCTTGAGAGAATAGTTGTGTTGGGAAATTTTGTAGACGCATATTTGGACAAGGAGTTTATATGGTGATGAGTTGCAACTTACTGGTCGTCAATTCAGTTTCAGAATGAGTTATATTTCAGCATTTTATTCTTTTTCATTGTGAACTAAGCTGTTTGATATGGAAGTTAACCGCAAATTCATACTGTGTTCTATCGTGGAACATCTGATAACATTTTGATACGAAGTGGAATGTGCCAGGCTGAGTGGGTTGTTATATTTTGAGAGGCGAGAAATGCTTTTTCAACATTATTTTGTTAGATATAATGATTGAATGGTGGCTATGTAAGTAGGAGTCTTAGCTGTAAGGAATGCTTCATTGAAACTATAGTTGCTTCGTTGGGCTTTCTTTGTCTTAATTTCTTTCTTTACTTTTTTTTATAGATCGAAGTGATATTAATTGTTTCTCAAGTACAATCAACAGCTAGTAGAAATCTCTGCGTGTAATGACCCAACACTCAACCTGAACACAAGCATTGACTTTTGTGTCCAGAACAATCTAACTCCTGGTTTTCATATATAAGCGGCTGCTTACATCCAGGTTTAGTTGAAGATGTGTGTTCGGTTTATGCCCAAGGTTGCCCCACCAAAACATTGGCTAGCAAAATTTTTGGTTGAGGTTTGGTTGTCCGTAAGTTGGCCAACATTGGCATGAAAAATGAATTAGAGTTTGCTAAAATGCATTGGCGTGCCAAAAAGTTGGCAACCATCCAAACAATGACCAAATTTTTGTTCATGACCAAAATTTTGGTAGGATATACTTTAGCCACAATCCAAGCATACCCATACTCCCTTTGTCCCTATTTACATGGCACATACATGTTTTGAGTTTCAACTTTGACCATCAGTTTGACTAAGAAAACCCGTGTCATGTCACAAAAAGTATACCATTCAATGCGTATTAAAATGTAGTGAGGCAGAGGAGAGCTTGTGTCTGGCAGTGGCGATCCGTCTGAGCAACGCGGCCTTGTGCTGCTGGCGTCCTCATCAAGGCGGCCGTCGGACCTCGGACTCCTAGTCTTGTGGGTGGTACCTCTTCCTCTTCCCCGGACCGCCCCCTTTCCGCCAGATTTCTAGCCCCCATTCCCCGAACTTCCCCTCTAGTGAAGGACCCCCACTGCGAGCTGCTCTTTCGCTTGGGTTCTTCTTCTTCCCATTCTCCCTCTTCCCCTTGCTTATATGCTGCTCTGTTGATTAGTGGAGCACTGAAATGTGGTTGTGTGGGTGTGCTGCTAGCTGCTGCTGTCTATTCGTGGTGTTGCTACTGCTAGGCTGCTAGCTCTGATACTGCTGCTTGCTGTGCTTTGCTGCTGGCTGCTGCTCTGTGCTGTGCTAGTTTCCTTGAATCTGTTGTTTCAGACTTATGAGTATAGTAATACGAGTATATGTGCTTGTTATTTTCACTTGATATCTACTGTTTTAGGCTTATACATGCCTTGTATGTTCTCAAAATACAAATCTGAGTGTCCCCTGTTCCCTGTCCTTACGGCTTCTGTGCAGAACGCCTAGGTGCCGCTTAAGCGAGCTAGGCACTAGGCAGAGGCAAAACACTTGCTTAGCGACTAGTACTACTTACTTTTTCCTTGATCTAGGCTACCATCATTTATTGAGGGGGTGTTTGGTTAGGCTTACTTTGGCTTATAATCCAAAAAAAAAACACCTATTCATGCGATTTAGCTTTTGGCTGGATATTGTTGCATGATGGTATAAGCCAAAAACACATAAATTGGTGTTATTTTTTTGGCTTATAAGCCGAAGTTAAGCGTAGCCAAACACCCCGAAGTCATCTACAGCTTTTTAGGTTTGGGGTGAAAGCATTTGTAGATGATTTTAGGTGTCACTAAGTGCCTGTTCAGCAGCCCTCTACTCCGCAGCTCCGCTCTTGGAGCGGTTGGAGTAGCTACGTCCTCGGAGCGGAGCGGTAGGCTTGCAGGCCATTTTCTCAGAGTTGTAAAACTGATGTTCTGCGCGCTCCGCATTAGATGGAGTTGGGAGTTGAAAAGTGGGGAACGGAGGGCCGCTGAACAGGCTATAAATTGCCATGTTTTCACTTGATTTGGCTTTTACCTCTCCTAGATATACAAACTCCACAGGTGAAAGTTGTTATTTGGTGCTGGATTTGTTTTTAATATTTAAGGTTACCTGCCACATTCATTAGGTAGTGTACATGAATGTTCTGGAAAAGTGAAAACATGAAGCACCAAGGTTAACCGGTCATCCTTGAACCAAGTTTTAATTAAATTCAAGTTTGTTGATCTTAAATATTTTATCTGCTGTACATATCATTATGTTGACACATAATTTTATTTCCATAATTCCTCTCAAAGGTAGTAGTTAATGGACCTATCTTCCTTTATGCCACTCTGTGTGAATGACGGGTTTGATCAAACGGGACGGGGAAAAGACCATGTTGCCCTTGGTTTTCTGTTTTACTTTTGTCACTCTAGCTTTTGACAATACTAATATGATGCATGTGCGTTGCAATGGAATCATTGGCTTGTGGAAAATAACCTTAGTGTCTTTTATGATCATTACGTGATTCACTAGTATGAAAGATAGCAAAAACACAGTGAGAGACATGTAGCGGAGAATTTTAAATGACCATAGTATGATTGGAAGAAAATTAAAATCAAAACCTATTTTGAGTTGAAGTCACATTTTTGTCTTTGTTATTTATGCCTTTGACAAAAATAGTTGGTCTCACGTGGTACTAGTGTATTTGTTTATTTATGCTTTTGACAAAAAAGTTGATCTTACATGAAAGTAGTTTGACCATGAAAATTGTATGTTTGATTGGAGAGGCTGAGATTTAACTCAGAAGATCAAGTCATCATCTTATTCTTTTTGGGTTAAGTTCACTTATACCTCGTTCAATCACTGGTAATTCTGACAATCCATAATGGCTTTTGGATGCTTAAAACATGTCACCTAACCGTCTGAAAGATCATAGTCTTCAAATATAATAAGAGTTCGGTTCATTCAGAAAAGAATATCTTCATTGATGCTCAATCACTTTATGCTATGTGTGTTTATGGGTTTTCCTCTTAGGAATATTTTCAAATGCTTCAGATGATGGGTTGCTTTGGACTCCAACTTATGATGAAGGGGTGGCTATTTATTGCTGGGGTAGCAAACTGAAATGATATAACCGAAATGACCATGGATCAATGTCCAATCCGACACGTGTCTCAACGTTTAGTTTTTCAATACAATGCTACAATTTTGTTTGAGTGACAAGCAAAGTGGACTCAAACCTCCCGAAAGAGATTTTCAATGTCTTCATTTAAAAACTTAGGTTTGGATTGAGCATCACATCGAACACTGTTTTTGTTTGCCTCGACCCACTTAACAATATGGTGGTTCTTGTGACTCAATAAAGTAGAAAATAAAACTATCAACACACGAAGTCTCCGCATTTCAATGTTTTCAAGTTAAGTCTTCGTAAGACACCAAGTATTCAATGTATTTAGATATTTTTAGGGGGTCATCTTCGGCGGTTAAACCAAATACACAAAGACTTCTTTCTATGTTCTTATGTGTACATTCACAAACACATTAGTCTTTTATAATCAAGTTTGTCGTTAATACTTTAAAACCAATAAGGGATGACACTAAATGTACTTAATAACTTCTATCCACATTTCGGAGAGAGAGCTCCCACTCCTTTGGTTGATTTCAAAGGGACACTCTAACCATGGGTCCTTAGATTTCTAGTCACCTCATTACTTTCCATCCAAACATCTCCTATCAAAAGCCAAAAAATTGCGAGAGAGTTTGAGCGTTGATGAGATTATCCTTTGAAGCAAGAGCAAGGATCATCGTCCACAACGCCATGTATTATCTTTTGGAAGATGGTGCCTTCTAAATTGGCTTGGTGTGCCTTAGAGTCTGCAATTCATTGTGTAGAAATCAAGAAGTTTTAGCCCATGTGGCGAGACTTGAATCCAACCGTATCCTCCTCATTCTCGCGACACGTGAACCTGGACAATGCACTATAAAGACATGCTGTCCGTTCTCCGCAACAACGAGCTTGAAAAGGAGATTTACATGAAACAACCACTTAGTTTCATCGTTGCCGACGAGGTCAACAAGGTGCTCAGGCTTGACAAAGCCTTCTATGGCCTAAAGTGGGCCCATGCACTAGGAACACCAAGCTCGACACGTGCTTGTCGTCACTTAGGTTCAGATGAGGAAGAAATCACGTGCTTCAAGGGTGAGTTGTAGGCATTGCTCGAGATGAGCGACCTAACAGCATGGTTAATAGTATAGCCAACTTCTGGCTATATGATATTGCCATGTCATATATAATCACCATTTATAGCCACACATATAATAAGGTTAGCTATAAGGTTGGTGAAAGGACGTGGATGTCGCCTAGAAGGGGGGGGATGAGTAGGCGCTTTTAAAATAATCATGATTTAGGCTTGAGAAAATGCCGAATAAAACTAGCGTTTAATTAGTCAAGCAGAAAACCTAAAAAAACTAGGCTCACCTATGTGCACCAACAACTTATGCTAAGCAAGATAAACAATTAACTGATAGCAAGATATATAACAAGAAACAATATGGCTATCACAAAGTAAAGTGCATAAGTAAAGGGCTCGGATAAGAGATAACCGAGGCACGAGGAGACGATGATGTATCCTGAAGTTCACACCCTTGCGGATGCTAATCTACGTTTGGAGCGGTGTGGAGGCACAATGCTCCTCAAGAATCCACTAGGGCCACCATAATCTCCTCACGCCCCCGCACAATGCAAGATGCCGTGATTCCACTAAGGGACCCTTGAGGGCGGTCACCGAACCCGTATAAACAAGGTTGGGGCAATCTCCACAACTTAATTGGAGGCTTCCAACAACACCACGAAGCTTCACCAAAATGGATTGTGGCTCCGAGGTGACCTCAATTGCTCGGGGCAATCTCCAGAACCTAATTAGAGACCTGGACGCTTGCTCGGAGCTTTAAACCACAATGATTGAGCTCCGAGGCACCACCAACCGTCTAGGGCGCCAAAGCACCCAATAGGCACAAGCTCTAGGGTGCCCAAACACCCAAGAGTAATAAGCTTCTCAAACTTCACTTCCACGTATCATCGTGGAGAACTCAAACCTATGCACCAAATGCAATGGCAAGGGCACACAGAGTGCCCAAGTCCGTCTCTCCTGAATCCCACCACAACAACTAATGCTATGGAAGAAAATGAGAGGAAGAACAAAGGACACGAAGAACTCCAAGATCTAGATCCAAGGGATTCCCCTCATAAAGAGGAGAAAGTGATTGGGGGAAATGTGGATCTAGATATCCTCTATTTTTTTCCCTCAAGAACTAGCAAGAATCATTGGAGGGATTGAGAGTTAGCAAGCTCGAAGAAGGTCAATAATGGGTGAAGAACACGAGCTGAAGAGATGGGGAACCATTGGGGAAGAAGACCCCCTTAAATATGTTCCGCCAAATCCATCGTTATGTGCACATGTCATGCACAAGCGGTACTAGTGCTTGGCTGAGCGGTACTACCGCTTGGCGCGGTGGTTCCAAGAAAAGTGTGCAAAATGAGCGAATCCTCGAGGAGGTAGTGCCGCCGGAGCGGTACTACCGGCCTACCCAGCGGTACTACTGCTAGCGATGCAGTAAGAATCCAGTACCCAAAATTAAGCGGTAGTAGCAGCGGTACTAGAGAGCGGTAGTATCGCACGGGCGATACTACCGCCCTACAACCGTGCTACTATCGTGAGTGAAGAGCAGACCAACATAACCAAAAAATAAGCGGTAGTAGCAGTGGTAGTACATATCGGAAGTAACACCGAAGCGGTACTAACGTGTATCGAGCGGTACTACCACCTAAGCAGTAAAAACTGTCCAAAGAAATGAAAGTGCCATAACTTTCACGTACGAGCTCCGAATTGAGAAAATTCAAGCTTGTTGGATGGAAAACAAGGTTATATTAAGAAGAGGCTGTTATGAAAATGACAATGATATAGAGATGTGAAACCTCTATGATTGAAGAACCGACAAAAACTCGAACATCGAAAACATCATAGAATATGCATATGGACTCCATTTTCGATGAAATCGAGTTTGTCATGAAGATGACCATAAGATCAAGAACCCACATAGAGAAAAGTCAACCAAGAACCAAGAAATACGATGATGCCAAGAATGCAATGGTTTGAGCTCTCAACGAACGATACAATCAAGCTACTCACTTAAGAGTCCTCCTTGATAGTACCGCAATCTTGATGACGATCACCACTTGATGTCATCCTCCATGGGTGATATGAGATCTTTTTCTTGACGCAAGGCCATGGTAACATACCTAACCCCACGTAGAACTCTAACATAGACCATGGGTTAATACACAAAGCGTAATGGACAATGCTTACAATATGATGGGACCACTTGATCCCTCCTGGTACATCTTGTATGCTATGTGTGTTGATCAACTTGATTCACTCTTTGACTTAGTCTTGATCAACCTTGTATGTTATCTCCTTAATCACCAATCTTTGGATAAAACCTTGAATTCCACCTTGGTCACCATATAAACTCCTTGAAACCAATAGATGGACTTCAGGAAGTGCCTATGGACAAAACCTTCGAATATAACTCAAGGCAACCATTAGTCCATAGAGATGGTCATCAAATACCAATACCACACATGGAGAAATATGCTCTAATAGTTGGCTACAAGAGTACTACTTTTTTCTCCTTGTTTCTATCTCTTTCTTCGTATTTATTGCATTTGCCTACGAGTACACATATAGCCATACTCTTGCATAACAACCCACTCTCCTTACTTTTTCATCTCTCTCTCCTCCACATAGGCAAAAATGCCATGTAAGCGGTCTATAAGCCTACTACATGCAAATCGAGGTGCGGTAGCACGACATCGACATTGATCTCTACCAAGCCGTGTATGCAGCCAAGACCGTCGACAAGGAATGCATGACAAGGTGCAACCCATGTCATGTCTCCATGGAGCCATGCTTCAAGCCGAGCAGGGTGAGCGGAGTGCAGCTGATGGACGCAACGTAATACAAGACCATCGTCAGCATGATGCACTACCTCGTTCACATTAGGTCAGAGCTCTCCTTCTTCATTGACTATGTGTCAAGGTTCATGCAGGGGCCCACAACTGAACACATGGATGCGGTGAAGCACATCCCCCGTTACTGTTGACATCAGATTTTGACGTGGCCAACATACTAATTAAGGCAACCCCAAATGAAAAAGGTGTCAACATGAAAGTTGTGGATATCATTGAAATGATCGAGTTTGTTATAAAAATCGTCATCATCCGAGGTTGTATGCAACATGTGGAGTCAAACCAAGTCTAGAGATAGAAACTGTAGAGTTACTTCGGACAAACCGAGTTGATTTGACTCGGTGAGACCGAGTTGATGTTAGATTTTTTTTTCATGAGGTACCTAGTGTACTCGGTGAGACCGGGTGAAACCACTCAGAAATTTTGAGTTAGATACAGAAGATCACAGAAAGTTGGCAACGTCCGCTCGCTGAGACCGAGCGAAACCATTTGGAGGCTTCGAGTTGATCCAGAAAATTGCAAAAGATTCTCGTGCGAGTTAGGTTAGGTTTTTGGATGTTTTGGACATCATTTTTAGTTGTTCTATTGTATGAGAAGTCGAGATGCATCATAAATATATAAGAGGTGATGACCAATTGAACAATACACAATCGACAAATCAATATACTAATTTTACCCTAGTTTTTTACACCTCTCCCTTCTTTTTTCTTTCTCGTTTTGCTTTCGTTCTTCGTGTTGAAGGGAAACAATCCTCGACACTCTAGGGGCGAATGAATCGACCTAGGGAAGTCCATAGCCTCTGCAAGTCCAAACGATGTCCGTCCCAGGCATGTTGGGTTTCAGGTCCTCAAAACTATCCGTCGGATTGCTTGTGTACTGCGCTGCCGAACGAGTTTCCATCGGCGTGAGTTGCGGTGTATCACCCGCAACATCGAGGGTACACGTTGACGTGTTTGTGTGCGAACACACTTTTTGGCAACTTCGTTGGGGACGAAATATCAAGAATCATCATCAACCATGTCAGGCCTCCCCAAGACCTCAAAAGTTGATGCCAATGACATAATTAAGTCCGGTCTTGATGAACTATGGAGGAACATCACCAAGCCTACGAAGCATGCAAGAAGAAGCGTGAAGAGGCTTATCATGCGCTCAAGAAGAAGCGCGAGGAGGAGATATTTGTACACGTTTCTTGGAAATTTCAAGAAGGATTGTAAAGGAAACATCACTCTGGTTGGAGATATCAGTTTCCCTTGTCTCATTGACGAACAAAATGAAATCACCATGAGTAAAGTTTTTCTTGAGAGTAAGTGGTTGTGATTGAAAGTCTTGTTAGTAAGGGTAATGTGATGACATATAACTATTTTGTGGCAGGTGCTAATGCTAAGACAAATATGCCCCCGTCATCTAGTGGTATTGTTGATATACGTGCAGATCCTAACCCAACTTTGCCTATTTCATCGGCACCTCCTATGCAACAATATATAGTATGCCGTTAAATTTTTACCCAACTCAAACCAATCATATTGTGGATGCACCTACATATCCTAGTCCTATTATGAGCGCGCCTAATTCAGCATCAACGTCGAATCATTTTGTCACACCATCAAAAAGAACAAGCATGTTTTGCTCTCCACCGAATTATGGTTCGATGCCCACTCCACAAGTTGCACCACTACCTTTTACTCATGTTGCTCCTATGTCATTGCCACTGGCATCTTCATCTACTTTGGATGCAATTTTAGCCAAATTAAGGGAGGATTTGCATAAGATGTTTCAAGAAACTTTTGAAAATGAGCCAGAAGTAAAGAGTCACATGTACCAAAAGCCTTATCCTGAACACTTCAATGCATTTTTGTACCGTCAAGGTTACAAGGTTCTTGACTTTATTAAATTTAGTGGAGAGGGCACGGAAACAACTTGGGAGCATGTGAGTTAGTATCTAGCGCAGTTCCATGAAGCAGGTTCCATAGAAGAATTGAAAGTGCATTTATTCCCATTATCTTCAACTCGCACCGCATTTTCGTGGTTTGGTAGTTACCACATGGGTTAATTCTCTTATGCTCGCAATTAGAGCAAAAGTTTCATGATCATTATTATATCGGCGATAATGAGCTTAAATTATCACATCTTATGTCAATTAGGCAAAACCATGATGAATCAATTACCGGTTATGTGAAGAGATTTAGAGATATAAAAAACTGATTTTATAATTTAGTGGTAAAAGATATAGACTTGGCAGATCGTCTTATTAATGGTTTGTGAAAGTGCTAGTTATCGACTAGAGAGGAGGGGTGGATAGAGATTTTTATGAAAAGCTTTGAAACAGTAAATGTATTCAAAGTATGCGGAAGAGATATAGGATCAAGTAGGGATAACAACCAAGGATATAAGCATAGCATGCAATACTACGAAGACATTCAAAAAGATAGAGCATAGTCATCATGCACACTAAGATGTATCGAGGATAAACTTAGGTAGTATGAAGATAAATGACAGTTAGGAATGTCTTCGATGAATGTCTTTGAGTTGAGATGATCAAGCAATGGCTTCACACTACAATAGAATATAGTAAGTAATAGAGTGAAGGATGGAATGAGTAGCTTGATGAAAACACATGATTTCTTTCTAGTTGCCATGATAACTGTACGTCTGGTTGGGGAGGGTTAGACCTCATCTTCACCTTGATGCCCTTGAGCCGAAGTCTCTCAGACCACGCCCAATCACTCACGTAAGTCTTAAGGGGAGACTTTCGAAACCCATACAAACTTGGTCACCCGACAATCAACAATGGCTCTTGGATTGTTCTAGACAATGGTCACCCCGGAATCCACAATGAATCTTGGATGCACTAGACCACGATGCCTAACCTCTGGAAGATCACAGTCTTCAAGTGTAACGAGTCTTTAGTTCTCTCAGAAAAAATGACTTCGGTAATGCTCAAACACTGTGGCTCTAAGTGTTTGCGTTTATCCTCGCATGATAGCTCTCTCTCTCAATATCTTCGAGGTGGGTTGCCCCAAAAATACAATATTCGTATCTAACTCTGAGCAGCCACCAACTTATGGTGGAGGGGGTGGACTATTTATAGCCAGCAAGCAACCCTACATGATATGACCGAAATGACCATCAGTTAATCGCCAACCGACACGTGTTCCAATGGTCGGATTTCAAAGACACATGCAACAATTACTTGGGCTACAAGCAATGGTGACTCAACCAACTCTGGAAGAGATTTCCTCTCATTGTCTTTGCTCGAAGACATAGGTATTTTGGGTTGAGCATCACTTCAGCATCTCACTTCGATCACATCGACCCCACTTAATAGTACAGTGTTTCCTATGACTCAGGAAATAAGAAACAAAACAAACAAAATACTTTGTGTGCGTGTTCCATTATGTTCAAGCGTTTATGTTCACGTACCACCAATGGTTTCGGCCATCATCAATGTCTTGAGACGTTTTGGGGGTCATCTTTGACGGCTAAAAGGAATCTCCGAGGACTTCTATCTGTGTTAACGTGTGAACTCTCACAAACACATTAGTCCCTCAATCACGTTTGTCTTCAATACTCCAAAACCAACAAGGGGGTGGCACTAGATGCACTTACAATCTCCCTGTTTTTGGTGATTGGTGACAAACTTGTTGAAGTTTTCAATGGGGATAAAATTTGTGAAGAGAAATATTTGGAGATTATGATTGCAAGATATAGAGACCCCCCTAAAGATGTGCTTATGAAGATTTTGCTTTGAGTGCAAAAGCACATGGCAGGTTGTAGTTAGTGGAGATCTCCCCCTATATCTTGAAATCCAACCATTATGCATTTTGAAGATGTTCATGAAGATAATGAAATGCATAATGAAAAATGGGCGTCTACTGAATGATTTCAGACGCTTATGATAAGATATGGAATAGCGCCAAAGATACGATAAACATAGAATGTGTAGACGTCCATCAAGAGTTAAGTTTTACAACCCAAAAGAGGAAATGTTCAGAACGAGGGTTGTAAACTTAACAAAATAGCAGCACCCAGCTCATATAGACCCATCTGAATACTACCAATCCAATGCTTCTCCCCCTTTGTCATCAAATGACCTAAAAGGGTGAAGACATTGGGCACTACTCGTCCCCAACTTGTGAAGATGTTGGTGCAGCAGGGCCGATGGAGGTTGGTGCAGGATGGCCTGATGCAGTGCCGATGCATCCGTTGGTGCAACATGAGAAGTGAAATCATCATCAGCTTCATCATTGGCAAGATTGGCATGAGCGATGCTGAAGAAGAGTAGCCACTGTCTTCAAGGGATGGCGACTTGCACCATTTTTCTGTACGATGAGGAGGGGCACCAAATCTGAAGTGTTTTTCATAGCCATCCTCACGAAGATCTTCCATTGGAGCCATGAGAGTAAATGTATTCCAAGAGATCCTACAAGTTTCATGTGCAATAAAGGTATTCTTGGTGGAGAGGTTGTGAATGCGATTAATATCTGTTACCAGATATTGCATTTGTCTTCACGACCTCTGATGATGCCTATCCCGCTTTTGAATCAGAGAGACTAGAAGTTCTCGATCAACCATGGCATGTTCCCTTCTGGGTTGGGGCTATTGAGGAAGAGTGCTAGGAGTGGCTTCAGGTGCAGTGACACTTGGCTGTAGTTGACGGAATGCACCAATCTGTTTGGCCTTAGCAGGATCAGATGGTATGAGAAGTCCTTCAACATCAGTAGTGCCCCTTGTGGCTTCAAGAATGGGATTCCTTCCCTTGGATGGGTAAATGTATTCATGAATCACTTCCACATCCGGAAGATATATTCCATGATTATGAGTAGAAGGCAGAAACCTTCTATTTGTTCGACACTTAATGAAGCGCATGATCCATGGTGCATTGATCTTGAGTTCAAAGAGATTGATGCTATTGGCAGCGAGGGTTTGCAGGGATACGTCTTGAAGATTGAACATGATGCCATAGACAGTGCTATAGATCAATGTCTTCAACGCACAATGCAATTTGCTTGAAGATGAAGGCCCTTTGATTGGCCATACGGTGCGACGAAGAATGTGGTAGATAGTCTTCGACAGATATTGAAGATCATCAACAAGGAAGGTTGTAGGCAAATCAACATCTGGTGCCAAAGGATTCATCAATGTAAGCAATTCTATCATGTTAGGCTGAGGTGTTTGGAATATGCTTCGAGTAGCTTCAGCATAAGCTGCAGACTCTGGATGGAAGTCTTCGCCAAATGCAGCAAGTGGTGTGGTGGCAAAGAATTCCAAAGCAAAAGCTTTGACATGCTCATCACGGATCATGAAGTCCATAGCCCATGTCTCCAGATCTCGTCCATAGCCAGAGATGTGGAGAGTTGCACAAAATTGAAGAATCAATTCTTCATTCCAATCTTCATGGTGAACAACAAACGACAATAGTCCAACATCTCAAAGACAATCGAGGGCTTCAACAAAACACTGAAGGCCACTTATTGCATTGGATCTGGTTCTGTCCAAAGAGCACACATGAATAGTATGGGCATTGGGACATGCTCCACAATCGGCCACATTGAATCTTTTGCTTCGCTTGACACTGAAGACAGTGGGACGACCTGGTCCTTGCTCGAATACTTGGAAGCCTAGGCATAGGTTTCATAACTCCTGGCGGCGAAAGATGTTGAATTCATATTGTGGCCCATTCTTGGAGGTGCTTCTAGCATGGGCCATTTGGTTGGAACCATTTGTCCTACCCTATTTTGAGCCAAAACAATATTGTGAGCATTGTCGTCGGTTGATGGCGTAGCAGGCACATGAGGACCATCAGGGGAATGAGCATTGGCTTCCCCTTCAGCAGTTGGTGGTTTTGGAGGTGCAACGGTATCGTCAGCAGCAATTTCTTTAGCTGATTTGGCTTCGATCTCAGGTTGATCATGAGCAACATCTTCAAGCCCGAGAACTTCATTGACTCATGCAGTCTGAGTCACACGTATTTCATCTTCTGAAATGCTTTGCATCGAAGATATAGCAAGCCTTGGTCCTTTGTGAAGCCTTTTGAGAGGTGACACATGTTCAGTTGTTTCAACATCCATGGGAGGAAATGGAGTTTCACGAGATCTTCCACTGGAGTTGGAAACAAACTCGATGGAGTGCTGGGATTGTCTTCACGCACGTGTGGCCTAAGTGGAGTGCCAATGTCAACATATTCACTACCTTCATGTAGTGGCGATGATACCATTGGTGCATCAAGTTGAGGCACGGTATGAGTTCCTCTTTCAACATTGTCTTTCGCAGAAGCAATGTTTTCAGCAGCATCAACAACATTATCTTCAGTTGCGGTGGTTTTAGCACCTGGTACATCATCTATTGTTTGAGCCTCTTCGGTAGCAGACTCATGAAGAATAACTTGCCTCTCAACTTTTTCAGAGGCAAGATGAGCCATGGAGATTGGTGTCACAAGTAGGGCTCTTCACGTGTTGGTGGAGTGAGGGGGCTTTGGCACTTGGGCCGAACCTGAAGACTTTATCTTCATTATCTTCAGCCTCTTGAGAGGTTGGGCTTTAGAAGCATGTCCAGACCTGCATTTCCTGGCTTCAGCCTCAATTTGCTTGGTCTTCTTGCTGGTTACAGTAGCGGAAGGAGGGGGTGTTCTTGTGCCAGAGAAGCCAGTTTGGAAGACAATGCTTGGCATCTCTTGCCTTGAAGATGCAGGTTGGCTCGAAGACATTGAACCTGGCCTTGATCGTTTAGTGATTCTTGGATCAAGAGCGGTCCAAACGCTTTTCTCTTCACCATCTCATTGTGAGCTTGGACCATCTGCACATATTTCTTCTTGAGACACTCAAGGGCGCCTTTGATAGCCTCACAATGCTTTTCAAATTCAACCTTGAGTTCTTTCATGAAGAGCTGATATCCTTATATCTGCCCGGCTGTGAGCTTGTGTACATTATTCTTAAAGAGAGCCTTTTCATGGCGAATCTTTTTGCGCTAATGCACACCCTTTGAGCAATAGCGAGTTCTTCATTCACTAGCCCTTGAAATGTGACGCTCAGTCCAATTGGAAGCTGTATGGCATTGATGGTGAGAGAGGGGTCAATAGACCATTCGTCAATGAACTGGTTGATGATATTTGCATCAATCAGAGACAAGCCTTCAAGATGTTTAGCCTTTTCCTCCTTTTGTTGAATTAGCATTGCCCATGATTCATCATCAAACTCATCATTTGAGAGAACTCATCATTTGAGAGTTCAATCATATTTTCAGCATCCATCAAGGAGACAAATGGCTTCGGTCCACGGGCAACAACATGTTTTCGCTTCAGTCTCCTATTTGTTCGAGGCTCATCCTCTCCTTCGGCTGGTTCAGCCGGTCTTGATTTTGAGGCTTGTGGTGTAGCTCTTGGCCTTATAGCTATTGAAGCCTTAGGCCTTGAAGCCTTAGTTTCCTCCATTAGCTTTGGATCAGTGACATGACGATGATCTTCTTCCTTAGATGTGTCATCGGCTGAGTCCATGAATGCTTGATGGCTCTGGTTGTTCTGGCATTGGAGGCCTTACCATACATGGGTATAAGACAATCTTGATTGCTTCGACCTTTGTCTCCGGATGCAGATTTTTAGAGAGAATATCTATCCAAGGAGCTTTCTTTGTATTCTTCTTGGCATACTCATATCTGACAAAGTGACAGTTGAACCATTCTTCAACCCAATATATTCGAATCTATTGGATCCGGTTCTTGCGCTATTGATAGCTCTCTTCTGGATCAGACTTGGATCAATCATATAGATAAGGTGGGAGATCATTGGTAGTGTTAACACGTCTTTGTCTTCCTCCTTTCTTGGGTGTTTTTTATCTGTCCGTAGTCTTCGACTTGGGCAAAAGCTTCACAAATGGATTCAAATGTGAGCTGGCTCCAGGTGAGTCCATATGTATGTGCAAGTAGTCATTTTTGTTAGTATAGAGCTGGCCGTTTGTTGGCATTGGCGTCTTGTAACCTTTACAGTCTTGGATGCTAAATTTCTTGAGGTAGTCCTTGAGGTACTTCTCCCGTGATATGAAGATCCCATTTGGTGGCTGTCAAATCTGAAGCCCTAGAAAGAACTTTAGCTCTCCCATCATCGACATCTCGTATTGCTCTTTTATACTTGTGATCTGCGTTGGGTTTTCCATGAAGAGGAACGGTTTATCGTAGCACAATGTGGGTAAGTATTTCCCTCAGATATGAAACCAAGGTTTATCGAACCAATAGGAATATCAACCACAACCGTCTTCAGCGGCTGCACACAAAAGAACAAACAACTTGCACCCAATGCGGGCAACAGGGTTGTCAATCCCCTTGTACTTGTTATTTGCAAGTGACTGAGGTGTGTAGATAATTATAGATAGTTGTAAAAAGCAAAATAAAATAAAATAAATTAAATGGCAGCAAGGTATTGAAGGTTTGTAAATATGTTGTGAATACACCTGGGGCCATAGTTTTCCCTAATGGCATCTCTCATGAAAACTAGCATACGGTGGGTAAACAAATTACTATTGGGCAATTGATAGAAAATCAGATAGTTATGTGATGTTGACAGCAATGATCATGTGTATATAGGCATCACGTCCATAAACAAATAGGCCAACTCCTGCCTACACCTATAACTATTAGTCCACTCATCAACCGCTATCTAGCATGCACCGAGAGTATTAAGTAAAGCAGAGTAATGCATGGAGAACAATGACATGATGTAGACAAATAAACTCAAGAAACATGAATAAACCCCATCGTTTAATCCTTAGTAGCAGAAACACAAAGACACATCTTGTCCCCTTCTGTCACTAGTATATAGAAATTGGCCAGGTTGAACCTAGCACAACACACCTCTCTCACCGAAGAAATACCAATCTAGTTGGCCAAACTATTTCAATAGGTCGGAGAGAATTACGAGGCTATCATAATCATGCACATAAGAATCATATTAGTATTAAGAGAAGACTCAAATATTTATCATGGATAATCTGAACATAAACCCACAATTCATCGGATCCCAACAAACGCATCACACAAAAGGAATTACATCATGTGGATCAACGCGAAGATGCGATGCTCATTGCATTGAAGATCAAGAGTGAGAGAGATTGCGATTTAGGTACTAGCTATGGACTTGTAAGTCTATGATGAACTACTCACACATCGTCATGAGGGCAACAAGGTAGATGAAGAGGCCCTCCGTGATTGATCCCCCCTCAGGGAGGGTGCCGAAACGGAGCTCCAGATGGCCTCCCGTCGAAACAGAGACTTGTTGGAGTGTAAAAAGTGTTTCGAGTCTGCCTCTTGTTTTTTAGGTTAATTGATAATTTATAAGGTAGAGAACGGAGTCGGGAGGGCCTCGAGGGACCCACAAGCCAATAGGGCGCCCCAGCCACGTCGGTTTGGTTTGTCGGCCCCTCGTGTGCCCCCAACCTTCCTCCGATGCTTGCTGGTCTTCTTTTGGTACAAAAAAATCTCCAAAATTTCCAGGTCAATTGGACTTTGTTCGGTATGGAAAACGTGAAAAGTGAAAAACATGCACAAAACATCAACTGACACTTGGCGCTGGGTCAATAGATTAGTGCTAAAAAATAATATTAATTGGTAAATAAATACCCAAAAAGTATTCTAGAACGATATTATATCATCATGGAACAATAAAAAATTATAGATACGTTGGAGACGTCTCAAGCATCCCGATGCTTAATTCCTGCTCGTCCTCGAATAGGTAAAGGATAAAAACAGAATTTTTGATGTGACATGCTACCCATGATGTAACCTTATGCATGTATGCTTATTGATAAATGATAAATTAACAAACATTAACATAGAAATACTTATAAGTATAAGCAGCAAAATCATTAATCTTTCGAAGTATACAATCCTCGAAGATTGTTTTACCTCATTCATATTATTATATTAGCAACGCATTGCTCCATCTTCACCACATTAATACAAATGTCAAGCACCACGGTGTCCAAGTGAGAAAGCATGTCATCCGAATATACAAGCCAAGTTTATGAAAAAGTGATTCCCACTAGCATATGAATGACATAACACGAGACTCTCTATATGAAGAACAAGGTGCCACTTTGAGGCAGATTGTGGTAAAGGGTAGTCGCAAAGTCCATTCTCTCTTTTTCTCTCATTAATTTTCTTTCATTTATTTATTATTATGGTGGACTCATTTGGCCTCCCCTATTTTATTTCCTCACTCGTTCAATGCTCTAATAATGATGATCATCACACTTTTAGTTACTTACGATTTAATATGAAAACTAATAGGACAATATGACTCTTTATGAATGCCTTTGGCAGTCTATGAAGATGTGCAAAGATCTAGTGTGACAAGTATAAACAATATGATGAATTTTCCACAAATACTATGTCAGCTCTATATGACCCTGCAAAGCATTATGATGAAGAACGAACTAGTCATGTGAAGTTACAATGAGATTTGCATGGCAATATATCTCGGAATGGCTATGGGAATGCCATGATAGATAGGTATGGATGTTTTGTGGAAGATGTAAGAAGGCTTATGTGCAACAGAGCGTGTCATGTCACGGGGTTTGGATGCATCGGAAAAAGTTGCACCGATCCTCGAGGTGAGAACGGGCAATGCATGATACCGAAGAGGCTAGCAAATATGAGGAGGTGAGATTGCGTATGTCCATGGTGTCACATTAGTCAGAAAAAACTCATGTAACTATTGCAAAGTTTTAATATTTTTAGTGCAAATTAAAGTACTACTCGCATGCCCCTAGGGAGAGGGTTGGTAGGAATTAACCATCGCCCGACTCTGACTCAAGACAACTCTAGGATTTCAACGGGGAATAAACATGCTCACACATCATAACCATGCCCTTTTTTAGATGAACAAGAAGTTGAACATCTCCTAATATTGACACCTCTCTGAATTATTAATAATGCACTCACACCTTTTTCATATCACCATATCAATATCATGAAATCATAATTTTTCTAGATGTGCTACATGATGGTTTTAATTATCATTCATTGAACACCTATTATTTTTCATATAGTCTTATGACCCATGCAAATTATCGTCACTATTTATTTAACTCTCAAACAAATATAAGTGAAGAATGAGAGCATAATATTTCTATAAAATCTACATGCCACCGTGCTCAAATAGAAATAAGTGAAGTACTAGATCAACTGCTAAGCTCAAAAGATATAAGTGAAGCACATAGAGTATTCTAACAAATTGTGATGATGGTGTATCTATCTCAAATAGGTGTGTACAGAAAATGATGATTGTGGCAAGCTGAAAGTAGAAGTAAAAATGAGCAAACGACGCTCCAACCGAAACTCATATCATGTGATGAATAAAAATGTAGCTCCAAGTGACATACCGATGGATTGAGACGAAAGAGGGGATGTCTTTTGGGGCATCGCCAAGCTGAGACGCTTGACTCTTCCTAGAATATTAGCTTGGGGTGCCTTGGGAATCCCAAACCTTAGGCTTTTTCCGCTCCTCGTTCCTTTTTCCATCAGGATAATACCCAAAATTTGGAAACTTCAATCACATAAAACTCAACAAAAGTTCATGAGATCCATTAGTATAAGCAACATATAAAATACTTTCAGATACTCTTATAAGTTGATTCTTATTTTGTTTTAGCATAAGGTAATGTATTCTAACATCTCCATGGCTTATACCCCCCGATACAATCCATAGCATCATCGAAACAAGCAAACTATGCAAGCAAAAAACAAAATCTAACTAAAACAGAAAATTCTGTAGTAATCTATAATGAATCTATACTTCTGTAACTCAATTTTTTTTGAACAATTAGGACGAATCGATGAATTTTTCTACCAGTACTGTGTAAGAAAATCCAGCTTAAAAATAAATTCCAGTAAAATCAGAGAAATTCTCCACTGGACGTCAAAGTTTCTATTTTTGCACCGTATCAATTCTACTCATCATACAAATCATCCACAAGGCTTTACTTGTCACAAACACTAATTAAACCATGAAAACACAATCATTACAGAGAGAATAATCATGTTATCACAAAAAAATAGAAATTAAAAGGCAAAAATAAAGATAACTATTGGGTTGCCTCCCAACAAGCGATATTGTTTTACGCCCCTAGCTAGGCATATTGCATAGTTTCAAGTGTTGTTATCTTTTACACTCTCTTGAGAAGAAGGTTTTTCAAAGACAATAGGTAACACATCATCAAGTAATATATAGGCATCTTTTATGGTGATCTCCTTAAACCCTTTCGTATTCTCTCTTACTATCCATGAGTATTGTTTGTTAATGGTATTGAAAACTTGTTGGATAATATGGATAGGAGGAACCTCTTTAGATGTATTTTCATCTTAAGTATGGTTATTTTTGAACACGCATGTCATCATATAGTCCTTATTGTATAAATTTTCATCTATCACGGGATGTTCACAACTCATATCATAGTGCTCAAAGATCTCCCGCGCTTCCCGTACTATATAGTCAAATTCATGCATGAGGATAAGTGTGGCTATTTTATTAACTCTAGGTTCTTTTATGACTAACAACTCATAGAAAAGCCTTTACAAAGTAGGGTGAGTATGCATAAATGTTCTTTCGAGTTTTGAAACAAGAGCGTAATAGCATCGGCATATCTCTTGGTTCTTTTAAGGATTGGAGTATCCTTGCAAGTTAAAGCACCCATACAATTGAAAAATTCTTGGATAACGCTTATCCCCATGATATTCCCTTTTCCTAAAACAAAAGCCTTCATATCTCGCTGTGGGGGAGTTTCCTCAATGGGGGACTTACTCCCATCGTCCTTTTCAATGATAAAATCAGACATGGCAGCAACTTTCAGGGAAAACTAGAGAGCGAAGATGCAAACTAGTGACAAGCTAAGCAAGCAAAGGTAAATAATTTTGTATTTTTTATTTTTATGAGAAAACTAAATATACCAACAAATAAAAAGGAGAACAAGTGAATGAAAGTTTGTATGGAGTTACTTGGTAGTCGGTGATGATATTCCCCGGCAATGGCGCCAGAAATCCTTCGTGATCTGCGTTGGGCTTTCCGTGAAGAGGAACGGGTTATCGCAACACAAAGTGGGTAAGTATTCCCCTCACTTATGAAACCAAGGTTTATCAAACCAATAGGAATATCAACACAACCGTCTTCAGCGGTTGGACACAAAAGAACAAACAATTTGCACCCAACACGGGCAAAAGGGTTTTCAATCCCCTTGTACTTGTTATTTGCAAGCAAGTGAGGTGTGTGTGGATAATTGTACATAGTTGTAAAACTCAAAATAATATAAAATAAAGTAAATGGAAGCAATGTATTGCAGGTTTTGTAAATATGTTGTGAATAGACCCGGGGGCCATAGTTTTACCTAATGGCATCTCTCAAAAATAGCACACGATGGGTAAACAAATTGTTGTTGGGCAATTGACAGAAAAGTGAATAGTTATGCGATATACATGGCAATGATCATGTGTATATAGGCATCACATCCGTAAACAAAAACAAATAGGCCAACTCCTGCCTGCACCTATTACTATTACTCCACTCACCGACCACTATCCAACATGCATCTAGAGTATTAAGTAAAACAGAGTAATGCATGGAGAACAATGACATGATGTAGACAAAGTAATCTCAAGAAATATGAATAAACCCCATAGGTTAATACTTAGTAGCAGCAACACGAAGATGCATATTGTCCCCTTCTGTCACTTGTATATAGAAATTCGCCAGGTTATTAGTCTAGCTGGCCAAACTATTTCAATGCACCTCTCCCATCGAAGTAATGTAAGTCTAGTTGGCCAAACTAT
Organism: Hordeum vulgare subsp. vulgare; assembly: GCF_904849725.1. Classification (NCBI taxonomy): domain Eukaryota; kingdom Viridiplantae; phylum Streptophyta; class Magnoliopsida; order Poales; family Poaceae; genus Hordeum; species Hordeum vulgare. The sequence continues at coordinate 179,059,158 of NC_058524.1, read as the reverse complement.
TTCAATAGAAGAGAGAGAATTACGAGGCTACCATAATCATGCACATAAGAATCATATTAGTATTCATAGAAGACTCAAATATTTATCATGAATAATCTGAACGTAAACCCATAATTCATCGGATCCCAACAAATGCATCACACAAAATGAATTACATCGCGTGGATGAAAGCGAAGATGCGATGCTCATTGTATTGAAGATCAAGAGTGAGAGAGATTGCCATTTAGGTACTAGATATGGACCTGTAGATCTGTAGTGAACTACTCACACAACAACATGAGGGCAACAAGGTTGATGAAGAGGCCCTCCATGATCGATCCTCCCTTCCGACAGGGTGCCGGAATGGAGCTCCACATGGCCTCCCATCGGAACAAAGACTTGCGGCATCGTAAAAAGTGTTTCAGGACTGCCAGAGAACAGAGTCGGAAGGGCCTCGAGGGGCCCACAAGCTAACAGGGCGCCCCCAGGACGCATCTAGTTGGCTGGTGGGTCCTCATGTGCCCCCCCCGCCTTCCTCCGATGCTTGTTGGTCTTCTCTTGGTCGAGAAAAGATCTCCAAAAAGTTTCAGGTCAACTAGACTTAGTTTGGTATGGAAACTGTGAAAAGTGAAAAACATGCAGAAAACAACAACTGGCACTGGGCACTAGGTCAACAGGTTAGTGTTCAAAAATAACATAAATTGGTAAATATATACCCAAAAAGTATTCTAGAGTGATAACATATCAGCATGGAACAATAAAAAATTACAGATAGGTTGGAGACGTATCACTCGTGCATCATGAAGCTAAACTCATCACTATATCGATTGTTAGTACATCCGAAGATAATGTCATCCGCATAGATTTGATACACAAACTATTCACTGTCATAGGATTTAGTAAATATAGTAGGATCTAGTGAACCAAGTTTGAAGACTTTCTCCTTGAGGAATTTATTTAGTGTGTCATAGCAGGCCCTTGGTGCTTGTTTGAGGCAATACAATGCCTTGTTGAGCATGTAGACCATGTGAGGGTGTTTTGGATCTTCAAACCCTAGTAGTTGAGCAACATATACTTCTTCCTCAATCTTACCGTTGAGGAATACACTTTTGACATCCATTTGGTATAAGCATATATCATGGTGGTTAGCATAAGCAAGCAATATGCATATGGCTTCAAGTCTAGCAAGATGTGCAAATGTTTCATCGAAATCAATACCCTCAACCCGTGTGTAGCCCTGAGCGACAAGTCGAGCCTTGTTTCTGACCACTTGGCTAGATTCATCTTTCTTGTTGTGGTAGATACACTTTGGGCCGATGATATCGTGCATGCGTGGATTGGGACGCTTGACTAGCGCCCATACGTTGTTGAGCTTGAATTGATGAAGCTCTTATTGCATGGTTTGAATCCATTCCGATTCCATGAAGGATTCATCTACTTTGACGGGCTCTCAGATTGACACAAAAGAAAAATACCCACAAAAGTTAGTCAATTGGTTAGCTCTTGAGTGAATGAGAGGACCGGGTGCATTGATGCTATCAAGCATCTTCTTGATTTGAACTTCATTTGCAACTCGCGGATAAGAAGGTCCAAGACTTTGGTCCTGCTCCCGAGCATTGTTTTCATCAGCAGCATTATCTTCAGGAGCATCACTATCTTCATGATGGGTAGGTGGAGGAATGATGACTTCCTGAACATCTGGTTCCTTAGGTATGATCTCACGAGTCCCATCAACCTAATAGCTTCATTAGATGGAAGTTCATCTAGCATAGGTGGGAGGTGCTCTTTTTGCAAGCCATTAGTTTCATCGAACCGCACATCTACAGTCTCAATAATTTTACTGTGAAAAATCTTGAAGACTCCGTAGGTGTGCGAATCCTTTCCATAACCAAGCATGAAACCCTCATGTGCTTTTGGTGCAAACTTGGACATGTGGTGTGGATCTCTAATCCAACATCTTGCACCAAGGCTTTGAAATAACTTACATTGGGTTTCTTACCAGCAAGTAGCTCGTATGATGTTTTCTTGAGGAACTTGTGAATATATGCCATGTTGATGATGTAGAATGCATTGTCAATGGCTTCAGGAGAATATTTTCGTGGAGTCTTGTACTCAACAAGAATAGTGTGAACCATCTCTATGAGAGTCCTGTTCCGCTCCAAAACGTCGTTCTGCTGTGGTGTGTATGGAGCAGAGAGCTTATGAGTGGCACAAAGGGAGTCAGGATAGGTATCCAAACCCGTGTTCTTGAACTCTGTGCCACTGTCACTACTGATATGCTTGATCTTGACGTTGTAGTTGGTCATGCACCTATTAGCGAAACACCTGAAGACATTCTGCACTTCAGTCTTATAAAGTAAGATGTGCACCCAGGTATATCTAAAATAATCGTCGATAATTACGAGGCCATATAGATTTGTAGTGGTAGAGAAAGTGTAATAGTGAGTAGGGCCGAATAAATCCATGTGGAGCAGCTCGAAGGCACTGAAAGTCGTCATGATAGTCTTTGAGGGGTGTTTGGCCCTAGTCATCTTCCCGGCTTCGTAGGCACCACACAGGTGATCCTTCTTGAACTTGACACCCTCGACTCCAATGAAGTGATTCTCTTGGCGAGTGTGTGCAAGTTCCTCATACCAGCATGTGCTAATCTTCGATATCATAGCAAGCATTGTGAAGCTTTGGCTAGAAGACATGTGGCAACCTATGGTCCTACAGTGAAGTCTACCATGTATAGATCACCTCTTTGAAAACCTTTGAAGACTTTGGTTTTGTCAAAGGCCATTAGTACAACGCATTGGAATTTGCCAAATATGACAAGCATGTCAAGATCACAAAGCATCGATACAAACATTAAGTTGTAACCAAGGGATTCGACAGGCATAACATTTTCCATGTGCATATCTCCTGTGATAGCAACTCTACCTAGTTCGTACTTTGATAATACTTTTGTCGGCAAATATGATGTGATATTTGGTTGGAGGTCAAAGAGTTGACTCCATCAATAGGCTTCGATCACCAGTCATGTGACTAGTGCATCCATTATCCATGATCCATTCGGTTGGACTAGATTTGTCTTCCTGCATTGAGAACTAGTCTTGTTCACCAAGGCATGTAACAACACAATGCATTGATGAAGATATTGAAGTGTAAGTAATAGTAACAATTGAAGATATAAATGGAAACACTATTTTCATTAGTTTTCTTCCGTCTAAACAAGATTTTTTCAGGTCTTTAGAGATTGTATTCGAGTTAAGCTTCATCCGTTCTAGAGACCGATGCTGCATGAAGATATTAGTTCTTATTAACCACCCACATCCCAAGGGGTGGATTAGAAGCAATAAGACGTAAAGGATCATCAGAGAATTTAGGCAATGTTGCCCTAATAGCATGTTACACACGAGGGTTAGAATACTCAAATGAATATGCATAAAAGTTCTTAGGTGGGTGAACATAACGGTTCATGTCATAGTGCCCATATTCATGAGTCTTTTCAGTCCTTCCCCGCGAAACATAGTTATTAGTGCGATCATATGAAGATCTTTATCTTCTTGGAAACATTGATCTGGGGATGTCTTCTTGTTGAGAGATGCCATCATGACATTCACATGAAGCTTCTCAATAAGACATTTAGGAACCCAGATCTTATTCATGTGTGAACCATTCATGTAGTTAGTGCCAATGCACCTAGCAAATACTTCACCATTTTGACATTTGAACAGTTTATAGTTGGAATCAAAGGATTCATCAATAATGAGAGGTACTGATCTATTCAGGAAGGACTGAGTCATTTTCCTTCCGAAGATCGTCATGAACCTCTTTTAACTTCTCAATATCAAGATTTCTTTGAAGATATTCAGGAGAAAGCTTCTCATGATTAGTTGAGAGAGAATCATGACGATTTTGGAGATCCTCAAACCTTGAACGAAGATCACACATATCTTCTACCATAGCGTCATTCAGACTCATCTATCTATGCAACAGGTCATCGCTTTTCTCTAGAGTTTGTTGCATTTTTCAATAGCATTCTGTTGCTTAGTAGCAATTTTGACAAGTTTAGAATAGCTAGGTTTCAAGTCATCATCAAATTCAGCTTCGCTATCAGAGTCATAGCATGAATATTTTGAGGATACCTTGGAGCCTTTTTCCATGAAGGAGTAGGTTGGAGCATTGTCGTTGTCACTCGCTTCAGTGTTGATGAAGTGACCATTATCTTCAAGGAAGAAGATAGATGAGGCGATGAATGCAGAAGCCATAGACAAACAAGCAACTTCAGAGTCAGACTCCTTCTCACATCCCTCTCCAGCTTGAGACTCACATTCAACATCAGAGTCCATCTCCTTGCCAACGAAAGCATGTGACTTGGCGCTCTTCTTCTGCGACAAAGACTTGGATAAGGACTTCTGATGCTTTTTATTCTTCTTGTCATTAGAATCATAGTTCTTGCTCTTCTTCTCTGATTCCTTCTCCCATCAAGGGCAATCAACAATGAAGTGACCTACTTTCTTGCACTTGTGACATGATCTCTTCTTGTTTTCATGCAAAGACATTTCACCAGATTTCTTGGAGTCACGCCTTGAAGATTTTACAAAGCGTTTTGACTTGGCAAACTTCTGGAACTTTCATAAAAGAGAGCGATCTCTTTGCCAAAGCCTTTAGCACAATCAGAACTGCATTCAGATTCGCCTTCATATGAAGACAGAACCTTTGCCTTCAGTGCATGAGAACGACCATAGCTCGAACCATAGATTTCCCTTTTCTCAGCTTGCCGGAACTCATGAGTGTTTAGCCTCTCAAATATATCGGCATAATCAAATTCCTTGAAGTTAGGGCATTCTTGGACCATGAGGGCAAGAGTGTCAAAGGAACTATCAAGAGATCTCAATAGCTTCTTCACAACTTCATGTTTGGTGATATCAGTGGCGCCTAGAGCATTCAACTCATTTGAGATATTAGTGAAACGATCAAACATGAGCTGGACATTTTCGTTGTCAAGCCTTTTGATGGGGTTGAATGGGTTGTGGAGCACATCTTGTCGGTGTCAAAACCGGCGGATCTGGAGTAGGGGGTCCCGAACTGTGGACCTTGGATCAGCGGGTTGCAGGAGACAAAGGGGACGATATTTACCCAGGTTCAGGCCCTCTTGAGGAGGTAAAATGGTACATCCTATTTGATTATATTGATGGTGTATGAGCTAAATCCCTAGATGAGTCAGCGTGCCTATGCGGACGAAATCCTTTGGTTTATATAAACACCACATGTCCCTAGGGTTACATACAACCGACCTTGAGTCGAGGGCAGACGCACCGACCTAAACTACTAAACTTGGACGATACGCCAGTCTTTGGATCTTTCCTTCTTGAATACGAAGTCGCCATGCAGTCCTGTCTTCAGTAATACGACCCATATGATCGACCTATAAGAGATGGGCCGACCATCTGATGGGGATATGTACCTAGGGTAGGGTCACATGCCTGACCTAAGTGTCCTACCTAAGGGTACCTCATTATTAACTGGAGGGTCACGAAGAAGATTCTGACTGGATGGCCATGGCATCTAAAAAGTCACTCGGTAAGAAGTCACTTGGAAGATATTCCCCTTCGCCCGACATACAACTTCCACTCGGAAGACACGAGTCGACGTAGAAGACCAGAAGCCACCTCAAGGGAGGCCAATGGGCGAGCGCTCAGCTAATGGTCATGAATAGCATTAATTACATACTTACGTTATCAGTAACGTACACCTTTAAACCTTATTGATCGAACCCTTAGATGTTGGGGCCTTGATGAGGGGTAGTGCACTCTATATAAGCCACCCCTCCCCTCTGGCACAAGGGTTCGCACCCCTAGTAACACACATTCCACACCGCAAGAGCTCCCGAGCACTGAGACGTAGGGTTGTTACCTCTACGAGAGGGGCGTGAACTCATACATCTTGCGTACAAGCTTGCCGTAGCTAGGATTCCGCCCTCACCATTCATACCCTACACCTCTACTGTCAGGTTTATTCCCACGACAGTTGGCGCCCACCGTGGGGCAGGCGACAAGCGACTTCCGGCAAGTTTGCAATCTTCACTCTCTATCATGTCTTCCGACTGCGATTCGTTCATTGGCGGTGAGATCCGTTTTGGCGTGCTCATCTTCGTCGTCGATGACTCGACATGGCTTCAGGAAGCGCCTCTTGACGTCGAGGCGCTGACAATCCGTGGAGCGACGCAATTCCGTGCAAGCTCCTTCGGCGTACTCCTGCGGCAGCCGTCGACTCCTTGTAGACCGTTCACTCCGCTGTTCATCGTCACAAGCGATCCGATCACTCACGACTCTAGCGATGGGTGAAGCGCTTAGTGGATCGCCAAGCGTCATCTCCGTGCACTTCGCATGTTGCTGCCATCGAGCCTGGTGAACCTCTTCAAAACTCGATCCACTCGCCGTCATATCACTCTGATGTTCATTTCGAGTGCGAGAGCTGCAATCTAGCAGCGGAGGTCTTCATGGCGGGTTCTATGGAGAGCCCACCCGGGATCGGTCGCGGTAAACACAAGGTCGGCGAACCGTCGACTGGACACAGCCGTCGTCGTCCTCCAACTTCCAGTCGGTGTCAGCGACAACGGTTCTCAAGCGGTCGACATGACAACATTGAGGTATCTCGTACTCCGGTACTTAACATTGCAGCCGCAGCTAAGATAGCAGATTCTATTCAGCCATCAGATTCAGAGGCTGGTAGAGGCTTAGAGCAGATCCACACTTTACTTCAAGCAGCACAACAACAAAATTCAGCTGTATCGCAGTTGCTCAATAGGTTGCATAGCAATTCTCTAGAGTAGATATAGTCCGTTCAGTTTACAGTCCAGGGTCACCTCAGCGTCGCAGGGATGGGGGTTGTTGGAAATATGCCCTAGAGGCAATAATAAAATGGTTATTATCATATTTTCTTGTTCATGATAATCGTCTATTGTTCATGCTATAATTGTATTAACAGGAAATAGTAATACATGTGTGAATAAATAGATCACAATGTGTCCCTACCAAGCCTCTAGTTGGCTAGCTCGTTAGTCAATAGATGATCATGGTTTCCTGATCATGGGCATTAGATGTCATTGATAACGGGATCACATCATTGGGAGAATGATGTGATGGACAAGACCCAATCCTAAGCATAGCACTAGATCGTATTGTTCGTACGCTAAAGCTTTTCTAATGTCAAGTGTCTTTTCCTTCTACTGTGAGATTGTGCAACTCCCGGACACCGTAGGAGTGCTTTGTGTGTATCAAACGTCACAACATAACTGGGTGACTGTAAAGGTCACTACGGGTACCTCTGAAAGTGTCTGTTGGGTTGGTACGAATCGAGATCGGGATTTGTCACTCCGTGTGACGGAGAGGTATCTCTGGGCCCACTCGGTAGAACATCATCATGAGCTCAATGTGACTAAGGAGTTAGTCACACGATGACGTGCTACGGAACGAGTAAAGAGACTTACTGGTAACGAGATTGAACAAGGTATAGGTATACCGACGATCGAATCTCGGGCAAGTTCTATACCGATAGACAAAGGGAATTGTATACGAGATTGATTGAATCCTTGAAATCGTGGTTCATCCGATGAGATCATCGTGGAACATGTGGGAGCCATCATGGGTGTCCAGATCCCGCTGATGGTTATTGGCCGGAGAACGTCTCGGTCTTGTCTGAATGTTTCCCGAACCGTAGGGTCTACACACTTAAGGTTCGATGACGCTAGGGTTATAGGGAATTGTTATACGAGGTTATCGAAAGTTGTTTGGAGTCCCGGATGAGATCCCGGACGTCACGAGGAGCTCCGAAATGGTCCGGAGGTAAAGATTGATATATAGCATGGATGGTTTTGGACACCGGAAATGTTTCGGGTGTCACTGGTAGCGTACAGGGACCACGGGGACCATCCGAAATGGTCCCGGGGGTCTACCGGGAGGGGCCACCAGGCCCAAGAGGTAGCATGGGCCAAAAGGGGGAGGGCAACCAGCCCAAAGTGGGCTGGTGCGCCTCCCACAAGAGGCCCAAGGCGCAGGTGGGAGAAAAGGGGGGGGGGGAACCCTCGCGCTGGTGGGCCTAAGGCCCACCTAAGGGGTGCACCACCCCCTCCCCCTTCCCTAGCCGCCGCACCCCCCATATGGGGGGGGGCTGCTGCACCACCTAGGGGGGAAACCCTAGGGGTGGCACCCCCTCCCCTCCTCCTATAAATAGAGAGGGGTTTGGGGCTGTTTTGCACACGGTTTCTTCTCCTCTAGGCGCAGCCCTGCTCCCCTCGGTGCAGCCCTGCTCCCCTCTTTCCTCCTCCTCCCACGGTGCTTGGAGAAGCCCTGCCGGGAGACCTCGTCTCTCCATCGACACCATGCTGTCATGCTGCCGGAGCTCTTCCCCAACCTCTCCTTCCTCCTTGCTGGATCAAGGTGCGAGAGACGTCACCAGGCTGCACGTGTGTTGAACGCGGAGGTGCCGTGGTTCGACACTAGATCAAAATCACACCGCGATCTGAATCGCCGCGAGTACGACTCCATCAACCGCGTTCTAGCAACACTTCCACTTAGCGATCTTCAAAGGTATGAAGATGCACTCACCCCTCTCTCGTTGCTGGTCTCTCCATAGGAAGATCTGAATATGCGTAGGATTTTTTTTGAATTTATGCTATGTAACCCAACAGTGGCATCTGAGCCAGGTTTTCTATGCGTAGATTCTATGCACGAGTAGAACACAAAAGGTTGTGGGCGATGATTTGTAAATTGCTTGCCGCTACTAGTCTTATTCTTTTCCGGCGGTATTGTGGGATGAAGCGGCCCGGACCGACCTTACACGTACGCTTACGTGAGACTGGTTCCACCGACAGACATGCACACCGTGCATAAAGGTGGCTAGCGGGTGTGTGTCTCTCCTACTCTAGTCGGATTGGATTTGATGAAAAGGGTCCTTATGAAGGGTAAATAGCTTTGGCATATCATCGTTGTGGCTGTCACGTAGGTAAGAAGGCGTTCTTGCTAGAAACCCAAATCAGCCACGTAAAACTTGCAACAACAATTAGAGGACGTCTAACTTGTTTTTGCAGGGTTTGACATGTGATGTGATATGGCCAAAGTTGTGATGTTGCATGTATGATGTATGATATGATCATGTTATTGTAATAGGTTTCACGACTTGCATGTCGATGAGTATGACAACCGGTAGGAGCCATAGGAGTTGTCTTAATTTATTGTGTGAGATGCAACGCCATGTGCTTACTACTTTTACTTCATTGCTAACGGTTAGCTATAGTAGTAGTGATAGTAGTAGTTGGCGTGACGACTTCACGGAGACACGATGATGGAGATCATGGTGTCACGCCGGTGACAATGATGATCATGCGATGTCTGAAGATGGAGATCGAAAGAGCAAAGATGATAATGGCCATATCATGTCACTATATGATTGCATTGTGATGTTTATCATGTTTTTCATCTTATTGCTTAGAACGACGATAGAATAATAAGATGATCCCTCTTAAAAATTTCGAGAACGTATTCCCCTAAGTGTGCACCGTTGCGAAGGATCGTTGTCTCGAAGCACCACGTGATGATCGGGTGTGATAGATTCTAACGTTCGCATACAACGGGTGTAAGCCAGATTTACACACGCGAAACACCTAGGTTGACTCGACAAGCTTAGCATGTACAAACATGACCTCGAATACAAGATACCGAAAGGTCGAACATGAGTCGTATGGTTGAATACGATCAGCATGAAGTTGCTCACCATGATGACTAGTCCGTCTCACGTGATGATCGGACACGGGTTAGTCAACATGGATAATGTATCACTTAGATGACTGGAGGGATATTGATTTAAGTGGGAGTTCATACTTAATTTGATAATATGAACTTAATTGTCATGTACTTAGTCTAAAAGTTGTCTTTATAAATATTGTAGATGGCCAACGTCAACCTCAATTTCAACGCATTCCTAGAGAAAAACAAGCTGAAAGATGATGGTAGCAACTATGCGGATTGGGTTCGCAACTTGAAGATCATCCTTGAAGCAGCTAAAATGGCTTATGTCCTTGATGCGCCGCTAGGTGACCCTCCCGCTCCCGCAGCAGCCCAGGACATTCTGAATGTCTGGCAAACACGGAGTGATGACTACTCTCTGGTTAGGTGTGGCTTGTTATACAGTTTGGAAACAGGGCTCCAAAGGCGTTTTGAGCAACACGGTGCATATGAGATGTTCCAAGAGCTGAAACTAGTTTTTCAAGCTCATGCCTGTGTCGAGAGATATGAAGTCTCCGACAAGTTCTTTAGCTGTAAGATGGAGGAGAACAGTTCTGTCAGTGAGCACATACTCAAAATGTCTGGGTTACACGGTCGTCTGACTTCACTTGGAGTCAAACTTCCGGATGATGCTATAATTGACAGAATCATCCAGTCTCTCCCACCAAGCTACAAAGGTTTTGTGCTGAACTACAACATGCAAGGGATGGAGAAGACCATTCCCGAGTTATACTCAATGCTCAAGTCTGCAGAAGTAGTAATCAAGAAAGAGCATCAAGTGTTGATGGTCAACAAGACCACCAGTTTCAAGAAGGGCAAGGGTAAGAAGAACTTCAAGAAAGACGGCAAAGCTGTTGCTGCGCCTGGTAAGCCAGATGCCTGGAAGAAGAAAAAGAATGGACCCAAGCCTGAGACTGAGTGCTTCTATTGCAAGGGAAAAGGTCATTGGAAGCGGAACTGCCCCAAGTACTTAGCGGACAAGAAGGCCGACAACGTTAAAGGTATATGTGATATACATGTTATTGATGTATACCTTACCAGCGCTTGTAGTAGCTCCTGGGTATTTGATACCGGTGCTGTTGCTCACATTTGCAACTCAAACCAGGAACTACGGAATAAGCGGAGACTGGCCAAGGACGAGGTGGCGATGCGCGTCAGGAATGGCTCCAAGGTCGATGTGATCGCCGTTGGCACGCTACCTCTACATCTACCGCCGGGATTAGTTTTAAACCTTAATAATTGTTATTTAGTACCAGCTTTGAGCATGAATATTGTACAGGGTCTTGCTTAATGCGAGGCGGCTACTCATTTAAGTAATAATGGTTGTTCTATTTATATGAGTGATATGTTTTATGGTCATGCTCCGCTGGTGAATGGTTTATTCTTGATGAATCTCGATCGTGATGTTACACATATTCATAGTGTTAGTACCAAAAGATGTAAAGTTGATAATGATAGTCCCACATAGTTGTGGCACTGCCGCCTTGGTCATATCGGTGTTAAGCGCATGAAGAAGCTCCATACTGATGGACTATTAGAGTATCTTGACTTTGAATCATTTGACACATGAGAACCGTGCCTCATGGGCAAGATGACTAAGACTCCATTATCAGGAATGATGGAGAGAGCAACCGAATTATTGGAAATAATACATACTGATGTGTGTGGTCCAATGAACGTTGACGCTCGCGGTGGCTACCATTATGTTCTCACTCTCACCGATGATTTGAGTAGGTATGGGTATATCTACTTGATGAAGCACAAATCTGAGACGTTTGAAAAGTTCAAGGAATTTCAGAGTGAGGTTGAGAATCAACATGACAGAAAAATTAAGTGTGTACGATCTGATCGTGGAGGAGAATATTTGAGTCACGAGTTTGGCACACACCTAAGGAAGATTGGAATCGTTTCACAACTGACGCCGCCCGGCACACCGCAACGCAAAGGAGTTTCTGAACATCCTAATCACACTTTATTAGATATGGTACGATCTATGATGTCTCTTACCGACTTACCGCTATCATTTTGGGGATACACATTAGAAATTGCAGCATTCACTTTAAATAGGGCACCGTCTAAATCCGTTGAGACGACACCGTATGAATATGGTTTGGCAAGAAACCTAAGTTGTCGTTTCTTAAAGTTTGGGGCTGCGATGCTTATGTGAAGAAACTTCAACCAGAGAAGCTCGAACCCAAAGCGGAGAAATGCGTATTCATAGGATACCCTAAGGAAACTATTGGGTATACCTTCTATCTTTGATCCGAAGGTAAAACCTTTGTTGCCAAGAACGGATCCTTTCTAGAGAAAGAGTTTCTCTCGAAAGAAGTAAGTGGGAGGAAAGTAGAACTTAATGAGGTAATTACACCCCCTCTCGAACCGGAGAGTAGCGCAGCGCGGGAAATTGTTCCTGTGGCGCCTACGCCAACTGAAGAGGAAGTTAATGATGATGATCATGAAGCTTCGGATCAAGTTGCTACTGAACCACGAAGGTCCACAAGGGTACGTTCCGCACCAGAGTGGTACGGCAACCCTGTGATGGAAATCATGTTGTTAGACAACGGTGAACCTTCAAACTATGAAGAAGCAATGGCGGGCCCGGATTACAACAAATGGCTTGAGGCTATGAAATCCGAGATAGGATCCATGTATGAGAACAAAGTATGGACTTTTGTGGACTTGCCCGATGATCGGCGAGCCATAGAAAATAAATGGATCTTCAAGAAGAAGACTGATGCAAACGGTAATGTGACCATTTATAAAGCTCGACTTGTCGCAAAGGGTTTTCGACAAATTCAAGGAGTTGACTACAAATAGACTCTCTCTCCCATAGCGAAGCTGAAGTCAGTCCGAATCATGTTAGCAATTGCCGCCTTTTATGATTATGAAATTTGGCAAATGGACGTCAAAACAGCGTTCCTTAACGGGAATCTTAAGGAAGAGTTTTATATGATGCAACCAGAAGGTTTTGTCGACCCTAAGGGTGCTAACAAAGTGTGGAAGCTCCAGCGCTCCATCTATGGGCACGTGCAAGCATCTTGGAGTTTGAACATTCACTTTAATGAGGTGATTAAAGCATTTGGGTTCATACAGGTTTATGGAGAAGCCTGTCTGTACAAGAAAGTGAGTGGGAGCTCTGTAGCTTTCCTCATACTGTATGTGGATGACATATTATTGATGGGGAATAATATAGAGATGTTGGAGAGCATAAAGGCCTATTTGAACAAGCGTTTTTCAATGAAGGACCTTGGAGAAGCTGCATACATATTAGGCATCAAGATCTATAGAGATAGATCGAGACACCTCATAGGTCTTTCGCAAAGTACATACCTTGACAAGATATTGAAGAAGTTAAATATGGAAAACTCAAAGAATGGGTTCTTGCCAGTTTTGCAAGGTATGAGATTGAGTAAGACTCAGTCACCGACCACGGCAGCAAATAGAGAGAAAATGAGTACTGTCCCCTACGCTTCAGCCGTAGGCTCTCTAATGTATGCCATGCTGTGTACCAGACCTGATATAAACCTTGCCATAAGTTTGGTAGGGAGGTACCAAAGTGATCCCGGTATGGAACACTGGACAGCGGTCAAGAATATCCTTAAGTACCTGAAAAGGACTAAGGAGATGTTTCTCGTTTATGAAGGTGACGAAGAGCTCGTCGTGAAGGGTTATGTCGATGCTAGCTTCGACACAGATCCGGATGACTCTAAGTCACAGGCCGTATACGTATATGTGTTGAATGGTGGGGCAGTGAGCTGGTGCAGCAGCAAGCAAGAAGTTGTGGCAACATCTACATGTGAAGCGGAGTACATAGCTGCTTCAAAAGCGGCTCATGAAGGAATTTGGATGAAGGAGCTCATCACCGACCTTGGAGTGGTTCCAAGTGTGTCGGGTCCAATGACACTCTTCTGTGATAACACTGGGCCCATTGCCATAGCCAAGGAGCCCAGGTTTCACCGGAAGACGAAGCACATCAAACACCGCAACAACTCCATCTAGGACGATGTCCAGACTGGAGTAATAGAGATTTGTAAAGTACATACGGATCTGAATGTTGCAGAGCCGCTGACTAAACCTCTTCCTCGAGCAAAACATGATCAACACCATAATGCTATGGGTGTTCGATACATCACAATGAAACTAGATTATTGACTCTAGTGCAAGTGGGAGACTGTTGGAAATATGCCCTAGAGGCAATAATAAAATGGTTATTATCAAATTTCCTTGGTCATGATAATCGTCTATTGTTCATGCTCTAATTGTATTAACAGGAAACAGTAATACATGTGTGAATAAATAGATCACAATGTGTCCCTAGCAAGCCTCTAGTTGGCTAGCTCGTTAGTCAATAGATGATCATGGTTTACAGATCATGGGCATTAGATGTCATTGATGACGGGATCACATCATTGGGAGAATGATGTGATGGACAAGACCCAATCCTAAGCATAGCACTAGGTCATATTGTTCGTATGCTAAAGCTTTTCTAATGTCAAGTGTCTTTTCCTTCGACCATGAGATTGTGCAAATCCCGTACACCGTAGGAGTGCTTTGGGTGCATCAAATGTCACAACGTAACTGGGTGACTATAAAGGTGCACTACGGGTACCTCTGAAAGTGTCTGTTGGGTTGGTGCGAATCGAGATCGGGATTTGTGACTCCGTGTGACGGAGAGGTATCTCTAGGCCCACCAGGTAGAACATCATCATGATCTCAATGTGACTAAGGAGTTAGTCACACGATGACGTGCTACGGAACGAGTAATGAGACTTACCGGTAACGAGATTGAACAAGGTATAGGTATACCGACGATCGAATCTCGGGCAAGTTCTATACCGACAGACAAAGGGAATTGTATACGGGATTGATTGAATCCTTGACACCGTGGTTCATCCGATGAGATCATCGTGGAACGTGTGGGAGCCACCATGGGTGTCCAGATCCCGCTGATGGTTATTGGCCGGAGAATGTCTAAGTCATGTCTGAATGCTTCCCGAACCCGTAGGGTCTACACACTTAAGGTTCGATGACGCTAGGGTTATAGGGAATTGTTATACGAGGTTACGGAAAGTTGTTCGGAGTCCCGGATGAGATCTTGGACATCACGAGGAGCTCCGGAATGGTACAGAGGTAAAGATTGATATATAGGATGGATGGTTTTGGACACCGGAAATGTTTCGGGCGTCACCGGTAGTGTACCGGGACAACTGGAAATGGTCCCGGGGGTCCACCGGGAGGGGCCACCAGGCCCAAGAGGTAGCATGGGCAAAAAGGGGAAGGGCAACCAGCCCAAAGTGGGCTGGTGCGCCTCCCACAAGAGGCCCAAGGCGCAGAAGGGAGAAAAGTGGGGAGGGGGAAACCCTGGCGCTGGTGGGCCTAAGGCCCACCTAAGGGGTGCGCCACCCCCTTCCCCTGCCCTAGCCGCCGCACCTCCCATCTGGGGGGGGGCTTACGCACCACCTAGGGGGGGGGAAACCCCCTCCCCTCCTCCTATAAATAGAGAGGGGTTTGGGGCTGTTTTGCACACGGTTTCTTCTCCTCTCGGTGCAGCCCTGCTCCCCTCTTTCCTCCTCCTCCCACGGTGCTTGGGGAAGCCTTGCCGGGAGACCTCGTCTCTCCATCGACACCACGCCGTCGTGCTGTCGGAGATCTTCCCCAACCTCTCCCTCCTCCTTGCTGGATCAAGGTGTAGGAGACGTCATCGGGCTGCACGTGTGTTGAACGCGGAGGTGTCGTGGTTCGGCACTAGACCGGAATCACACCGCAATCTGAATCGCCGCGAGTACGACTCCATCAACCACGTTCTAGCAATGCTTCCTCTTAGCGATCTTCAAAGGTATGAAGATGCACTCACCCTCTCTCGTTGCTGGTCTCTCCATAGGAAGATCTGAATATGCATAGGATTTTTTTTGAATTTATGCTACGTAACCCAACAGGGGTTACCGAGAGAATCAACACAGAGACCAGGGGCGGAACCAATTCCCTTCTCGTCATCACCGTGATGACCGTCGTCGGGTGCATTCTCCTTCGAGGAGTGGTTCGTATGTGTCCCGACACTACGATGACCGACGCCCGTTCGGTGATGAGCGGAATCCAGGATATGATCCGAGAAATGTAGTTGCGCAGAGAAGGATCGACAGGGGCAGAGCTCACAGAGATGGTTTCGACACAGATCGTCTGAGTGGAAGTGGTACTGCAGTTTATGGTCCCGGGTGCTTCAGTAGAGCAATCCGCTCTGCTGATATTCCCCCCAACTTCAGGTTGGTGGATGGAATTAGCAAGTTCATAGGAGAATCCAAGCCTGAAACATGGTTTGACGACTACCGAGTGGCTGTGCAGATTAGCGGAGGCAATGACAGCGTCGGCATGAAGCATTTGCCTCTTATGTTGGATGGTTCAGCTAGGGTGTCGCTGAATCAGTTGGCTCCTTCTAGCATCTACTGCTGGGAGGATCTCGCCCGAGTGTTCATCAAGACATTCGAAGGCACATGCAAGCATCCAGCCGGTCTGTCCGAGTGGCAGCTTTCTGTGCATAAGTCAAATGAGTCTTTGAGAGACTACATTCAGCGGTGGACCACCCTTCATCACACGGTGGAGAATGTTTCTGAGCACCATGCAGTCTGTGCCTTCAAGGCTGGCGTCAGATACAGAGAGTTTTACTTGAAGTTTGGTCGTACAGGCGACATGTCCATGAGTAAGATGATGGAGATTGCTGCCCAATACACAATGGCGAAGAAGAAAGCCACATCTGTAGCGGTAAAGGGAAAGCAATCGACAACGATGCCGGCATCAATTCCAATCGGAAGCAGAAGAGTAAGGCTGATGGTTCCACTCCAGCAGAAGCAACCGTGAAAGGATCGATATAGTTGACTAGAGTAGGGGGGGGTGAATAGGCAACGAACACTTTTTAATTATTCTTACCAAGTTAGGGTTAGCAACATAAAGGTTCTCTAAAATGAAAACTAGGTGAAGAACCTATATGATGCTACCAACTATAATCGCTAAGGCAAGTAAGAAATAGTCTACAACAATAACATACACCATGTAAATATTAGAGATAACCGCAAGTGGAACCAATGAAGACGAGAATGTGTTACCGAAGTTCCTTCCCTTTGACAAGAAGTACGTCTCCGTTGGAGTGGTGTGGAGGCACAATGCTCCCCAATAAGCCACTAGGGCCACCGTATTCTCCTCACGCCCTCACACAATGCAAGGTGCCGTGATTCCACTATGGGTGCTCTTGAAAGCGGCGACCGAACCTTTACAAACAAGGTTGGGGCTAACTCCACACAAAGCTTGGAGGCTCCCAACAAGACCACGGAGCTTCACCACAATGGAATGTGGCTCCGAGGTGACCTCAAGCGTCTAGGGTGCTCAAACACCCAAGAGTAACAAGATCCGCAAGGGATTAGTGGGGGGAATCAATTTTATCTTGGTGGAAGTGTAGATCTTGGCCTTCTCAACCAATCCCTAGGAAATCAACAAGTTTGATTGGCTAGGGAGAGAGATCGGGCACTTTTGAGCTTAGGGAGCAACAATGGAGCTTGGGAGGGTCAAAGGTAGGGTTCTTGAGAAAGAAGAATGCTTTATATAGTGGGGGGGGGGGAATCCAACCGTTTTCCTCACTCACAGCACGAGCCCAGCGGTACTACCGCTGACCCTCCAACGGTACTACCGCTGGCTGTAGCGGTACTACCGCTGACCCTCCAGCGGTACTACCGCTGGCTGCAGCGGTACTACCGCTGAGCCCATGGTAGCTAAAAGATACTACCGGGCCAACCACCGCCAAGAAAGTCTTTGCAAAAAGTCTGACTTAGTACAGCCGCAAGAATGACAGTACTAAAGTCCTCGAGCGGTACTACCGCTAGGGACAACGGTACTACCGCCAGAGGACATTTTTGCAAGAAGAGAAAGACCAGAGAGGGGAAAAGCTCCATAGTTGCAAGGTAAAGGAGATGGATAAAAAGTGTGTGCGTGCAAGATTGATTCCACCCAAACCTTCCTAATATGGATCCCCTCTTAATAGTTCGGCGTTCCTATGACTCACGACCACCAAAGAGAATCGTAGAAGACACCGTGCTTCTATTCCATGGAGGGTGCCGAATCGTCTTGTGCCTTTGTCATGTATTATCTGAAATGCTCAATGAACACGATTAGTCCACTAAGGTACTGTCATCAATCACCAAAATTACTTAGGCATAAATATGCCCTAACAATCTCCCCTTTTTTGGTGGACTGATGACAATACCAGATTTGCATAGTAGAAATCATGTGAGCATAAAGATAATTTAATAGAGATAATTGAAGAGCATATGACTCACAACATATGATTAAAATAGGTCTCACAATAAAAACAAGTCTCACATCACACCTAGTAAAGATAGCAAATACGATCAAACCAAGTTCAAAGCAAACACGATAAAGATAAAGCAAGCAAATCCAACTCCTAGACTCTCTCCCCCTTTGGCACCAAGACACCAAAAAGGGGCACACCTAAGACACAGGTGGTCACTCCTCATCCTCAGACTCATCTGTGGCATCCGTATCCTGCTCGTCCTTCTCCTCCTCAATGTCCTCGTCAGAAACCTCCTCCTCAGCATCAGACCGATTCCACTGGTAACCTTGAGCCCTCATCCAATCAGTCTCTGGAGTGATGTCGTCCTCTGAGCCGCTTGAGATTGCCACATCAAGAGTCCTTAAGACACACTTGTGCCTCTGACGGTTCTCCTTCTGGGCCACATGAGACTGATACTACCCCTTGGCCTGCATACAAAAGAGAGTCTTCATTTGATCCTTCAGCTTCACAGCCCAAGATGGCATAGCAGAAGAGCGGGTATGCGAAGCAGGTCCTCCTCCAGCAGCAGTCTCTGTGTCAGTATCCATGGGCTGAGAAGAAGTCTAGGTGTTGGCCCATTTGTCCTTTAGACGCAGCTTGATAGGATCATGCACAAAATAGTCAGCTTCAACAGGGAGGAGCTCTTCCGGATAGGTATCTTTCCACTTCTTCTGAATAAAGGCGAACATGTAAGGCCCGTAGATGGGAACCTTACGGTTCATGATGCAATTCCAGAGCTCACGGTACATCAAATCATATATGTCGAGAGGCGCAGTGTCCTTATTCCTTGCCTCCTCACACAGCAGAAGCATCTTAGCTAGATGTCCATGCACCTCGTCCTTGTTGCTAATACGAGGGAACAGGGTGTTGCGGAAGATCCGATGCATGACATCCAGATGCGTGGGTAGCACACCCTTTTTAATGTAAAGATGTTGTACCTGTCCTTGGGGGTGGAAGTAGACGTAGCTGGAGCATGAGGACGCATCCCAAGAGTAGTTTCTTGCGCCTGGAGTCGACCTTTAGGAGCTGCATGAACTCCGCCCAGGTACCAGTCAGCTTCTGACCAGCCATCATCCAGGTCATGGTGCGCTCTTCATCAGGTTGAAAGTGAACGATGACATAAAACTGGGCCACAAGATCTGGATCGAAGTCGTTTCTGAAGGTGATGACTTCCTTAATGCCAAGCTTTTCAACCAAGGAGAGAGCCTCGCCAAAGTAGTCATGATGTGGCCGAAGGTGAGCGAGGTTGATCCACTGTACTGGGACATAGATCTTCTTGAAGGGCATGATGATGTCACAAAAGATCATTGCCTGTTCCCGTAACCAAACATGATCGCAGCCCCTGAGTTGAGCCTTTTCATTACCATAGGGATCACGGGTACGGAGTGCCACAAAGTCGTTAGGAGGCATAGTGCAGACGTTGAGCCCTTTGGACTTGGTGGCAACCTTCTTGAAAGACTTCTTTTTAGGGTTCAGACTGGAAGTTGCGGAACCTTCTGGAGCCTCTGGATTGCGATATTGCTTTGAGTGGGTGTTACGTACAGGATTCGAGCGACGAGAACCACCTATGACACACAAGACACACACACACACAAAGAACGACAAAAGGAGTCATGGCAATGTTAAAAAATCATAAGAAGAAGCACACATTGCCAAGGAAATAAAAAATAATAAAATGCCCTCCTAGCGGTAGTACTGCTCGCCCTGGCGGTAGTACCACTGGGATCATAGCGGTAGTACCACGGGGCTAGCGGTAGTACCGCTCCCCTCAGCGGGAGTACCGCCAGGCTGGTGGTAGTACCACTGCCTCCTTAGCGGTAGTACCGCCCAAGTGGAGCGGTAGTACCGCTAGGGGTTGACTTTCAGATCTAGATAGATTTGAACCAACTAAAATTACTAGATTCGTTTCAAGAGATCCACAGCTAACAAATAAACTTATCACAAGAATCACCATAGCCCTAAAACATGTGGAACTCTAGATCATCTAGATGGAGACATGCCTAGTCAATGGGATCCAAATTTAGATCAAATCCATGAGATGTATGATAAGAGCTACTAGATCTAAAACATGGAGAACTAGGGCATGTCAAAATATTTGCAATGACGAACATTAGACCTAAAATCCCCTAAGATTTCTCCCCTGTTCCATCCAAAAAAACTAAGCATAAAGCATATCCATGGATCCAAATCAACAAGCTCCTAACCCTAGAAACAAACAGACCAACCAAGAGAGGAAGGGGAGGAGCTTTACCGGAGTCCATGGCACTTGAAGGAGGAAGGGGGAGGGGAGCAAGCCTCCAACTGGAAAGAGAGGGGAGGCTCCACGGAAGGAGATCCAAGTAGGGAGATTTCGGGTAGAGGGAGAGAGCACCACGAATAAGATGAAACAGGGGAAATAAAAACGGCCCCTCTCCCTTTATATAGTCCTCAGAGCACGGGCGGAGCGGTAGTACCGCTGGGCCATGGAGGTAGTACCGCTACCCTGGCGGTAGTACCGCTCCCCCTGGCGGTAGTACCGCAGGGGTCATAGCGGCAGTACCGCCACCCTAGCGGTAGTACCGATGTGGTCATAGCGGTAGTACCGCCACCCTGGCGGTAGTATCGCTCCCCCTTGAGACAACCCTAAAAAGCCCTAACAAAGCCACGAAAGGCTGGGATCCTGGCGGTAGTACCGCTCCCCCTAGCGATAGTACCGCTGGGGTCCTGGCGGTAGTACCGCTCCCCCTAGCGGTAGTACCGCTCCAGAAAAGCACAAAGAGACTTAGGACTTCGTGGAAATGATGTGGGCAACGACTAGTCAGTGTAGAGAAAAAGGTAACACCAGCAGGATAGACTGACTAGTCATTTTGTATCCTTTCTTCAACAAGAGAGAAAGGTGGGCGGTGTCCGGAGCTACCTATGTTTGAGACAAAGGTATGACACCACGAAGAATTATCCTTGGGTTCATGACCAACGCTCGTATTTGAAGCACAAGTGCCATTTAATAATGGTCAAAGTGAAAGACTTGATCGATTTATGCATAATGGGGGGAGGGAAAGTTCATTGAGAGAACAACACTCACCCTATGTCCATGCCTACACCTAGAACAAGATATAATGCAGAGTGAGGTGCAAAGTGCCTAGTTTCTATCCAGATTACTTGAATCAATGATATTTAGCTCATGCCTTAACTCCCGAAACCTTGCTTCATCTAGGGGCTTAGTAAAAATATCTGCAAGTTGCTCTTCAGTGTTGATGAAGTGAACCTCAATATCACCTCGCTTGATATGTTACGAATGAAGTGATGGCGAATATCAATGTGCTTGGTCTTTCTATGTTGCACCGGATTGAGGGAAATATTGATTGCACTTTGATTATCACATAGAAGAGGCACTTTGTCACAAGTGACACCTAATCCTTTAAAGTTTGCCTCATCCATAGCAACTGTGCACAACAACTCGCAGCTACCACATACTCAGCTTCGGTGGAAGATAGTGAGACACAATTCTGCTTCTTTGAAGACCAACTTACCAGTGAACGACCAAGGAATTGACATCCTCCAGAAGTTGACTTCCTCTCCACACAGTCTCCCGCCCAATCTGAGTCAGAATAGCCCACTAGGTTGAAGCTTTCTCCTTTGGGATACCATAGGCCAAAGTGCGGGGTATGAGCCAAATATCGAAAGATTCGCTTAACAACCATATAATGGCTTTCTTTTGGTGCATATTGAAACCGTGCACAGATCCCTACACTCAACATGATATCCGGTCTAGATACACAAAGGTAAAGAAGGGATCCAATCATGGAGCGGTATACCTTTTGATCCACTACTTTACCATTGGGATCACTGTCAAGCTTGCATCTTGTTGGCTTGGGAAAATTGACCAGCTTGACATCCTCTAGCTCGAACCTCTTGAGCATGTCTTGAGTGTACTTAGCTTGTTTGATGAAGGTCCCTTCTAAGCCTTGTTTAATCTCGAACCCGAGGAAGAACTTCAACTCACCCATCATTGACATCTCAAATTTCTCGGTCATTAGTGCAGCAAATTCTTCATTGAAAGATTCGTTAGGGGAACCAAAAATGATATCATCAACATATAGTTGGCATATGAACAAATCTCCTTTGACCTTCTTGGTAAAAAGTGTGGGATATATCTTCCCAATTTCAAACCCACGATCTTGTAACAACTCAGTAAGGTTCTCATACCACACACGTGGGGCTTGTTTAAGCCCATAGAATGCCTTATTAAATTTGTATACATGATTGGGGAACTTGGGATGTTCGAACCCCGGGGGTATTTTGACATAGACCAACTCATTTAAAGGACCATTAAGAAAAACACTTTTTACATCCATTTTGTTGTAATTTGAAATTGTGATGAGAAGCAAATTCAAGCAGCATGCGAATAGATTCTAGACGAGCAACATGGGCAAAGGTTTCACCGTAGTCGATACCCTCGACTTGGGAGTAGCCTTGAGCAACCAATCTTGCCTTGTTTTGAACCACAATCCCATTGGCATCTTGCTTGTTTTTGAAGATCCATTTGGTCACGATGACATTATGTTCCTCCTTTGGTCTTGGCACTAATTTCCAGACTTGATTACGCTCGAAGTTGTTGAGTTCTTCATGCATGGCCATAAACCAATCCTCATCATCGAGCGCTTCCTGTACGTGTTGAGGTTCACAATACGAAACAAACGCGTGATGCTCACAATAATTCCAAATTTGTTGATGAGTGGATACTCCCCTTTTCAAACTACCATAAGATGTGACTTGACTCTCAGCTTGTTTGCAATCTTGGTTGCGCGACGCTCCAAGAGTCCTGCATTTGATAACTGGGGAGCATCAACTTGATTACTTTGCTTGGCCTTGCGTTTTGATCCTCCCTTGGCACGAGTATCCCTCTTAGGTGCTGTAGAAGGAAATTGAGAGAAAGCATCCTGATCAACTTGATTTTCTACTTGAGGAGGCTCACTGGTTTGTACTTGATCTTGTGGTTGCTCTTGATCTTGATATTGTGCCTCTATTTGGTCTGGATCTTGTAGTTGCACTTGATCTTGATCTTGAGAAGATTCGGAACCTTGTGTAAGCACTTGGACATCATGCGGTCACATCACTATCTTTGAGCAATTGATCTTGTCCTTGAAGTTGTTCAACTGGTTGAGAGTGTTCTCTTTGTTCATCGGAAGCGTGTGGGGCTTGTGAGGATGATGGCTCCACTTGAGTAGAGCATTGTCCTTCTCCTTCGACCACAAGGGTTTCCTCAATGGGGAGTATTTGACCAATCCCCATTCTTCTTATGGCTTGGGGAAGAATTTCATCACCTACATCACAGAGACTACTTTTCTCCACTTGGGAGCCATTATTTTCATCAAACTCCACGTTACACGTTTCCTCAATGAGCCCGGTGGACTTGTTGAGGACACGGTAAGCATGAGAGTTTGTAGCATAACCAACAAAGATGCCTTCTTGAGCTCTAGAATCAAATTTAGCTAAACGTGCACCTTTCTTGAGAATGAAACACTTACACCCGAATACTCGGAAGTACTTGAGATTGGGTTTGTTTCTGGTGAGAATCTCATATGGGGTCTTGTTCAAGCCTTTGCGGATATAGAGACGATTGGATGCATGACATGCTGTGTTGATGGCTTTGGCCCAAAAGTTATACAGAGATCTGAATTCTTCCATCATTGTTCTTGCCGCGTCCATCAACGTCCGGTTCTTCCTTTCGCCACACCATTTTGTTGAGGGGTGTATGGTGCTGAATATTGCTGTTTGATTCCCTCATCACCTAGAAACTCATCCAAGGTGTAGTTCTTGAACTCGGTGCCGTTGTCACTTCTAATCATCAAAATCTTTGCTTCATGTTGACGTTGAGCTTCATTAGCAAAGTTGATGATAGTTTGTTGAGTCTCACTCTTCCTCTTGAAGAAATATACCCAGGGGTTTCTTGACAAAGTTGTTCTTGTTTGGGAATGACTTGGTTTTGTCTTTGCGAATGAGCTTGCCCCCGTTGTCTTCCCTCTTCTCATAGGGACATTCTGCCACGAAGTGAATCACATTGCCGCAGTTATAGCATGTCCTCACACGTTGCTTGGACTTGAACCCACTTGAGTTATCCTTGGAGAAGTTGGGCCTTGAGTTCCTCTTGTTGCCCCAGAATTGCCTTGACGCAAGAGCCGTGTGCTCGTGATAAGCATACTTAGTGTCTTCAGGGCAGCTCTCCTCTTCCTCATCCTCTTATTCTTCTTTAGAAGCAGCCTTTGCCTTTAAAGCAAGGTTGGGTGAAGCTGTCTTTGACCGAACGTGAGCAAGTGCATTATCAGCGGTCTTGTTCATGATTGACATTGCAATGAATTCATCCAACACCTCACTAGAAGAAAATGAGTGGAAATCTGGTCGTTGGCGAATGACGAATGACATGGCTTTGTTAAATGGCATGATGGCCTTGAGAAACTTGCGCTTGATCCATGTGTCATCCACATCCTTGCTCCCATGATCTTTGAGAGCAACAACAATGGCAGTCACCCTTCGATAAAGATCATGAGGGTCCTCATCTTCCTTCATCACAAACTCATCGGCCTCATCAAGCACCACTTCATAGTTGGACCGTTGAATGCTTGAGCTTCCCTTGTACAACACCATAATGTGCTCCCAATAGTCCTTAGCCAGAGTGAAGGGGCGCAAGTGAGGAAGATCTTCAGGAGGCACTGCACACTGGAGAATAAATAATGCGGAGTGATTATATTGATTGTCCGCTTCTTCTCTTGGAGTGAGGTTGCTTGGGTCATGAGGATAGTAGCCTTGCTCGATGATTCTCCATAAATTTGTTGAGCTGTGATTCAAATGAGACTTAATAGAAAACACCCAGTTAGCAAAATCATCCTTAACAAGCTTAGGAGGAGGACCAACAGGATTAATACGCGGTGTAGGAACCGGTCCTCCATAGACCATGGGAGGTGGAACTGAGGCATAGGTTCCAGTCCCATTATTTTCGAGAGGGGAAGAAGGTCGCATACCTTTAGCTGCTTCCCTATAGGAATTGGCCTCCGAATCCGTGTTGGCGGGTTTAACCACCAACGCCGGTTCGAGAGAACTTTTAATTCCTTCAATTAACCCTTTAAGCATGGTCTTGACTTTGTTCGTTAAGGACGTCCTGAGGTCGACCATAGCCGCATTCAAGTCGTCCTTTGTGACCGAAGTCAAGGCCATGGACTCGGGTTGCCCATGGGTCCTACCTCATCATCATCCATACTCTTCGGGTGGTGAAACCCTTATTAAAGAGACGTGTCTTTGATACCAATTGAAAGGATCAATATGGTTGACTAGAGGGGGGGGGGGTGAATAGGCAACGACCACTTTTTAATTATTCTTAACAAGTTAGGGTTAGCAACATAAAGGTTATCTAAAATGACAACTAGGTGAAGAACCTATATGATGCTACCAAGTATAATCGCTAAGGCAAGTAAGAAATAGTCTACAACAATAACATACACAATGTAAATATTAGAGATAACCGCAAGTGGAACCAATGAAGATGAGGATGTGTTACCGAAGTTCCTTCCCTTTGACAGGAAGCACGTCTCCGTTGGAGTGGTGTGGAGGCACAATGCTCCCAATAAGCCACGAGGGCCACCATATTCTCCTCACGCCCTCACACAATGCAAGGTGCCGTGATTCCACTATGGGTGCTCTTGAAGGCGGCGACCGAACCTTTACAAACAAGGTTGGGGCTAACTCCACACAAAGCTCGGAGGCTCCCAACAAGACCACGGAGCTTCACCATAAAGGAACGTGGCTCTGAGGTGATCTCAACCGTCTAGGGTCCTCAAATACCCAAGAGTAACAAGATACGCAAGGGGTTAGTGGGGGGAATCAATTTTCTCTTGGTGGAAGTGTAGATCTTGGCCTTCTCAACCAATCCCTAGAAAGTTAACAAGTTTGATTGGCTAGGGAGAGAGATCGGGCACTTTTGAGCTTAGGGAGAAACACTGGAGCTTGGGATGGTCAAAGGTAGGGTTCTTGAGCAAGAAGAACCCTTTATATAGTGGGAGGGGGGGGGAATCCAACCGTTTTCCTCACTCACAGCACGAGTCCAGCGGTACTACCGCTGGCAACAACGGTTCTACCGCTGACCCTCCAGCGGTACTTCCACCAGGAAAGTTTTCGGAAATAGTCCGACGTAGTACAGTCGCAAGGATGACGGTACTAAAATCCTAGAGCGGTACTACCGCTGGGCCAGCGGTACTACCGCCAGCTCCAGCGGTACTACCGCTAGGGCCAGCGGTACTACCGCTGGCTCTAGCGGTACTACCACTACGGCCAACGGTACTACCGCCAGAGGACATTTTTGCAAGAAGAGAAAGACCAGAGAGGGGAAAAGCTCCATAGTTGCAATTGAAAGGAGATGGAGAAAAAGTGTGTGCGTGCAAGATTGATTCCACCCAAACCTTCCCAATACAGACCCCCTCTTAATAGTACGGTGTTCCTACGACTCAAAACCACCAAAGAGAATCATAGAAGACACCTTGCTTCTATTCCATGGAGGGTGCCGAATCATCTTGTGCCTTTATCATGTATTATCTGAAATGCTCAATGCACACGATTAGTCCACTAAGGCACTGTCATCAATCACCAAAATTACTTAGGCATAAATATGCCCTAACAAACCGCCGTGGAGGCACAAGGTAAATACAAGAGAAAGTCCTAAGGACAGTTTCCCCTCAAGAAGTCCAAGGGTTAATCGGATATTCTGGATCAGCCGTGTGTACTTCGCACGAAGAAAGACGATGACGACAACCTGGTATTGCCTAAGCACACCACTCGTTAGTGAAGACTGTTGATCCAACAGTTTAAAGAGGACTAGTCGAGTGAAAAAGATCCTGGAAAGGATAACAACGAAGAGAAATATGATTTCCCGAAGGTTCCAGCAACCCTGATTATTTTTGCTGATGTTGAGAGCAGGAGTCGATTGAAGGTCATCAACAAAAAAGTCAATATGGCTATGCCCTCCACCCCCACATTCCTCAAGTGGTCGCAGATGCCCATAACATTTGATCAGTTGGATCATCCAGCTCTTGTCGCTACCCCTGGTCGACAGGCTCTGGTGGTCGACCTAGTTGTGGAGGGTGTTCGACTTCGCAAGGTCCTGATGGATGGAGGGAGCAGACTAAACATTTTGTATGAAGAAACTCTTAAGGGGATGGGCATTCCGATATCTCGACTCAGCAAGAGCACTATGCAGTTTCATGGAGTCATTCGAGGAAAGAAGGCCTAGTCACTCGGCCAGATTGCTTTGGATGTCGTTTTTGGCTCCGACAAGAACTTTCGCAGGGAGAAGTTGACATTTGAGGTGGTAGATTTCCAGAGTGCATACCATGCCATCCTTGGTCATCCGGCTTATGCTCGTTTCATGGCCCGACCATGTTTTGCGTATCTGAAGATGAAGATGCGAGGACCCAAGGGAGTCATTACAGTCAGAGGCAATCGACAGAGAGCCAAAGAGTTCTTGCAACAAGGCTCTAAAATTGCTGATCAGTAGATGGCTATGATTGAACTCGAGGAATGTCGGAAGAATGTTGATCCTGCTGACCTGATGCGCTCCAAGAAGCCAGCTTCTGAGTCTGCTTTCCAGTCGGCAGGTGAAGTCAAGCCAATGAGTATCCACCCGATAGATCCCAATGCTGCTCCGACCAACATATCCACAACACTCGACAGAAAATAGGAAGCCGAGCTCATCCAGTTCCTTCATGAGAACTGGAACGTATTTGCATGGAAGTCTACTGACATGCCGGGTGTACCCAGGGAGCTGGCTGAGCACCGCTTGAGCGTGGATTCGAAGGCAAGGCCTCTCAAGGAGCGTTTGCGACGGTCCGGAGCGAAAAAGAGAAAAGCAATCAACAAAGAGGTGGCGTGACTCTTGGAGGCCAAATTCATTTGCGAGGTCCACCACTCCGAGTGACTCGCGAATGTCGTCATGGTCCCCAAGAAGGACAAATCCCTTCGTATGTGTATCGACTTCAAAAACATTTATAAGGTCTGCTCAAAAGATCACTTCCCGCTCCCCCGCATTGATCAAATTGTCGATTCGACTGCGGGGTGCGAGTGTTTATCTTTTCTTGATGCTTATTCTGGCTACCATCAGATCCGTCTCTTTGGTCCAGAAGAAATAAAAACGGCCTTCATCACCCCTTTCAGGTGTTTATGTTATATCACCATGCCTTTTGGTCTGAAGAATGCCGGTGCAACTTTCATGCGTATGATCCAGAAGTGCCAGCTTGATCAGATGATTCAGAATGTTGAAGCATACATGGATGATATTGTGTTCAAGTCACGCAAAAGTTCCGACCTGCTGACTGACCTAGCAGAGACATTCGCCAACCAGAGGAACTACAACATTAAGCCAAACCCAGCTAAGTGCACTTTCGGAGTCCCTAGCGGCAAGTTACTCGATTTTCTCGTTTCCGAACGTGGGATTGCCGTTAACCCTGAGAAGATCGGCGCCATCGCCGAGTGGGTGGAACAATAGCAGCCAACTCAGATTCACTCGGCACACTGGCCGAGTGGGCTCCAAAATGTTAAATGGGTCGTCCTGGTGTTGTGTTGGTTTCTCCAAAAGGCGACAAGCTTAATTATGTCCTCCAGATTCATTTCAATTCCTCCAACGGTGAGGCTGAGTATGAAGCCCTCCTCTATGGGTTGCGTATGGCCATCTCACTCGGCGTCCGACGCCTGATGGTATACAGCGACTCAAGTTTGGTGGCAATCAGGTAATGAAGGAATGGGATGTCACGAACCCCGCCATGACTGGATACTCTAGTGCAGTAAGGAATCTTGAAAATAAGTTTG
The DNA here is from genome assembly GCF_904849725.1 of Hordeum vulgare subsp. vulgare. NCBI lineage: Eukaryota > Viridiplantae > Streptophyta > Magnoliopsida > Poales > Poaceae > Hordeum > Hordeum vulgare. The sequence continues at coordinate 179,030,247 of NC_058524.1, read as the reverse complement.
AAGGTCTGGAGCTCCACCATGTTCCCCGACTAAAAAACCAAGCAACTGATGAATTGGCTAGATTGGATCCACTCGGAAGCCTATCCCCAACAATGTGTTCCTGAAGCACTTGCATACTCCTTCGGTGCAAGAGGATCCTTTCACTGAAGAGCCCCCATAACCGGTGAGCACCTCCAATCTGACTGATATTGACGTCCTGGCAGTGGTTGATCTAGTTATGGAAATCTTGGTGATCACCCTCGAGTGGACAGTACCATACATCGCATACATCCTGAGAAGAGAACTCCGTGAAGATGAAGCCGAAGCCAAGCAGATTGTCCGCAGGTCGAAAGCTTTTACTATGATGGGCGATCAGCTGTTCAGATAAAGTGTTACCGATGTAGCTCAACGATGCATCTCCCATGAGGAGGGCCGACTGATCCTGGAAGAAATCCACTCGGGGACCTGTGGTCATCATGCGTCCTCTTGGACCATTGTTGCCAAAGCATACCGAGCTGGGTTCTTCTGGTCACGTGCTAATGAGATGGCCAAAGATATCGTTGATCACTATGAAGGTTGCCAATTCTATTCCAATCTGTCCCACAAGCCTGCGTCTGCCTTGAAGACCATCCCACTCGTCTGGTGATACGTCTCCAACGTATCTATAATTTTTGATGGTTCCATGCTATTATCTTGTCATCTTTGGATGTTTTGTATGCATGAATATGATATTTTATATGTTTTTTGGGACTAACCTATTAACTCAATGCCAAGTGCCAGTTGCTATTTTTTTGTTCGTGTTTTTGACCTTTTTCAGAGAAGAATATTTAACGGAGTCCAAATGGAATAAAACCTGCGGGATGATTTTTTTCCATAACAGAAGATACGTAGGGAACTTGAGAACCAAGGGAGGAGACCTCGGGGGAGGTCACAAGCCCCCTAGCCGCGGCCTGGGGGGCCTGGCAGGCTTGTGGGCCCCACGTGGCTCCTTTGCCCTACGTCTTTCTCCTATAAATTCTGTAAAAATCCAAAACCACAAGAGAGAGCCACGAAAATACTTTTCTGCCGCCGCAAGCTTCCGTCTCCGCAAGATCCCATCTAGGGACCGTTCTGGTGCCTTGCCGGAGGGGGATTCGAACACGGAGGGCTTCTTCATCAACACCATTGCCTCTCCGATAATGCGTGAGTCGTTCACCACAGACCTTCGGGTCCATAGCTAATAGCTAGATGGCTTCTTCTCTCTCTTGGATCTTCAATACAAAGTTCTCCATGATCTTCATGGAGATCTATCCGATGTAACTTTCTTTTGTGGTGTGTTTGTCGAGATCCGATGAATTGTGGATTTATGATCAGATTATCTATGAATATTATTTGAGTCTCCTCTGATCTCTTATATGCATGATTTCGTATCCTTGTAATTCTCTTCGAGTTATGGGTTTCATTTGGCCAAATTGATCTATAATTCTTGCAATGGGAGAACTCAATATACTAGATGCATGCTGGATAGCGGTCGATGTGTGGAGTAATAGTAGTAGATGAAGAAAGTATCGGTCTACTTGTCTCGGACGTGATGCCTATATGTATGATCATTGCCTTAGATATCATCATGACTTTGCGTGATTCTATCAATTGCTCGACAGTAATTTGCTCACCCACCGTAATACTTGCTATCATGAGAGAAGCCTCTAGTGAATACTATGCCCCCCGGGTCTACTTCACATCATATTTTCAGATCTACACAATGACTTTGTTGCACTTTTCACCTTCAGATCTCACCTTGCAAATAATCGTGAAGGGATTGACAACCCCTTTATAGCGTTGAGTGCAAGTTTGTTTGTTTTTGTGCAGGTACATTGGTGCCTCATCTTGATACTCCTACTGGATTGATACCTTGGTTCTCAAACTGAGGGAAATACTTATCGCTACTGTGCGGCATCACCATTTCCTCTTCAAGGGAAAAACTAACGCAAGCTCAAGAGGTAGCAAGAAGAATTTCTGGCGCCATAGCCGGGGAGTATTCAAAGTGAAGCATATCCAAGTAACTATCGCAAACTCATCTCTTGCATTTACATTATTTGCCTTTTACCTCTCGTTTTCCTCTCCCCCACTTCAGAAAAAACAAAATTTACAATTTTTTTGCCTTTTTTGTTTGGCTTTCCTTTGCTTGTGTGCTATGTGCCTCTAATATGCTTGCATCTTTGCTTGCTAAAAATCTATTGATATGGATCCTCATCCACTTGCTAATCTTTTCAAGAGATCCAATTATGTTGAACCAATTGCTTGTGAGTTTTGTGCACTAAATTATCTCTATGGAGTTTTGCTTGAGATGCGTCAATCTGAAAATTGTGATGAAGAAATTTATGAAGTGACTCATGAGGGCTCCTTGAATGAAAAGCATGATTGCAATGGTTTCACTATAAATCCTATTAATGTCAATCATGCTAAAAATATGCAAAACCCTAAGCTTAGGGATGCTAGTTTTGCTATGTCCACTACTTGTTGCAATGATCATGATTGGGGTGATGATTTTTCTTACGATCTTGAAAATTTGTTTAAGCCTCACGATGAATATGATATTGATAATAATGTTTGCAATAAGATTGAAAGTGCGTTTGGAGAAGTCATGACTTTAGTTGATGATAATCCCACTATTTTTGAAGAGCGTCAACTTTGCATGCATGTGGATCAGGAAAAGAATATCCTATGTGACTGTTATATTGTTGAATTTGAATATGATCCCACATGTAATTATTATGAGAGAAGAAAATATTGTGGTAGAAACTTTCATGTTACTAAATTACCTCTCGTTATGTTGAGATTGATATTGTCTCTTTCTTCTTCCTTGCATATGGTAGTTATTGCTTGTCTTGATAATTTGTTTTCCTATAAAATACCTATGCATAAGAAGTATGTTAGACTTAGATATGTTTGTCACATGTTTCATGATGCTCTCTTCGTGTCCGATTGCTATCTTTTATGTGAGCATCATTGAATTATCAATGCCTAGCTAAAAGGCTTTAAAGAAAAGCGCTTATTGGGAGGCACCCCAATGAATAAATTTATTTTTGCTTTTTGCTTTCTGTTTTGTTGTGTCCACACCATCATAATTCTGTTATGATTGTGTTTTTATGTTTTAGTTAGTGTTTGTGCCAAGAAGAACCTTTATGATTAGTTTTGGTGATAGTTGTTTGATCATGCTGAAAAAGCCAGAAACTTTGTGCTCACGAAATTATTTTTAGATCCTATCCAGAAATAGCTTTTGAGTTGATTCTTTTTTTTTTTCTGATTAATATGCGAATTTCCCTAATTGTCATAAGTTTTCAGAATTTTTGGGATACCAGAGGTATACGAAGTATACAGATTGCCACCAACTGTTCTGTTTTTGACAGATTCTGTTTTTGTTGTGTTGATTGCTTATTTCGATGAAACTATGGTTAGTATCGGGGGTTAATAGCCATGTAAAAGTGAGAATAAAGTAATATAACATCAATCTAAATAGAAATCAAGTTTACTACAGTACCTAAAGAGTTGGTGGTTTGTTTTCTTATGCTAATGATATCACGAGTTTCTGTTTAAGTTTTGTGTTGTGAAGTTTTCAAGTTTTGAGTGATGTTCTCATGGAAAATGGAATAAAGAGTGGAAATAGCTTAAGCTTGTGGATGCCCCTGTCATCCCAAGCCAAATTCAAGGACACCAAAAAGCCTAAGCTTGGGGATGCCCCGGGAAGGCATCCCCTCTTTCGTCTTCAATCCATCGGTAACGTTACTTGGAGATATATTATTATTCACCACATGATATGTGTTTTGCTTGGAGCGTCGTGTATTATAGGAGTCTTTTCTTTTTGTTTTGTCACAATCATCCTTGATGCACACCTTTTTGATAGGGACATGCACTCATCATGAATTTTCTAGAATACTCATTGAGCTTCACTTATATCTTTTGAGTTAGGCAATTTATCTCGCATGTGCTTCACTTATATCTTTTGAGCTAGATAACTTTGCTCTAGTGCTTCACTTAAATCTTTGTAGAGCACGGCGGTGTCATATTTTGAAGAAATAAAAACTCTCGATCTTCACTTATATCCTTTTGAGAGTGCTCTCTCTAAGTAACTTGGTAATTGGCGTGTGCTATGAAATTAGTCCTAAATATGATAGGCATCCAAAGAGGATACAATAAAACTTCCATATTCAAGTGCATTGATTAGTAAGATAAGTTTGATTCTTCACAATTAGTTTTGAGATATGGTTATGGTAATATTAGAGTTATGTTAGTAGGGTGTTGTGAATCTAGAAATACTTGTGTTGAAGTTAGTGATTCCCGTAGCATGTACATATGGTGAACCGCTATGTTAGGAAGTCGGAGAATAATTGATTTATTTATTGTCATCCTTTGTGTGGCGGTCGGGATCGCGCGATGGTTAAACACCTACCAACCCTTCCCCTAGGAGTATGCGTTTAGCACTTTGTTTCGATTACTAATAAAAACTTTCGCAATAAGTATATGAGTTCTTCATGACTAATGTGAGTCCATGGTATAGATGCACTTTTACCTTCTACCATTGCTAGCCTCTCTAGTACCGCGCAACTTTCACCGATGCACAAACCCACCATATACCTTCCTCAAAACAGCCACCATACCTACCTATTATGGCATTTTCATAGCCATTCCGAGATATATTTCTATGCAACTCCCACCGTTCCGTCTCATGACATGTGCCATCACTTTCATATTGCCATTGCATGATCGTAAGATAGCTAGCGAGATGTTTCAATGTCATACGCTAAGCTAGATCGTTGCACATCCCGGTACACTGCCGGAGGCATTTCCTATAGAGTCATCATTGTTCTAAGTATTGAGTTGTAGGTAAATAAAAGTGTGATGATCATCATTATTAGAACATTGTTCCATGTGAGAAAAAAAGAGAGGCCAAAGATGCCCTCCAAAAAAATAATGAAAAAAGAGGCCAAAGAGCCCAAACAAAAAAAATGAGAGAAAAAGAGAGAAGGGACAATGCTACTATCTTTTTCCACACTTGTGTTTCAAAATAGCATCATGCTTTTCATGATAGAGAGTCTCTTGTTTTGACACCTCCATATACTAGTGGGAATTTTCATTATGTAACTTGGCTTGTATATTCCAATGACGGGCTTCCTCAAAATTTCCCTAGGACTTCGTGAGCAAGCAAGTTGGGTGCACACCCACTAGTTTTCTTTTTGAGCTTTCACACACTTATAGCTCTAGTGCATCTGTTGCATGGCAATCCCTACTCATTCATATTGATATCTATTGATGGGCATCTCCATAGCCCATTGATACGCCAAGTCAATGTGACCATCTCCTCCTTTTTGCCTCACAACCTCCACCACACTCTATTCCACCCATAGTGCTATATCCATGGCTCACGCTCATGTATTGCGTGAGAGTTGAAAAAGTTTAAGAAAGTAGGAGTGCGAAAACAATTACTTGGACAATACCGGGGTTGTGCATGATTTAAATTCGTTGTGTGGGGATGATGAAGCATAGCCAGACTATATGATTTTGTAGGGATAACTTTCTTTGGCCTTGTTATTTCAAAAGTTCATGATTACTTTGCTAGTATGCTTGAAGTATTATTGTTTTCATGTCAATAGTAAACTATTGTTTTGAATCTTACGGATCTGAACATCCATGCCACAAGAAAGAAGTTACAAAGGACAAACATGTTAGGTAGCATTCCACATCAAAAATTCAGTCTTTATCACTTCCCTACTTGAGGACGAGCAGGAGTTAAGCTTGGGGATGCTTGATACGTCTCGAACGTATCTATAATTTTTGATGGTTCCATGCTATTATCTTGTCATCTTTGGATGTTTTATATGCATGAATATGCTATTATATATATTTTTTGGGACTAACCTATTAACTCAGTGCGAAGTGCCAGTTTCTGTTTTTTGTGTGTTTTTGACCTTTTTCAGAGAAGAATATTTAACGGAGTCTAAATGGAATAAAACCCGCGGGATGATTTTTTTCCATAACAGAAGATACGCAGGGGACTTGAGAACCTAGACAGGAGACCTTGGGGGAGGTCACAAGCCCCCTAGCCGCGGCCTGGGGGGGGGGGGGGCGCCTGGCAGGCTTGTGGGCCCCACGTGGCTCCTTTGCACTACCTCTTTCGCCTATAAATTCTCTAAAAATCCAAAACCACAAGAGAGAGCCACGAAAATACTTTTCTGCCGCCGCAAGCTTCCGGCTCCGCAAGATCCCATCTGGGGACCGTTCTGGTGCCCTGCCGGAGGGGGATTCGGACACGGAGGGCTTCTTCATCAACACCATTGCCTCTCCGATGATGCGTGAGTAGTTCACCACAGACCTTCGAGTCCATAGCTAGTAGCTAGATGGCTTCTTCTCTCTCTTGGATCTTCAATACAAAGTTCTCCATGATCTTCATGGAGATCTATCCGATGTAACTTTCTTTTGCGGTGTGTTTGTCGAGATCCGATGAATTGTGGATTTATGATCAGATTATCTATGAATATTATTTGAGTCTCCTCTGATCTCTTATATGGATGATTTCGTATCCTTGTAATTCTCTTCAAGTTATGGGTTTAATTTGGCCAACTTGATCTATAATTCTTGCAATGGGAGAAGTGCTTGGTTTGGGTTCATACTGTGCGATGTCCTCACCTAGTGACAGAAGTGGTAGCGAGGCACGGATCATGTTGTTTCCATCAAGGGTAAAAAGATATATCATATTGCATGAATTTATCCCTCTACATCATGTCATCTTGCTTAAGGCGTTACTCTGTTTGTTATGAACTCAATACACCAGATGCATGCTGGATAGCGGTCAATGTGTGGAGTAATAGTAGTAGATGCAGAAAGTATCGGTCTACTTGTCTCGGACGTGATGCCTATATGTATGATCATTGCCTTAGATATCATCATGACTTTGCGCGATTCTATCAATTGCTCGACAGTAATTTGTTCGCCCACCGTAATACTTGCTATCATGAGAGAAGCCTCTAGTGAACACTATGGCCCCCGGGTCTACTTCACATCATATTTTTAGAGCTACACAATTACTTTGTTGCACTTTTCACCTTCAGATCTCACCTTGCAAATAATAGTGAAGAGATTGCGAACCCCTTTATAGCGTTGGGTGCATGTTTGTTTGTTTTTGCGCAGGTACATTGGTGCCTCATCTTGATACTCCTACTGGATTGATACCTTGGTTCTCAAACTGAAGGAAATACTTATCGCTAGTGTGCTGCATCACCCTTTCCTCTTCAAGGGAAAAACTAACGCAAGCTCAAGCGGTAGCATCTGGCCATTCGCTATTTGGGGTCTGGATATGGTCGACCCCTTCCGAACATGTCAGAGTGGATTTACACACTTACTTGTTGCAGTCGACAAGTTTACTAAATGGATTGAAGCCAAGCCAATGGACAAGCTGAGCGGGCAAATGGGCTTATACTTCAAGGGCTGAAACCACGACTCATGCGGGACTTGGAACATGCAGCTGGAGCCTGGGTAACTGAACTGCCATCTGTTTTGTGGGGCTTCAGAACAACCCCTAACCGGTCAACTGGACGCACACCCTTCTTCCTGGTGTATGGAGCTAAAGTTGTCTTGCCGATTGATATCATTCCTAACTCTCCTCGTGTGGTTTTGTACTCAGAAGCTGAAGCTAAACAAGCGCGGAAAGATGGAGTGGATCTCTTGGAGGAAGAACTGAGATGGCCTTGATTCGGTCGACTGCATATAAACAGGATCTTCCTCACTTCCATGCAAGACATGTCAGGAGTCGGGCGTTCCATGAAGGCGATCTAGTGCTCCAGGTGGATCAGCAAAGACCTCACAAGTTAGCCCCTACGTGGGAAGGGCCATTCATTTTCACCAAAGTACCGAACAATAGAGCTTATCATCTCTACAACCTCAAGAAGAGAGCCGACGAACCCCGAGCTTGGAATGCAGACCTACTTCGACGTTTTTATGCTTGACAACCAGTCGGATTGATGTAAACAGAGTGTTTACTGAACAATGTTGCTTGTTGAAGTCATAATTTCTTCAGTTTATGTCGATTCCGATCGAGCAGTTTCTCACCCAAAACATACTCTGAGTGAAGAGCAATCCCCTCACTCGGGGGCTTAGCTACGAACTAGTTTCGCCAAAGTTGAAAAACCCTTCCGAGTTAATAACAAACTGTTCACTTGGATGCTTAGCTGCGAACCAATCTTTGCCTAAGTATAGAAACCACTCCGAGTGACGAGCAATCCTCTCACTCGGAGGCTTAGCTGCGAACATGTTTCCCCTAAGTTAAAAAACCCTTCCGAGTGAATAACTAACTATTCACTCGGATGCTTAGTTGCGAACTAGTCTTCGCCTAAGTATAGAAACTACTCCGAGTGAAGAGCGATCCTCTCACTCGGGGGCTTAGGTGCGAACATATTTCTCCTAAGCTAAAAAATCGTCCCGAGTGAATAACTAACTATTCACTCGGATGCTTAGCTGCGAATAAGTCTTCGGCTAAGTATAGAAACTGCTCCGAGTGAAGAGCAATCCTCTCACTAGGGGGCTTAGCTGTGAACATATTTTGCCTAAGCTAAATCCCCTTCTGAGTGAATGACTAACTATTCACTCGGATGCTTAGCTGCGAACTAGTCTTCGCGTAAGTATAGAAGCTGCTCCGAGTGAAGAGCAATCCTCTCACTCGGGGGTTTAGCTGTGAACCAGTTTCGCCTAAGTTAAAAAACCCTTCCGAGTGAATAACAAACTATTCACTCGGATGCTTAGCTGCGAACCAATCTTCGCCTAAGTATAGAAATTACTCCGAGTGAAGATAAATCCTCTCACTCGGGGGCTTAGCTGCGAACATATTTCGCCTAAGTTAAAAAACCCTTCCGAGTGAATAACAAACTATTCACTCGGATGATTTGCTGCGAACCACTCTTCACCTAAGTATAGAAATTACTCTGAGTGAAGAGCAATCCTCTCACTTGGGGGCTAAGCTGCGAAGATGTTTCGCCTAAGTTAAAAAAAACCTTCCGAGTGAATAACAACATGCTCATTCGGATGGTTAGCTGTGAACCAGTCTTCGCCTAACTAAACATATACTCCGAGTGAAGAGCAATCCTCTCACTCGGGGGCTTAGCCGCGAGTGAATCGCCTAAGTTATTTTTTTTCCGAATGAATAGCAACCTATTCACTCGAGAACATTCAAAAATCAAGCAAATCCCAGATGCAGATAAATTCAAAGGAATCCAACATGGATCAAAGTCATCCATTCAGACGGAAAGTACTCGGTTTCCACACCCGAACGAAGTTTTATAGATATAGAAACACTCGACATACTGAGACGAATTAAAGTTTTTGCAGTGACCATAGTTTCATCTCAAGGCTCCCCCACCTGGAGTGCCTTCAACTTGTCTTCTCTTGCTTACTTAAAATGGACTCTCACGAGTGAAAGGGTGATACGTCTCCGTCGTATCTACTTTTCCGAACTATTTTTCCCTTGTTTTGGACTATAATTTGCATGTTTTGAAGGGAACTAACCCGGACAAACGTTGTTTTCAGCAGAATTGCCATGGTGTTGTTTTTGTGCAGAAATAAAAGTTCTCGGAATGTCCTGAAAATTTACGGAGATTTTTCTGGAATAAAAGAAAAATACCTCCACAAAGATCCACCGGAGGGGGAGTGCCAGTGGGCCACAAGCCCACATGCTGCGGCCACCCCCCTAGGCCGCGCCATGTAGGCTTGTGGGGCCCATGTGGCACCACCACCGCCAAACTCAGCTCTATATCTTCCGTTTCGCTTGGAAAAAAATCAGAGAGAAGGTTTCATCGCGTTTTAGGATACGGAGGCGCCGCCACATCCTGTTCTTCATCTGGAGGGCAGATCTGGAGTCCGTTCGGGGCTCCGGAGAGGGGAAATCGTCGCCATCGTCATCATCAACCTTTCTCCATCGACAATTCCATGATGCTCTTCATCGTTCGTGAGTAATCTCATCGTAGGTTTGCTGGACGTGATGAGTTGGATGAGATCTATCATGTAATCAAGTTAGTTTTTGACGGGGATTGGTCCCTAGTATCCACTATGTTCTAGATTGATGTTGCTACTACTTGGCTATGCTTAATGCTTGTCACTAGGGCCTGAGTGCCATGATTTCAGATGTGAACCTATTATGTTGTCGCCAATATATGTGTGTTTTAGATCCTATCTTGCAAGTTGTAGTCACCTACTATGTGTTATGACCCGGCAACCCCGGAGTGACAATAGCCGGAACCACTACCGGAGATGACCATAGTATGAGGAGTTCATGTATTCACCGCGTGTTAATGCGTTGGTCCGGTTCTTTATTAAAAGGAGAACCTTAATATCCCATAGTTTCCATTAGGACCCCTCTGCCACGAGAGGGATGGACAATAGACGTCATGCAAGTTCTTTTCCCTAAGCACGTATGACTACATAGGGAATACATGCCTACATTAGATTGATGAACGGGAGCTAGTAACATATGTCTCCGTGTTATAGCTATTACGTGATGAATCACATCCGTCATACTCATCCATCAACGATCCACTGCCTACGAGTCTTTTACTACTGGTCCTCGCTACGTTACTTTGTCTAGGCTTGTCCCTTGCTACAAAAGGGATTGGGCCACTTTGCTGCTACTGTTGCTACTGTTGTCACTTTGCTGCTACTGTTGCTACTGCTGTTACTTTGCTGCTGCTTCTACTGCTGTTCCTTGCTACTCCGATGTTACTCGTTGCAAGATCTTTTCCGACACTGTTGTCGGGGAAGAATAGTTGTTCGTCAACGTACCTTTTTCTGGGCCATTGATACAACAGTTAGGAATAGTCTGCCGTCAACAGATCATTTCTGACACCGTTGTTATCATACTACTTTGCTACTGATACTTTGCTTGCAGACACTAATCTTTCAGGTGTGGTTGAATCTGACAAACTCAGCTGCTAATACTCGAGAATATTCTTTCGCTTCCCTTGTGTGAACCAACAAATTTGGGTTGAATACTCTACCCTCGAAAACTGCCGCGATCCCATACGCTTGTGGGTTGTCAAAGGGTGACATCAGCTCCGCATCTCGCAGCGGACTTCTTCCACGCCTGCACCCTGTCGGGGATCTGACCCAGACGGCTCATCACAGCTTCCAGATTAGTCTGGAAAGTACTTTAGGCCACAACTCATTGCCAATCTTCCCCAGAGTAGCTCGCAGTCAGGCAATGTACCCTTGAACCGTCAAGAGGCGAGCATTGAGACGAAACATGTCTACGGCCATAGCGTATGGAATAAGCGACTTGGTGGGATCCAGATACAGCTCCACCTCGAAAGTCTCCTTCTCGAAGTCCGGGCAGAATTCTTTGTGAGGGAAAAATGAAAAGTCAGTCACAATTCATTCGAAAAGTTCATAAATATTCACTCGGTGAAGGAAGCATACCAATAAGTGTCGCAAGCATCTTGGTGGGGAAGTCCTTCACAAACTTTTCCATGGCGTTTCCCCTCTTCCCTATTTGATCAAGCTTGCCCCCACTCATGCCCTTCTATCTTTAACTTCGCGTTTTCGTCTTCCAACTTACCAACGTCCGCAAGCTTCTTCTCAGCAGCCTCAGACCTTTCTTTAAGCTCTGCAAGTACCTTGTCCTTATCTTCAAGTTTCTTCTTCAAGGCATCATAGTCATTGGTCTTCACCTCCAAATCTAGCTGAAGCTGGTTCTTTTCTAATTCCACCTTGGTGTACTTAGATCCAATCTCATAGGCTCTATGAAAAACATCAAGGGAATAATTCAGTCGATACTAGTATTTTTTCTACTTCCGAGTGGAGAAATACAGTTCATTCGACCAAATAGCAGCCAGCTGCACCCACCCAAGTTCTTAAAACTAATGCTCTTCATAAATGATCGACATTAGTCTCGGGGACTACACCCAGTGGGTGCACTTAGCGTGCCCCCACTGGATATGAAAAACCTCGACCAGGTCCGTCCTAGCCGAGTCATGAAAAAAAAACAAAGCGTGTTTTCCAATTATCCCCCTGCCGAGGCAAGTACTCGATAGCGGTCTCGGGGACTACACCCAATGGGTGCACTCAGCATGCCCCCACTTGATACAAAGCCACCCGACCAGGTCCGGCATGGCCATGTAAAAAATAGAATAACTTTCTAGATCAGACCCCTGCCGATGCAAGCATTCGACAGCGGTCTCAGGGACTACACCCAGTGGGTTCACGCAGCGTGCCCCACTGGAATAAAGACAAACTACCATACAACGCACCCCAAGTGGGTGAAAAACTAAGATTGACAAGACTCAATCGGAAAGCAAGATTGACAAGATTCAATCGGAAAGTAACTTATAATGGCACTTACTCGGATGTTCGCCTGATGCACCGAGCCGGCATCATATGCCAACTTAGTAGCCTCGTATGCCTCTTTGGTCTGCTGCATCATCAGTTCGGCTAGGATCATAACCTCTTTCGTGGCTCCAGTCTGATCCTCCGGGATATGTTGCATAGAATATGAAAGTGTCGAAGGAGTCGGTATCGCAGCGGTTATAACGCGAGTTACCAGAGGAGGTGCAGTCGGCACAATTGTCACAACAGTCGATCCAGTTGGAGGAGTTGTAATCAAAGCAGTCGAATCAGTTGGAGGAACACTCGATATAGGTGTTACACGCGTGCCCTGAGTCTGTTCCATAGCCGTACGCTGCGTTTCTTGTTCATCATCCAAGAGAATGACATGTGAGGCTGTCAGTTGACAGTGTCGATTAGTTCAGTTGAGGGATTCAGTCTAGAAAACAGAGTAAAAGAAATACTTATCACACCTTGTTAAGGAGCATGCATGTCCACAACATCCAAGTCTATGATATCTTCTTTGGCTCCAACACGCGTCGTCATCGAGGTAGCAACTCTGGGAGGTAAATTTCACTCGGTCGTTAGAGATACAGAAAGTCACAACAACGAAACAAAGAAAGACAAATACTCATGCTGAAGCAACTGGCACGATAATCCTCATGCGGGGCAGAGCCTTTCGAGGCTTGGGCACATCAGGCTCGGGCTATTTGGCAGCGTTTTCTGCAGAGTCAGCCACAACAGCCCGATCGCGCTTCACGTTTGTGTTGTTGGATGCTAAGGTCTTGCTCGGAGTAGCCGTTGGATCATGGCGATGCTTAGACCATGATTTGAGGCGTGGAGGAGACTGATTTTCTTCCTCACTGTCATCCGAGTCATCTTTAGTCTCCTCGCTATCGTCAGCGTAATCGTTGTCGACGCTGCCACCTTCACTTTGCCCTCCGATGTCAAACTGTTCCCCTTTGGGTATGGGAGAATGCAAGTTCGTCCACTCCTATAAGGAACAAAAGCAACAAAATCAGTCAGTCAAATATCGAGTCACTCGACAGAGACATGAAAGCAATTGGAAAGGATACAACATACCAGTTTTCGTGGTTTATTCTCAGCAGAATAAGGTGCAACTCACTTGGATCCTATGGGATTGTCACAAGGCCCAGTGATGCTCCTGATCCACCGGGCTACAATTTCTTCCGAAACCTCCTTAGGATGCGTCCGACTAGAATCTCTAGGGCCCGAGTAGTGCCATATGGCGTGGTCTCTCGCCTCGAGAGGCTGGATGCGCCAGCCAAGGAATGTCTCGAGCAGATCCATTCCAGTCACTCCACCTTGGACCAAGTTAATCACTTCGTCCACCAACATCTCCACCTCAGCTTTCTCATCTCCGAACACATTTACCGATCTAGGAGCAGTCGGTCGATCTAAGGTGAAAGCAGGATGGCCAGTCGACATGTTCGGAGACGCAACGCCATTGCAATTAAACCATGACGATTGCCAATTCCAGACTGATTCAGGAAGGGTCATTTGGGGATACATACTCCTACCCCTCTTTTGGATCCCTAAACCGCCACATAACTGGATGACGTGAGTCCTACTGTCACTCGGGTTCGCTCTCTTCACTGTTCGAGATCGCACAGAGAAGATGTACTAGAATAGCCCCCAGTGGGGAGGACAACCGAGTAAACACTTACACAGTGTGACAAATGCAAAGAGATATGCAATGGTGTTTGGAGGAAGGTGATGAAATTGTGCTCCAAAATAATAGAGAAAGTCGCAGATAAAAGGATGCGGGGGCAGAGAGAAACCTCGCTCAATGTGGGCCAGGAGAAGGACTCGTTCCCCTTCGCGGGGCTCCGACTCGACCTCTCCTTCTGGCAGCCTCCAAGATTTTTCGGCCACCATCCCATGCTCCACGAGCTCCAGGACGTCTTCTTTCTTGATGGTGGACGGGAGAAAGTCCCCCTGAATCTACCCAGGCGGCAGCGCAGTTCGACCACTTGTTTTCTTCGTCTTCCCGCCCTTCTTGGCGCGCTCGAGCTTGGAGGTCTTACTCTTCGTCATGGTCGCAGCGGCGGAGACAAACCCAAGCAGCGCCCGTGAAACGGAGGTGGAGAGGAGGCGAGGAAGAATCAAAGGAAAGCACTGCCTCAACCCTAGTGCCGGCCGGATTTATATAACCGCTCGAGTGAGTCGCTGACTAGTGGATCCCCCAGATCTCTGCCTATCCCGATAACAGAGGAGATGTGATGCATGGTGATAATTACGGTGCTATAATCGAGGCGTCGTTGCCCCATTTGCCCTGGCAGTTGCATCATCACTATGCAGTGTGCGGAACCTGAAATTTCAAATCCCGTGAAACCCGGACCTGACGAAGTGATTCGTCACATCCCAAGATCTCGTCAGTCACTCGGATTAACTTCAAGCACTTAAATTCACTCGGACATGCTTCACAGTGGAATCGATCAAGGTGAATGATGAAGATTTCAGTCGACACAAAGTTCTATGAAACCCAGAAGTATGTTCAAGATCAGTATGGCTCGACAGACTCCACATTGACCCCTTCCTCACTCGAACCCTGATCCATTTGGGGGCTAATGATGGGGATATGTACCTAGGGTAGTGCCACATGCCTGACCTAAGTGTACCTCATTATTAGCTGGAGGGTCACGAAGAAGATTCCGACTGGATGGCCATGGCATCTAAAAAGTCACTCGGTAAGAAGTCACTCGGAAGATATTCCCCTTCACTTGACAACTAACTTCCACTCAGAAGACACCAGTCGACGCAGAAGACCAGAAGCCACCTCCAGAGAGGCCAACGGGGGAGCGCTCATCTAATGGTCATGAATAGCATTAGTTATATCCATTCGTTATCAGTAACGTAGACCTTTAAACCTTATCGATCGAACCCTTAGATGCTGGGGCCTTGATGAGGGGTAGCTCACTCTATATAAGACACCCCTCCCCTCTGGCACAAGGGTTCGCACCCCCTTTAATACACATTCTACACCGCAAGAGCTCCCGAGCACTGAGACGTAGGGCTGTTACCTCTACGAGAGGGGCCTGAACTCATACATCTTGCATACAAGCTTGTCGTAGCTATGATTCTTCCCTCTCCATTCGTACCCTACACCTCTACTGTCAGGTTTATTCCCACGACACCATCCAAGGACCCCTTAGTCTAGGACTCCCTCACATCTACACGCGAGTCTCTGTGTGATGAGACACCTTCACTTACTTTGGACAACCATTCCTAGATTTGCTTTGCTGTCTCAAGAGCACTCACGCGGCCGTACTATCCTTTGGCCAGATGACCAAAAATGATGTTCTTGGCGGTGGAGTCCAGTTGAGAAAATATCTTAACATCAGCAGCATTGACACCTTCACCAATCTTGGGAACCACAACCATGACGACATACCATAGGTCGTTGTCAATGGCTTCGAGATGCATGCACATCTTGTTCTTCTAGTATGAGTAATTAGCGCCATCGAAGACAGGGCACGCAACAAAGACCTTGATTATCCATGCAGTCGACATAACTAGAAATCCACGTGGTTAATCCAAAACATAGAACAAGGGAGTACCTTGCTTTGATACCAATTGAAAGTGCTAGTTATCGACTAGAGGGGGGGGGGGAGTTGGATATGTGACTTTTATCAAAATCTTCGAAATAGTAAATGTATTCAAAGTTTGTGGAAGCAATACAAGATCAGGTAGGGATAACGTCAAGGATCTAAGCATAGAATGCAATACTACGAAGACATTCAAAAAGATAGAGCATAGTCATCATGCACACTAAGATCTATTGAGTATAAACCTAGGTTGTATGAAGATAAATGAAAGTTAGGAATGTCTGTGGTGAATGTCTTTGAGTTGAGATGATCAATAAATGGCTTCACAGTACAATATAGTAAGTAAGATAGTGAAAGATGGAACAAGTAGCTTGACGAAGACACATGATATGTTGGACCAGTTCCAGTTGCTGCGACAACTATACGTCCTATTGGGGGAGTCTTAGACCTTGTCTTCACCTTGATCCCCTTGAGACGAGGTCTCTCAGACCATGCCCAATCACTCAGGTAAGTCTTCAAGGGAGACTTCTGAAACCCATACAAACTTTGTCACCGGACAATCCACAATGACTCTTGGATTGTTCTAGACTATGGTCACCAGGCAATCCACAATAACCCTTGGATGCACTAGACCGTGACGCCTAACCGTCTGGAAGATCACAGTCTTCAAGGGTAACAAGTCTTCAGTTCTCTCAGAACAGAACAATTTTGGTAATGCTCAAACACTCTGGCTCTACTGTTTTGGGTTTATCCTCGTAGGATAGTTCTCTCTCTCTCAATGTCTTTGAGGTGTGTTGCTCCAAAACAACAACAACCATATCTAAATTTGAGTAGCCACCAACTTATGTGGAGGGGGTGGGCTATTTATAGCCAGCAGAAAACCCTACATGATATGAACGAAATGACCGTGTGTCAATGGCCAATCGACACATGTTCCAATGGCTGTATTTCAATGACACACACCACAACATTACTTGGGCTACAAGCAATGCTGACTTAATCAACTTTGGAAGAGATTTCCTCTCATTGTCTTCGCTCGAAGACATAGGTATTTTGGGTTGAGCATTACGTCAACATCAGACTTTCATCACATCGCCCCCCCCTAATAGTAAAGTGGTTCCTATGACTCGGGAAAGAAGAAACAAAACAGCAGAAGACTTCATCACGTTTCATTATCTTCAAGCGATTATCTTCGTGTACAAGCAATGTTTTGGCCATCATCAATGTCTTTGGACATTTTTATGGGTCGTCTTCAATGGTTTAACCAAATCTCTAGGGAGTTCTATATGTGTTAACCTGCGAGCTCTCACAAACACATTAGTCCCTCAACCACGTCTGTCTTCAATACTCCAAAACCAACAAGGGGTGGCACTAGATGCACTTACAGTTTGAAAACCCACATTAGAGAGAGGCTAGAAAGTTGTGAATTTTGTTTCGAGTAAAGAACGAGAGACAACACAAAGGGATGTAAAGTTAACAATTGTCTTTATTGATGATTGATTACCATTATATATAACCCCGGGGGGATGCATCCAACAGATGCGATGGTCTGGAGAGACACGAGCGAATAGTTGCATCCCTCGTGCATGGAGGGTAGGGATAGCGGAGATTCTCTAGAATTAACACACGGGTTAATGAAACTCAATGCCCCCGTAATCTACGCTATGTTTGTAGACATCATCATCTTAAATAAAGATCCTCCAAAACCCTCTCAGAAAAAGTGAGGAGTATAATATCTGAAATGTTGCCAAAACTCTTGCAAACCTAGTGGGAAAATAAGGAGAAAATGCTCGAACACACAATAGTTATCGTCTCATTAAAAATCAATATGTGAGAACCATAGATTTTGGAGAACAATAAAAATGTCGCATATACTTTCCTAAAAACCCTAGTGGGGTAAACACAAAGTAGAACGTATGACCTGATGCTGATATTACCTCATTAAAAACCTTAATGAGAACCTATATAGTAAACTCATGAAGAGAAAAATAGTATAATATGATGCATTGAACATGAACAATTCATGAAGATACCCCCTTGATTCTTGCAAATTTTGAAGTCGTCAGATACCAATACCATGAATATATTGCTAGAATGTAGAAGTTGGCACAAACTTCGTGAACAAATCAGTCACATGATTTAAATTGCAAGATATGCAATATAGCAATATTGCTTATTCCGTAACTTGTTTGAATATGGGCAACACAAGCAACATTATTTTTGAGATAATGGTTGGTGGATGTAACCACGAGGTCTGTTTTGAAGACTATCAAGATATGGCTATCACACCTGGCCTGAAGACAAACCTTGTCTACGATATGACGTAGTGGGGATATAATTGATGTATTGTCCGCCCCTATGTTTTGCCTTTCCTCACTAAGTTAACATAGATAAAAAATTAGGGCTAACGATTTTTTTTCTGTGTGATGTGATGCTTGACTTGCTTGCTCTTGCTTGTGTGCTTGTTTGTGATTTAAAATTCACAAAACCCTCCTACTCTCTAGACTCGCCTCCTTGATCCAAATCTTTGAACGATGACCATACCATGTGTATAGGACCTAAGACTATTTTTACAAAATATTATTTTGACCAAAAGGAATTTATTTAATTTAACTTTTCAAAACCCCTTGATTTGACGTTTGCACTACAAGTCCTCAAATTGGGAGAGTTTTTTTTGCCCCAAATATTTTATTGAAATTATATTATCAAAAAAGACTTCCCAAAACTCCGTAACCATTTTTTTAAAGGTTATTTCCCAGTTTATTTAACTACCTTTTTCTAAGGCCAGAAATGGTCTTTTGTGAAGAAAAAATATTTTCTTGCTTCCCAAATATTTGAGAAAATTTAGGGAAACTCAATGGATATATATGTTCCATATATAAGAGTTTCACCACATGGTCATGTTCAAAATATTGGACAAAACTCTTCAAAACTCTTTTTTGTCTATTTCAAGCTTTTGAAATGTTTCCATAGGAAATATTCTACATTAATTCTAGTAAAACTCTAGCAAGTCACACATGATATATGTGACGATCTTGCCAAGTTTGATCTCAATACAAATTGATTTACTTCACCAAAATATTCCAACACCCTCTTTGTCCAGAACCAATCTTGAGCAACTTTACATTGCCAAGTCTCCATTTGTGCTCAAATTTTGTGGACATGTTCTAGTAACCTTATAATGCATCCACACCAAGTGGTGTATCAAGGAGAACAGATCCACTTGCCCAAATCCCCTCAACACCACTTATGCTGATTTCTAGAATTGAAACTTTTTACATTGTCACATTTATCAAATTGTTCCAAACTTTATGGGCATGATCTAAACCCCAAATAATGCCATGACACCAAGTAGTGCATCAGGGGAAAAGATTTGCATGGATAGATCTAGCGAAAATCAATTCTGGCCATTTCTAGGGTTTATAGAGTTCACATTGGAAACTTTAATCATCTAATACAAAAACTTATGATAACGCTCATTTCTACCTATCATTCACTCTTTTTAAATTTCAAAGCAAGGAGAGCAAGTTATCTTGCACAAAAAATTATCAAACACCTTGTGGTGAAATGGTAAAAGCCGTGTTTTGACCAATTTCACTATTCCCCTTGCTTTCATCTTTTTACCACAACACCTCCTAGTGTCCAATTTCCTCCACTAAGAAACCTAGCCCCGAGCCCAATAATTGGTGGGGTAAAACCCCCATTTATCCCCTCTTCACAACAGATTTCAGCAAGCTCTCAACTTTTCTTCACCCTTAAGGCACCTGCAGAGCCCCCTTTGCCTTTTGCTCATGTTTACTCGCCTCAAGGTCCCCTTACCACAAGTGGCCGCGCCCATCCTAGCAGAGGCATGGCCTGGCATGCAAAACTCGCGCTCTGGAGCGTGCTATAGTGTGCACATGCACTTTAGCGGCTCACATTCCGAGCCATTAGGTGACCTAGGGCACTGGGATCATGTCCCCCGAGGTCGCCTTAACGACCTCAAGACAGTGGCATGTCGCCCCCTCCTCCCTGGCCCTCCTCTCTCCCCTCTTAGGATGCCCGAGCGTCGCCCGTGGGATCCTCCATAACGTGCCTCAGCAGGGCTACTAAAGCCTGCACCTGAGCACCTTGCTGCCTCCCTTCGCTTTCCCCTCCCCCGTGGACCTCCTCAGCCACCCATAGCTCCTCCCATACCCCGTAGTTCGCCCCCGTTGCCGAAGTTATCCGCCTCGGCCACCACTCGTATATGATCTCCCCGACCCCCTCCTCTCCTCTGATCCTCCCCAGGGCACCACCAGCACCACTCTGAACACTTGCCTACACCCTTTTTCTTTTTCTGGTGGCCGGAGCACCACCCCCACGACCGCCGTCGTTGGCCTCCACCGCAACCAAGGCCCCGACGTCCCCAACGTCTCTCGGCGTAAGTAAACCACCCACGCGGGTACGCCCCATCGCCCTGCACACTCCGGTGGTCGGACCACCGCTGGGGCGAGCGCTTGCGCCGGTCGGCTCCACCTCCCCTGCTCTTTCTCTGCTCGAGCGGGAGGAGGAAGGAAGCCCCGACAAGCAGGCCCTGCGTGTCAGCGGCCAAACGACCGGGACCGACGATTTCAAGTGGAGACGGCTTCTGCACGCATGCATTTTGCCCACGACGGAAGCACCTTTTCCAGATGGTGCCTTTGACGCCGCCCTGGACTCCCGTGCGACTCGACTGATCAGCCGACCGAGTGCACTATGAGGCTAAGTTGTGTCAAACGCATAACTTAGACCCATGTAGGTAGTTCCTCTTTCCTTTTCTTATTTCCAGTGAAACAAAATAAATCCCCCCAGAATTCAAATGAACTCCAAATCCATTGATTCAAATTCCTAGGAGCTCTCAAATCATATCAAATCCAAATATGAGCATTTCACATTTTTCCGGAACACTTTCCTCCACTGCTGAAATTCAAATTCAAATTTGAATTATTCAAACTCAACATTGCAAGATCTCTAGGGAGTCCAAATCAACTCCAAATGGAGTGATTCAAATTTCCAAAGACTCTACAAATTATGTATTATATTTGTAGCCATGGTTAACATTTTTTCCTATGTTTTATTCTGGTTGGGCCAAATAAATAGCTTCCCTTTATATTTATTCCATATTAAAAAATCCCTAGAATATTCATCCAAACTCCAAATCCAATGAAACCACTCCCAAAAGTTTTCTAAAATCATTCCCTATTAAGTAAGTGCATCCACTCATTTTAAGGAGATAAATTTTCTTGACTTTTTGTAGGTCCACTAATCCCTCCATTTTTTATCGTTCGGGAATCCCCGTTGATCAAGATCTATTGAAATCCCTTTGGTTATTTTCTTATAGCCAGAGATGTCCTATAAAAATAAAACTCCTATTTTAGAGCACTTTTATTTTCTACTTGTTGTGTTGCTTATGGTGGTTGTTCTGGCAATAGTTGACGAAGTAGACGAGGTGCTCGGAGTTGGATGAGAAGCTATGAGGACCTCAGATAATTTGCTGAGCCAGGAAAGAAACCCCTTAACCATGACTTGAAACCTCTTATGCATGTGATATAACACCTTACTTTGTTTCATTTAAATCATGTTGAATCAGTAACCACCTTGGTGGGTTCTCGTGATAACTCCTCATTGATACTTGCAGTGAGCATGACCCTACCTTCCTATGAGGGTTGTGCAGGTGGGAAATAGTTAGCATGCTAAGTAAATGCTATGAAAGTGGGATGGGAAATATGCTTGGTGTCAAAAAAGAAATGACTTGAGAGACTTATTCGAAAACCGTGTCGGGTGCCACTTATGCTGGAGGGAGATGTGGATGAGCTAGGTGCCCACTTGAGAAAGAAGTGGTGTACCAGAGCTAGTTGTATGTGTGTGTGTCTTCGAAAATGAATTAGATTTAAGATTTTCGACTGTCTCAAGCTTACATTTGTGACCACGACACCACTTATGGGATAGGGCTTTATTGGTCACCTTGGTCGATGCTAGCAGAGAGCCCGCATTACTAATGGCGGGAGGGCTAGAGTTACCCTCTAGATATGGGGTCATGGCTGGTAGGCCGACCATGGGCTGTTTTCACAAACACTGGGCACACTATTACGTGCCCTCATGGATGGTACGATATGTGGCGAGGCTCCTATGATGTAAATCATGAGGGATGGCACCAACGAGTGGAATCTTCGTTATTATCGTCACGGGAAATGCATTATTCGGGTGATTACCTCGGGTATGTAATATACCTTGAGTCGTGGATGACACGGAACTCCCCCGAGTCTTGTGGGTACAACGCATAAACCTATGCAGAGTGTAAAATTATTCGAATAGCCGTGTCCACGGTCAAGGATAGTTGGGTGGTGGTGCTTAAAGTACGTCTAGATGTTTTCACAAACTTGGTGTGTGTGTGAGAAAGATGATATTTGAGATAACTCGGATGACTTGACATGATGATTGAACATGAGATGTTCAACCCCTTCTTACATTGATATATGTAACTTGTTCATACGGATATCTACAAGTTGTTGATGCATGCTTTTACAAGTTGATTGATCATGTCATTGTACTCAAAACTAGCTGTTTGCAACTTACCTACTTAGTGCTATATCATGCATTGTTATTGCCTTGTTCCAAACATGGGTTGCTTGCGAGTACATTCAAAGTACTCATTGGTTTGCCACTAGTTATTTTACTATCCATGCATGAGACAAACATGCTATAATGACGATTACATTGGTGACATAAATGCGAGCTAGGACACTTCCTAGACAAAATTCTTGTAGGGTAAAGGCATATGGCATGGGTTCACGCTATCGATGAATATTTCGCGCTGCAAATATATGAAGACTTGGTCATGAAGGCCATATCTGAATAAAATGATATGTAATAGATGCAAGACTCTTGTTATTTAGTTTTTGTGTGTTCAATCAGCATTGATTTGTGGATCAGTGTGGACGTAAATTCGGTGATCACGACTTATGAGTCGGGGTCCCCACAAAGCTGGTATGAGAGCTAGGTTGATTGTAGGAAGCCCTTAGTTAGCATGGACGTTACTTAGGACAAAATTACTTTTTAGGACCCTTCAAAATCACTTACGAAACCTATATATCTCTCACCTCTTCAAAATATTTAAAGGAAGCAAAGAATTTTTCCTTGGCACTTCCACCCTTACTCTCTTGACTCACCTCATCTGCTTTTTCAAAGCATGCAAATGGTCGCACACACCCTTATGCCCCTGACCACTAAATTCCTTGAAATCCTCGTGGGTAACTTGAAAGGAAGCACCTTGCCAAACGATCACTCACATAATAGGAAGACATGATTGGCAACACTACGACAAGACGACACCAACATAAGCTACCTTCTCGAGGAATGAGGACATCAAGAGTCAGAAGATGGTGGCACCCTCGACACTGTCCCAGAGTGATGCAACCCTGGCTTACGACGATGAGGACATAAGATATGCAAGATCATAATATGCATCACTAATAGAGCAACCCTATCCTTACCATTGTTGTCTCGACAACCACCGGTGGATGAGAACCTCACCATTTAGTATGCCTCACCATAGTGAGAAGGAAAACAACTCTCTTCATCCCCCACTTTTGGTGCCTGTATTGTCATCAACATCACCTACACGTGAAAGCACAGTTGCTCCCTAGGGTGGCTTTGATAATTGATCACAACATATACATCATTGGGCTAATATGTTTATCCAGGTATATTTTAGAAAACTTCAAAAGATGCTTTGGCTAAACGCTTATGTGGAGATGTCCCTTGATACAAGAAAGGAATAAGATTGGCTCAAGCTTCAAGCTAGAAGACTCTTCATTTTATATTTGTGAGAAATTACTTTTGAGTCCATGGGAAAGCCAATACTATTAAAAGGAGGTGAGGTATTAAAATGAACTGGTTGCTCAAGTGCTCAAAGTTAGCCACCAAAATACTCAGTCATTTTTCCCACATAACCACTCTGTCCAATTCCGCATACTCAAATTCGGTGCCACCAACTTCCATATTTCGGACCCACCGAGTTTGACCTCAGACATAAAACCTAGCTATTCCCACCAAATCGGTGCAACCGAAACCAAGTCGGTGCTACCGAGTTTGGGTGACCAACTTTCTGTTGCCTCGGTACACAAAATCAGAATTTCCGAGTTTAAGTATCGGTGCCACCGAGTTTGGTCATATGATCATTAGCCATCTTTTCGGTGCCACCGAGTTTCATATGTCGGTTCCACCGAGATGCAAAAGTTGATGCCTTTAGTACAAGTTGGTACCACCGAGTTCATCACTTGGGTGTCACCGAGTTTGTCACTTTAGGTGTAACGGTTGGATTTTCTGTGCTGCCTATATATACCCCTCCACTCTCCTCTCATTCGTAGGAGAAGCACTCAGAACACACACTTCATTGCCAGATCCATTTTCTGAGAGGGAATCTCCTTCTCATGTGTTGAGACCAGGATATTTCACTCCAATCATTTGAATCTTGATCTCTAGACTCCCCAAACTGCTTTCCACCAAATCAACCTCTCCTACCCATGCATATTCTGTGAGAGAGTGATTTTGTGTTGAGGAAATTATCGTTAGAAGCACAAGAGAAAGGAGTTCATTGATCTACCACATCTATTACCTTTTGGAGGGTGGTGCCTCCTAGATTGGTTAGGTGTCGCTTGGGAGCCTCCTACTTCGTGTTGTGGAGTTGAATCAAGATGTTTGTAAGGGCAAGGAGATCACCTACTTCGTGAAGATCTACCGTGAGTGAGGCTAGTCCTGTGTGGGCGGAAGCCGTGGTGGAATAGACAAGGCCGCTTCTTCGTGGACACCTTGTGGGTGGAGCCCTCCGTGGACTCTCGCAGCCGTTACCCTCCGTGGGTTGAAGTCTCCACTAACATGGACATACGACAGCGCCACCTATCGGAACCATGCCAAAAATCGTAGTGTCAACCTCATGTGCATTATATCCCTACTTTACTCCTTTACTTTACACTTGCATGTTTGACATTCCGATGCTACACTCTTAGAACTGCATGTGTAGGGTGTACTTGACTTGCCTTAACTGCCAAAACTGTCCCTCAACTAAAATTGTGAAAAGGCAAAAAAATTATCTTGTCAAGTAGTCTAATCACCCCCTCTAGATATACTTTTGATCCTACAAGTGGTATCAGAGCTTTGGTCTCCATTGCATTGGTTACACAACCTAGGAGAGTATGACGTCTAGTGAGGGAAACTATCACCGTAGAGGTCCATATTTCGATGGCACTAATTTTGCTAGTTGGAAGCGTAAGATGAAATTGCATATTCTTGGTTTTAATCCTCACGTATGGGCTGTTACTCGTGTTGGTGTGCAAGGTGATTTCTTCGGAGAAGGGCGTGAACTGGATCATGATGCGACACCTGATGAACTGAAGATGTTGCAACTTAATGCACAAGCCTACATCATCATCTTCAACTCTCTATGCGCCGAAGAATTCAACAAAATAAGCCACCTTGAGAATGCAAAAGAAATTTGGGATACTTTGATCGATATGCACGAAGGTACTGATTCTTTTAGAGAATCTAAGTTGGATGTGCTTCAAAGTCAGCGTGACAAGTTCAAGATGAAGGATGGTGAAGGTGTCGCTGAAATGTACTCTAGGCTAGTTCTCATCACCAATGAGATTGCCGGCTTAGGAAGCGAAGATACTTAAAGCTCTTGATGGGAAGTATGACATCATGTGCACATTGATTCAAATGATGCCAAACTACAAAGATCTAAGGCCAACTGAAGTCGTTGGTACGATTGTTGCTCATGAGATGTCACTCAAGGACAAAGATGAGCTGCACAACAAGTCAAGCGGTGCTTAGAAAGCTTCATGTGATGCTCCCACTATTTCAAAGGACAATCTTGTCACTGATGAAGGGATAAGGCTCATAGTTAGAAAATTCAACAAGTTCTACAAGAGTAGAGGCAAAGAGAGAAACTCAATCTCAAGACATGATGAGAAGCTTTCGTCAAGTCATGATCGAAAATGCTACAACTGTGGGAATGCGGGACACTACTCCAATGACTGCTCGACTCCCTACAAACAAAGAGAAGAGTCAACTTGAAGACGAAGCTCAAGAGATGAGTCACCTCAAAGAGAGAGAAGGAGTAGAGAAGATCGTTATGAACAAATACACTAACGGAGAGTCAAGCAATCGGAGAAGAAGGACAAATACACCAAGAGTAGATCAAGAAGAAGACATCAAGCTCATATTGGTGAATGAGTTTCTGGCTCCGAGTCTGACAACCACTCCGAGAGAAGCTACCACTACAACTCAGACTATAGTCAAGATGAAGGTGTTGCCGAGAGTGCACTTGTTTCCCCCAACTCCTACGACCTATTTGATTCACTAAATGAGGGGTTCGGAAACTGCTTCATGTCTAAAGGCCCCAAGGTATCACACCCGAGTATCTTGATTTCAATAGTGACGAGGATGCCTTTTTAGGAGAAGATGACTTGCTCTTTGATAAAACTAGTGATTGCAATGAAAATGAAGTTGCTAATTATCATGCTAGTCAAGAGAAATCAAATGATGATGATAAGAAAGAAATTGAAAGACTAACTGAAGAATTAAAAACTCTTAAGTTAGCTCATGAGACTACTCTAGAAGATCATAGAGAGCTTGCAAGAACTCACGAGAAGCTACGATCCGAGAAGCTCAATTTGGAGCAAGAGCATGAGTTCCTAAAATGATCAATGATGATCTTCGAAAGAGGAGTTCTTCTTATCTAGCCAAACGATTACTCTTGTCTACTTTTGTTCCACAAGTTAAAACTAAGAATGCTAGTACAAAGGCAAGAAAGTTTCTTTATCTAGTAACAACCATGATAAAGCTAAACCTAAAGATGTTGTTGCTAGTAGATCTCTTGATTCCACTAACGATTCTCTTAGCCAAGTTACTCTTGAGCAAGAAAATGATTTATTGAAAGGGATTATAGAGAGAGGTGTCTTCAAGAGTCTTGCCATAAGTAAGGAATTTGAGGAAATTGTGCGCAAGCAAAGAGGACATCGGAAGAAACAAGGTGTTGGCTACTTCAACATCAACGGAGATGATTGGGAAGAAGGTCCATCTCCCATTCCTAAGTTTGTTCCTCAAGAGGAGAACTATGATACTACTACTCCCAAGGGAACAAGCTCACAAGATGACCATCCACCAGAAGACCACAAGGGCAAGGGAAAGCTTAAAAATGACATTGACCTATTTGAAGAAGAACCCCAAGTCAAGGTCAAGTGGATTCGCAAGGACACTTCTAGCACTACCTCATCTAGTGCTACCACAACTCCGAGGATCCCCATCAAGTTGATGTGGATTCCCAAGAGGAAGAACTAGAAAGTTCTTGAAGGGTGACTCCGCCAATGAAATTCACTCTCATTGATTATGGCAAGAACTATATGCAATCATCCTCAACCATATGCATTAGTTCAAGGAGTCACACATCCCTCAATGGTAAGCAGGGAACAAGGTAATTAATGCATCTTTGGACATCATCCCATTTGCGTTTCACTCTATGTACATACATACTATTGCATATGTTCCTCGTGCTTTGTGACTAACCCATGTAGGTGAGAAGAGTAAGAAACAACAAGGATTGCTCCCAACTCAAGACGATCTTCATCAACATTGAGCATCCACCACTACTTCACCTACTTGAAGTCTTCTATGACAAAACCCAAAGTTAGTTTATCCCTCTTAGGGGGTATGTCATATCAAGGGGAGCTTTACTCTAAATCTTGAGTATAAGCATCTCCTAAGGATATGAACACATTAATGCTTATGTAAAAGTGGTAACCCCACTTGTGCTTAATGAAGAGTATGACCTATGATCAAGTATTCTTACTTGGCTCCTAAGTCAATATACTCATATATAGATGACCTTGTCATCGCCCAAGTGCCTGATAGATGCTAGGATGTTTGTCCATGTTCACTATATTTTATCAATCATCTTATTGTGTGAGCATGTTGGTATGCATATTTTTGCTCATTCAAGGACATCCAATTGTTGTTATTTGGCTCTTGATTTATCTTTTGCCAATTGGATGGACAAGAATGACTAGGATCCTTCTCTAGCTATCTATGCTATCTCATGTCAAGTTCTATTCATGCTACACCACAAAACTTGAACAAGCACTCGTCGATCCCTTTGTGTGAAGGAGCACTCGGAGTTCCGTATCATCAAAGGCCGCCTTCCAAAACATCTTTGTGAATCTCGGTGAAAACAACCCCACAAACTGGGTTCCACCGAATTCCGACAGTTGATCTAGTTTTTCACATCGGTACCACCGAAATCGCCAACTCAGTTACACAGAGTTTCCCTGACAGCTGACTACGGAGAAACTTAGTGACACCGATTTTGTAATCTCGGTGACACTGGTACGTCTCAAACGTATCTATAATTTTTGATGGTTTCATGCTGTTATCTTGTCAACTTTGGATGTTTTATATACATTTTATATCTTTTTTGGGAATAACTTATTAATTCAGTGCCAAGTGCCAGTTCCTGTTTTTTTCTGTGTTTTTGACTCTTTTCAGACTTGATTTTGGAACGGAGTCCAAACGGAATAAAATCCCTGAAATAAAATTTTCCAGAACAGAAGAATATCAGGGGACTTGAGGGCCAAGGCAGGAGAGCCACAAGGGGCCCACAAGCCCTGTAGCCGCCACCAGGGGGCGGCTACAAGGCTTGTGGCCCCCCTGGAGCTCCCCTACCCTAGCTCTTTCGCCTATATATTCCCTAAAATCCCAGAAAAATCAGGGCATCCATGAAACCACTTTTCCGCCGCCGCAAGCTTCCGTTTCCGCGAGATCTCATCTGGAGACCCTTCCCGGTGCCCTGCCGGAGGGGACTTTGGAGTTGGAGGGCTTCTAAATCATCATCATCGCCTCTCCAATGACTCGTGAGTAGTCCACTTCAGACCTACGGGTCCGCAGTTAGTAGCTAGATGTCTTCTTCTCTCTCTTGGATCTTAA
Source organism: Hordeum vulgare subsp. vulgare (assembly GCF_904849725.1). NCBI lineage: Eukaryota > Viridiplantae > Streptophyta > Magnoliopsida > Poales > Poaceae > Hordeum > Hordeum vulgare. Next base: position 179,001,385 of record NC_058524.1, on the reverse strand, counting down.
ATACAAAGTTCTCCTTGATCTTCATGGAGATCTATCCGATGTAATCCTCTTTGGCGGTGTGTTTGTCGAGATCCGATGAATTGTGGATTTGTGATCAGATTATCTATGAATTATATTTGAGTCTTTGCTGATTTCTTATATGCATGATTTGATATCCTTGTAAGTCTCTCCGGGTCTTGGGTTTTGTTAGGCCAACCAGATCTATGATTCTTGCAATGGGAGAAGTGCTTGGTTTTGGGTTCATACCGTGCGGTGACCTTTCCCAGTGACAGAAGGGGCAGCAAGGGACACATCCTGTTGTTGCCATCAAGGGTAACCATATGGGCTTTCATCATAGATTTGAGATTGTCCATCTACATCATGTCATCTTGCTTAAGGCGCTACTCTGTTCTTTCGGACTTAATACACTAGATGCATGCTGGATAGCGGTCGACGTGTGGAGTAATAGTAGTTGATGCAGAAAGTATCGGTCTACTTGTTTTGGACGTGATGCCTATAGATATAATCATTGCCTTAGATAACGTCATGACTTTGCGCGGTTCTATCAATTGCTCGACAATAATTCGTTCACCCACCGTCTACTTGCTTTCATGAGAGAAGCCACTAGTGAACACTCCGCCCCTGGGTCTATTCACAACTATAGTCTCCACTTTCACTTTTACTTTGCTTTGTTTTCCTTTTTGATTTCAGTTCTCACTTTGCAAACAATCTATAAGGGATTGGCAACCCCTTCATAGCGTTGGATGCAAGCTCTTTGTGTTTGTGCAGGTACTTGTGACTTGACGAGATCCTCCCACTGGATCGATACCTTGGTTCTCAAACTGAGGGAAATACTTACCGCTGCTGTGCTACATCACCCTTTCCTCTTCAAGGGAACACCAACGCAAGGCTCCAAGGCTGCGGGGAAATCCTTTGCATATTTGCCAAGGAAGTCCCTATAGGCGTAGCCCGTCATAGAAGGATTCCTGGCGCCGTTGCCAGAGAAGGTCTATTGACGCAGTAGCAGAAGGATTTCTGGCGCCGTTGCCGGGGAGGAGGATCAAGTCAAGAATAGTGTCCCGTCAACGTGTCGATTTCTGGCGCGGGGAGGAGAGATCAAGTAAAGATCTATCCAAGTAGGTGTCACAAACTCATCTCTTGCATTTACCTTTTTTGCCAGTTGCCTCTCGTTTTCCTCTCCCTCACTTCACATTTGCCGTTTTCTTTTGCCTTTATCCTTTGCCTTTTTGCCTTTCTCCTTTGCCGTTTTCTTTTGCCTTTTGCCGTTTTCCTTTGCCGGTTTTCTTGCTTGCTTGTGTTCTTGTTGGTTTTTCGAAGTAATCATGGCTGAAAACACCAAACTTTGCGACTTCTCGAGTACCAATAATAATGATTTTATTAGTACTCCGATTTCTCCCGCCACTAGTGCGGAATCGTATGAAATCAACGCTGCCTTGCTGAATCTTGTTATGAAAGAGCAATTCTCTGGCCTTCCTAGTGAAGATGTTGCATCCCATCTAAATACCTTCATTGAACTTTGCGATATGCAAAAGAAAAGAGATGTGGATAATGACGTGATTAGGTTGAAGCTTTATCCGTTCTCCTTGCGTGATCGTGCAAAAACTTGGTTTTCTTCTTTGCCTAAAAATAGTATCGATTCTTGGGATAAGTGCAAAGATGCTTACATATCCAAGTACTTTCCGCCGGCTGAGATTATCTCTCTAAGTAACGATATCATGAATTTCAAGCAACTTGATCATGAACACGTTGCAAAGTCTTGGGAGAGGATGAAGTTAATGATTAGAAATTGTCCCGCTCATGGCTTGAGTTTGTGGATGATTATACAAATCTTTTACGCTGGTTTGAATTTTTCTTCTCGCAATATCTTGGACTCCGCCTCAGGTGGAACGTTCATGGAAATCACGTTAGGAGACGCTACAAAACTCCTGGACAATATCATGACCAACTACTCTCAGTGGCACACTGAAAGGTCACCTGCTAGCAAAAAGGTACACGCTATAGAAGAAATTAACTCGCTTAGTGCTAAGATGGACGAGTTGATGAATTTGGTTGCTAGTAGAAATTCTCCTTTAGATCCTAATGACATGCCACTATCTTCCTTGATTGAGAGTAGCAACGCTAGTTTGGACGTTAATTTTGTTGGTAGGAACAATTTTGGCAACAATAATGCTTTTAGGGGAAACTATGTTCCTAGGCCTTTTCCTAGTAACTCCTCTAAAAATTATGGCAATTCCTACAGCAATACTTATGGAAATCACAACAAATTACCCTCTGATTCAGAGAGTAATATCAAAGAGTTCATCAACTCTCAAAAGATTTTCAATGCGTCCATAGAGGAAAAACTACTCAAAATAGATGATATGGCTAAGAGCGTTGATAGGATGTCTTGTGATATTGATTCTTTGAAAGTTAGATGTGCTCCTCCCAAGGTCAACTTGGATGAAACCTTAAAAGCTATGCGTGTCTCCATGAATGAGAGCAAAGAAATAACCGCCCAAATTCACTCTAGGCATGAATGGTTTAAAAGGGTGCGTTCTAGTGATGCAAATCACGAAGATCTTAAAGTGCTTGGTGTGACTCCTCTTGAATCTTCGTTTTCGCGTGTCAAACCTATTGATGAAGGGGCTGGATATGAATCCACTTTGGTTGAAAAATGCCCCAATGATTCGGAGTCCACCTATCTTGATGATAAAGGTGTGGAGAGTGGAGTAGAAGAAATCAGAGTATTGGGTAGTATTGAAACTCCCACTTTGGATTTCAAGGAATTCAATTATGATAGTTGCTCCTTGTTTGAATGCATTTCTTTGATGCAATCCATTGCAAACTCTCCAAATTCTTATAGCCAAAGCAAAGCCTTTACCGCACATATCGTAGATGCTATGATGAAATCTCTTGAAGAGAAACTCGAATTAGAAGTATCTATATCGAGAAAACTTCATGATGAGTGGGAACCTACTATCAAAATCAAAATCAAAAACTATGAATGCAATGCTTTGTGTGATTTGGGTGCTAGTGTTTCCGCGATTCCAAAGTCTTTATGTGATATTCTTGGTTTTCATGAGATTGAAGAGTGTTCTCTTAATTTGCATCTTGCGGATTCTACTGTCAAGAAACCCATGGGAAGGATAGATGATGTTCTTATTGTTTCAAATAAGAACTATGTACCCGTGGATTTCATTGTACTTGACATAGATTGCAATCCTTCATGTCCCATTATTCTTGGTAGACCTTTCCTAAGGACTATTGGTGCTATCATTGATATGAAGGAAGGGAATATTAGATTTCGATTTCCTCTAAAGAAGGGCATGGAGCATTTTCCTAGAATGAAAATAAGATTGCCTTATGAATCTATGATGAGGGATACTTATGGTTTGAGCACCAAAGATGATTATACGTGATTCCATCACCTTATGCCTAGCTAAGGGCGTTAAACAATAGCGCTTGTTGGGAGGCAACCCAACAAATCTATCCTTTTTCTTTCTGTTTTGTGTTTTCCAAACTTTCAAAATTCTGTTATGATTGTGTTTTTTGTGTTTCTTTTTGCGTTTGTGCCAAGTAAAACCGTTATCATTAGTCTTGGGGATGATCGTTTGGTCATGCTGGAAAAGACAGAAACTTTCTGCTCACGAAGAGAATTTGCATTTTTTTTTTCTGTAAGAGCTTTTGAGTTGATTCTTTTTGCTGCTGATTTCTACGCAAATTCTTCAGAATTTCATAATTTTTCAGAATTTTTGAAGTAGAAGAAGTATACGAAGTATACAGATTGCTACAGACTGGTCTGCTGTTAACAGATTCTGTTTTTGTTGAGTTGGTTGCTTATTTTGATGAAACTATGGATAGTATCGGGGGGTACTAGCCATGGAAGATTGAAAATACAGTAAACCAACATCAACATAAGTAGAATTTAAGTTTGCTACAGTACCTAAGGAAGTGGTGGTTTGCTTTCTTATACTAATGTTATCACGAGTTTCTGTTTAAGTTTCGTGTTGTGAAGTTTTCAAGTTTTGGGTGAAGTTCTTATGGACAAAGAGATCAAGAGTGACAAGAGCTCAAGCTTGGGGATGCCCAAGGAACCCAAAGTTGATTCAAGGATTCCGTAAAAGCCTAAGCTTGGGGATGCCCCGGGAAGGCATCCCCTCTTTCGTCTTCAATCCATCGGTAACGTTACTTGGGGCTATATTTTTATTCACCACATGTTATGTGTTTTGGTTGGAGCGTCTTGTATCGTAGGAGTCTTTTATTTTTGTTGTGTCACTATCTTACTTGCTGCACATCTAGAGAGAGAGACATGCACTCATCGTGATTTTGTCGAGCTTCACTTATATCCTTTGGTTAGACAATTTAGCTCACATGTGCTTCACTTATATCTTTTGAGCTAGTTGATTTTGCTTTGTGTGCTTCACTTATATCTTTTAGAGCACGGAAGCGTGTGGCTTGGTAGTTGATGTATGCTATGAAAGTAGTGTCAAAAGGGGTAGTTATCCAAAGGGATATGAAAACTTCCACCTTCATGTGCATTGAATAGTTAGAGAAGTTTGATTCCTCTCAATTAGTTTTGAGATGTGGTTGTGGTAATATTTAAGTTATGTTAGTGTGGTGTTGTGGATCTAGAAATACTTGTGTTGAAGTTAGTGATTCCCGTAGCATGCACGTATGGTGAACCACTATGTGATGAAGTCTGAGCATGATTAGTCTATTGATTGTCATCCTTTGTGTAGCGGTCGGGATTGCGCAATCGTTTATACCTACCAACCCTTCCCCTAGGAGTATGCGTTGAATGCTTTGTTTCGATTACTACTAAAACTTTTGCAACAAGTATATGAGTTCTTCATGACTAATGTTGAGTCCATGGCTTAGATGCACTTTCACCTTCCACCATCACTATCTTCTTTAGTGCCGTGCAACTTTCGCCGATGCACAAAACCCACCATTAGCCTCCCTCAAAACAGCCACCATACCTACCTACTATGGCTTTTCCAAAGCTATTCTGAGATATATTGTCATGCAACTACCGCCATGACATGTTCCACCACTTCTACATTGCCATTGCATGATCGTAAGATAGCTAGCATGATGTTTCCATTAATGTCTATGCCATTCTAGATCATTGTCACGGTACACTACCGAAGGCATTCCATATAGAGTCATCATTGCTCTAAGTTTTGAGTTGTAAGTGTGATGATCATCATTGATGGAGCATTGTACCATGTGAGGAAATAAAAGAGGCCAAAGATGCCCACCAAAAAAAGGCCAAAGAGCCCACCAAAAAATGAGAGAAAAAGAGAGAAGGGACAATGCTATTATCCTTCCACACTTGTGCTTATTAAGCACCATGATCTTCATGATTGAGAGTCTCTCGTTTTGTCACCACCATATAGCTAGTGGGAAATTTTCATTATATAACTTGTCTTGTATATTCCAATGATAGGCTTCCTCAAAATTGCCTTAAGTCTTCGTGAGAAAGCAAGTTGGATGCACACCCACTAGTTTTCTTTAAGAGCTTTCACGTACTCTTAGCTCTAGGGCATCATTTGTATGGCAATCCCTACTCATTCACATTGATATCTATTGATGAGCATCTCCATTTCTCATTGATATGCCTAGTTAATGTGACCATCTTCTCCTTGTTTGCCTTGCAACCTCCACCACACTCCATTCCACTTATAGTGCTAAAACCATGGCTCACGCTCATGTATTGCGTGAGAGTTGAAAAGGTTTGACAAAGTAAAAGTGTGAAAACAATTACTTGGCCAATACCGAGGTTGTGCATGATTTAAATTCGTTGTGCAAGGATGATAGAGCATAGCCAGACTATATGTTTTTGTAGGGATAACTTTCTTTTGGCCTTGTTATTTTGAAAGTTCATGATTACCTTGCTAGTTTGCTTGAAGTACTAATGTCTCCACATGAATAGCAAACTACTGTTTTGAATCTAATGGATCTGAACATTCATGTCACATAAGAGGAGTTACAAAGCACATCTATGCTAGGTAGCATGAAAGCATCAAAAATTCATTCTTTATCACTTCCCTACTCGAGGACGAGAAGGAGTTAAGCTTGGGGATGCTTGATACGTCTCAAACGTATCTATAATTTTTTATGGTTTCATGTTGTTATCTTGTCAACTTTGGATGTTTTATATACCTTTTATATCTTTTATATCTCATCTGGAGACCCTTCCCGGTGCCCTGCCGGAGGGGACTTTGGAGTTGGAGGGCTTCTACATCAACATCATCACCTCTCCAATGACTCGTGAGTAGTCCACTTCAAACCTATGGGTCCGTAGTTAGTAGCTAGATGCCTTCTTCTCTCTCTTGGATCTTCAATACAAAGTTCTCCATGATCTTCATGGACATCTATCCGATGTAATCCTCTTTGGTGGTGTGTTTGTCGAGATCCGATGAATTGTGGATTTGTGATCAGATTATCTATGAATTATATTTGAGTCTTTGCTGATTTCTTATATGCATGATTTGATATCCTTGTAAGTCTCTCCGGGTCTTGGGTTTTGTTTGGCCAACTAGATCTATGATTCTTGCAATGGGAGAAGTGCTTGGTTTTGGGTTCATACCGTGTGGTGACCTTTCCCAGTGACAGAAGGGGCAGCAAGGCACGCATCGTGTTGTTTCCATCAAGGGTAACAAGATGGGATTTCATCATAGATTTGAGATTGTCCATCTACATCATGTCATCTTGCTTAAGGCGTTACTCTGTTCTTTTGGACTTAATACACTAGATGCATGCTGGATAGCGGTCGACGTGTGGAGTAATAGTAGTAGATGCAGAAAGTATCGTTCTACTTGTTTTGGATGTGATGCCTGTAGATATAATCATTGCCTTAGATAACGTCAAAACTTTGCACGGTTCTATCAATTGCTCGACAGTAATTCGTTCACCCACCGTCTACTTGCTTTCATGAGAGAAGCCACTAGTGAACACTACGCCCCCGGGTCTATTCACAACTATCGTCTCCACTTTCACTTTTACTTTGCTTTGTTTTCCTTTTTGCTTTCAGTTCTCACTTTGCAAACAATCTATAAGGGATTGACAACCCCTTCAAAGCGTTGGGTGCAAGCTCTTTGTGTTTGTGCAGGTACTTGTGACTTGACGAGATCCTCCCACTGGATCGATACCTTGGTTCTCAAACTGAGGGAAATACTTACCGCTGATGTGCTACATCACCCTTTCCTTTTCAAGGGAACACCAATGCAAGGCTCCAAGGCCGCGGGGAAATCCTTTTTATATTTGCCAAGGAAGTCCCTATAGGCGTAGCCCGTCGCAGAAGGATTCCTGGCGCCGTTGCCAGGGAAGGTCTATTTACGCAATAGCAGACACCGACATTGGAAGGGTATATATTCTGGCGGACGAGATTTTGAGATTAGTTCCTCAAAACCTCTTCGTCTCAAAAGCCTAAGCTGCCCCGAAGGACCCTTGGTCATCGCATTTGCCTCACAGAGCACCTCCGCCGCTGGGAATCTCCATCGTTGACGGAATCTTTACCGTCTTCACCGCCGTAGTCGGACCGCCGCCAAGTTAGGGTACATATCCGCTTTTCTCTTGCACTCCCTTGATAAATATCTTGCGCATTAGAAATTTTATCTATAAAACACCATGTGCAAACCTCTCCTTCCACCAGAAGTTCCTGTAGATTAGCGAACGAGAAATTTTCTAGGTTTAGCCGTCCGCAGAAATCATATCGGTGACACCGATTTGCAAAAGTGGGTTCCACCGATTTGAATGTGGAGTCACTAAGAATGAACTCGGTGAGACCGAGTTGTCACTATCGATGCCACCGAAGTGATGACGAAGTTTCTATAAAAAAATCATTTGTCTCGGTGACTCCGAAAATTCAAACTCGGTGCTACCGAAATGTGATCTGCAAAAAGCTAAAACTAAGGATTCCTTTGTTCAATTTTTGAAAACATATGAATTTTGTGATGCTCAATCCTTTTGCTCTTCTATATCTGCTTCAAAGGTCTACTTGTCTGTTGGTTTGTTGGTTGCTTGCTTGGTTTGTCAGGATGTCAGGATCTGATGATAGCCAGAATGATTTCAGAGAGAACAGTGTAGAGATGGACTCAGGCACTAGTCCTGAAAGGTCACCCTCTGACCCTGGATCATACAACTCCTATGGCTTGACCAAGGCAGCCACCAGGCAGAGGAAGAAGCTCAACTCAGATAAAGAGGACTCAGATTTTGTGCTAGATGCAACTTCAGCTCCTGAGAAGCTGAAAGAGAAAGCTCCTATCAAGAAGTCTATCAGGAAAAAGTATGCTAAACCTACAGATCTTAGAGTTCTTCATTATGCAAGGCAAGGATATCAAGAAGCATTGACATTCAAACACGATGAAGACCTTGGACATCAAGAGGAATTAAAGAGCCCTTTTTGGTCCAATGAAGGACGTGAAGCCTAACTGGACGATGGTGAAACCAATGTGCAAGGTAGTTCACCCCACTTGTCAAGTCTCAAACTTTGGGGATTGGATGACTGGTCTATACTTTTGGGTAGCTAGTCATCTAGGACTTCCCCCTCAAAAGACTTTCCTAGGTGGAAGAACCCGTTTCAACACAGTCTCTAAACTTTCCTGGGGGCGAGACTCAGCCAAGACCTTTTCACAAGAAGCTACAAATAGGTAGAAGACCAAGCATCCTAAGACACACTAGAAACCTGTGTCCGTGACAACAAAGGCAAATGGACAAAGACGAATGAAGGACGTACTTGGGAACTCACTCAAGCAGAAGATCTTCATGATAAGCCTACGTTCACACACTTCAACACTCTCAAGGATGAAGGCCACCTCCGAGTGGAGATCACCTACTTTAAGGAAGTCTAGGACTTCCCGTCAATGGGAAGCTACACCTAAAACCTTGACCCTTATATTCTAACACGAGACATCTAGACGTCACTAACCACCGTGAGCAACCCCGAGACCGACACACATGCACACTACTTTAGCATGTATTTCGATTTTGGATTATGCACGCAAGCCAGACCCTTTCCCAAACATCGTTCACCAAGCCCTTGACCTCTGGTCAAGCCTAGCGAATTGCAAGAACCCGTTCACTCTCACATGAAGCCAAGAGAAGAATTTGAAGCTGTATCATCAAGCACTTCCAGATCCACATGAGCAATCACATCGAAGGAGGAGCAACATAGGGACGTGAAGACTACCTGAGATCCAAATTTTTGTGTTTTTTCAACGCCTAGCCTCGGAATATCAAGGACGAGATTCTTGTAAGGGGGTAGGTCTATACTTTTGGGTAGCTAGTCATCTAGGACTTCCCCCTCAAAAGACTTTCCTAGGTGGAAGAACCCGTTTCAACACAGAGTCTCTAAACTTTCCTAGGGGCGAGACTCAGCCAAGACCTTTTCACAAGAAGCTACAAAGAGGTAGAAGACCAAGCATCCTAAGACACACTAGAAACCTGTGTCTGTGACAACAAAGGCAAATGGACAAAGACGAATGAAGGATGTACCTGGGAACTCACTCAAGCAGAAGATCTTCATGATAAGCCTACGTTCACACACTTCAACACTCTCAAGGATGAAGGCCACCTCCGAGTGGAGATCACCTACTTTAAGGAAGTCTAGGACTTCCCGTCAATGGGAAGCTACACCTAAAACCTTGACCCTTCTATTCTAACACGAGACATCTAGACGTCACTAACCACCGTGAGCAACCCCGAGACCGACACACATGCACACTACTTTAGCATGTATTCCGATTTTGGATTATGCACGCAAGCCAGACCCTTTCCCAAACATCGTTCACCAAGCCCTTGACCTCTGGTCAAGCCTAGCGAATTGCAAGAACCCGTTCACTCTCACATGAAGCCAAGAGAAGAATTTGAAGCTGTATCATCAAGCACTTCCAGATCCACATGAGCAATCACATCGAAGGAGGAGCAACATAGGGACGTGAAGACTACATGAGATCCAAATTTTCGTGTTTTTTCAACGCCTAGCCTCGGAATATCAAGGACGAGATTCTTGTAAGGTGGTAGGTCTGTCACACCCTATGTTTTTCCTATCCCGACTAAGTTAACTTAGATAAAAAAATTAGGGCCAACGAAAACTTTTTCTCTGTGATGTGATGCTTGACTTGCTTGCTCTTGCTTGTGTGCTTGTTAGTGGTTCAAAATTCACAAAACCCCTCCTACTCTCTAGACTACCATCCTCGATATAAATCTTTGCCCAATGACCATACGTGTGTATAGGATCTAAAACTATTTTTACAAAATATTATTTTGACCAAAAATCATTTATTTAATTTAGCTTTTCAAAACCCCCTGAATTGAGGTTTGCACTACAAGTCCTCAAATTGGGAGAGATGTTTTGCTCCAAATATTTTATTTAAATCCTATTATAAAAAAGACTTCCCAGAACCACAAAATCATTATTTTAAAGATTATATTCCTGTTTTATTTAAATACCCTTCTCTGAGTCCAGAAATGGTCTTTTGTGAAGAAAAAAAATATTTTCTTGCTTCCAAAATATTTGAGAAAATTTAGGGAAACTCAGTGGACATATATGTTCCACATATAAGAGTTTCAACACATGGTCCTGTTCAAAATATTTGACAAATCCCTTCAAAACCCTTTGTGCCTATTTCAAGCTTTTGAAATGTTCCCGCAGGAAATATTCTAAAGTAATTCTAGGAAAACTCTAGCTAGTCACACATGATATATGTGATGATTTTGCCCAATTTCATCTCAATCCAAACTGATTTGCTTCACCAAAATATTCCAAAACCCTGTTTGTCCAGAAACAAACTTGAGCAACTTTACATTGCTAAGTGTCTCCATTTCTGCTCAAATTTCGTGGACATGTTCTAATACCCTAATAATGCATCCACACCAAGTAGCGTTTCAAGGAAAACATATACACCTGCCCAAATCCCCTCAACACCACTTCTGTTGATTTCTAGAATTGGGAAATTTTACATTGTCAAGTTTGTCCATTTGATCCCAAACCTGGCCCACCCACATGTCCTCCCGAGCCCTGTAGTTCACCCCTGTGGCGAAGTCATCCGCCTCGGCCACCCCTCAAATCCAAGCTCCCCTGAGCCCCTCCTCTCCTCTGATCCTCACCAGGGCACCTCCTAGCACCACTCTGACCCCTTCCCAGCGCCCTTTTTCTTCTTCGGTGGCCGGAGCACCACCCCCGCGATCGCCGTCCTTGGCCTTTGCCACGAACAAGGCCCTACATTCCTCAATGCCACACGACAGAAGAAAACCACCTAGGCGGGTGCGCCCCATCGCCCTAAGCATGCCGGTGGTCGAAGCACAGACGGGGACGACCAGTGCCACCAGGGCGAGCGCCTGCGCCGGCGGCTCCACCTCCCCTGCTCTTTCTCTGCTCGAGCGGGAGGAGGAAGGAAGTCCTGATGAGTGGGCCCGCCTGTTAGCAGCCAAACGTCGAGGCACGATGATTTCAACTCGAGACGGCTTCCGTGCACATGCATTTTCCCTTCGACGGCGGCCTGGACTCCCACACGGCTGGATTGATGGGCTAGCCCAGTGTACTGTGAGGCTAAGTTGCGCCCACCACCTAACTTAGGCACATCTAGGTAGTTCCTTTTTCCTTTTCTTATTTCGAGTGACACAAAATAAATCCCCCAGAATTCAAATGAAGTCCAAAATCCATTGATTCAAATTCCTAGGAGCTCTCCAAATCATATCCTATCCAAATATGAGCATTGCACATTTTTCCAGAACACTTCTCTCCACTGTTTAAATCCAAATTCAAATTTGAATTATTCAAAATCCACATTGCAAGATCTCTAGAGAGTCCAAGTCAACTCCTAATGGAGTGATTCAAATTTCCAAAGTCTCTACAAATTATGCACTATATTTCAACCCATGGTTAACAGTTTTCCTATACTTTATTCTGGTTTGGTCAAATAAATAGGTACCCTTACCATTTATTCCCTATTAGGAAATCCCTAGAATATTCATGCCAACTCCAAATCCAATGAAACCACTTCCAAAAGTATTCTAAAATCATGCCCTTTTAAATAAGTGCATCCACTCAATCTTAAGGAACGATTTCTATTGACTTCTTGTAGGTCCACTAATACCTCCATTTTTGACTGTTTGGAAATCCCGTTGATCTAGACCTGCTGAAATACCTTTGGTTATTTTCTTATAGCCAGAGATGTCCTATAAAAATAAAAATCCTATTTTAGAGCACTTTTATTTTCTGCTTATTGTGTTGCTTATTGTGGTTGTTCTGGTGATAGTTGACGAAGTAGACGAGGTGCTCAGAGTTGGATGAGAAGCTATGAAGACCTCAAAGAATTTGCTGAGCCACACAAGCAACCCCTTGAGCATGAATTGAAACTTCTTATGCATGTCATATAGCACCTTACTTTGTTGCATTTAAATCATGTTGAATTGGTGACCACCTTGGTGGGTTGTCCAAATAACTCCTCGTTGATACTTACACTGAGCATAACCCTACCTTCCTATGAGGGTTGTGCGGGTCGGAAATAGTTAGGATGCTAAGTAGATGCTACTCAAGTCGAATGGGAAATATGCATGGTGTTGGAAAATAAATGATTTCATAGACTTATTCGTAAACCCTGTCGGGTGCCACTAATGCCCGAGGGAGATGAGGATGAGCTAGGTGACCACTTGAGAAAGAAGTGGTGTACATGAGCTAGATGGGTGTCGTGTCTTTGAAAATGGATTAGATTTAAGATTGTTCGATCATCCCAACCTTACATGTGCGACCACGCTACCCCTTATGGGGTTGGGCTTCATTGATTACCTTGGCTGATGCTAGTAGAGAGCTCGCATTACTATTGGCGGGAGGGCTATAGTTACCCCCTCGATACGGGGTCATGCCTCATAGGGCGACCATGGGCTGTTTTCACAGACACCGGGCACACTATTGCGTGCCCTCATGGATGGTACGATTTGGAGCAAGGCTCGTATGATCTACATCATGAGTGATGGCACCAATAAGTGGACTCTTCGTTAGTATCGTCAGGGGAAAGGAATTGTTCGGGTGCTTACCTCGGGTATGTAATATACCATGGTCGTGGATGACACAAAAGTTCCCCGAATCTTGTGGGTACAGCGTGTAAACCTCTGCAAAGTGTAAAATTATTCAAATAGCCATGGCCACGATCAAGGACAGTTGGGTGGTGCTCCTTAAACTACGTCCATATGTTTTCACAAACTTGGTGTGTGTGTGTGTGAGAAAGATGATACTTGAGATAAGTCAGATGACTTGACATGATGTTTGAACATGAGATGTTAAACCCCTGCTGATATTTATAACTGTAACTTGTTCATATGGATATCTGCAACCTATTGATGCATGCTTCTACAAGTTGATTGACCATGTCATTGCACTGAAAACTATCTTTCTACAACTTACCTACTTAGTGCTATATCATGAATTGTTATTGGATTATTCCAAACATGGGATGTTTGCGAGTACATTCAAAGTACTCATTGGCTTGCCACTGGTTATTTTATTGGCCAAGCATGAGAGAAACATGATACGATGAAGATTACTTGCTGACGTACGTGCCAGCTAGGACACTTCCTAGTCAGAAGGTATGTAGGGTTAAGGCAGATGGCATGAGTTCATGCTATTGATGGAGATTTTTTGCTGCAAATATAGGAAGACTTGGCCATGAATGCCATATCTAAATAATACGGTATGTAATGGATGTAAGACTATTGTTATTCAGTTTCTGTGTGTTTAGTGAGCATTGATCTCTGCGATCACTTTGAACATACACTCAATGATCACGACTTATGAGTCGGGGTCCCCACATGTATCCAATGATATTGGTGTCCAGGTATCCTTGAAACTAAAAGATTAGGACATAATGTTTGATGCATTGGAGATATCGAAAGATATTCTTGACTCCCAACCAACTGTGTTTGGTGGATCAAATGCATGAACTGTGACATAGAACTTTATGTCCCAACATCATATTTTCATCTGCTCATAGTATAAATGAATTTTTCTCTATATCTAGAGAATAAGCAACCATGGAAATTATGGATGGATAAGACTTGTCCAGAATAAATTCTCCAATATAATATGGAGATAGACAGGTACTTCAGGTTTCACCTAAATCCTTCATCTCAAATTCCGCCATTATGTATGAGCAACCATGGAAATTTTGGATGGATAAGACTTGTTCCATTATGTATGAGTGAAGGTACTTCAGGTTTCACCTAAATCCTTCATCTCAAGTTCCGCCATTTGATGATCACATGCTTAACATGTACTTGCAATAATGAGTGTAAGAGTAATCCTTCTACAGAAGGAACTCACTACATCGGTTGTATCAAATGTACCGACAATAATAATAAGTTGTATGGTCACTTATTTATTTTACACAATGCATGTTGCATTTTGCATTTCAATTGAGAAGCGAGTTTCCAGCGGGAACCATCTATATCTGAATCTAGTGATCCACATGGATATGTAATCACTACATCTATAAACTTCAGTGATATATGTATTTGTACTGCCAAAGATATAAGTTATCTGAAAGATATTCCACCTCTCGAGAATGGATGGGTATCTGTGTGAACCTTGTGCTATAGTACTTTCTCTATGTCTCACCACCTTGTTGTTCTCAATTTTGTTTTCAGAAGAAAACTGGTGTAGGTATTGCTTATGTGAATACCTTCCCATTATTGAGCAAGATTACTTCTATCTAGATTGCACCCTTTGCTTGAGTTCAGACGAAGTGTTGTTCACACTTTGCCACGACCATGGTCTTTGGATCTGAATCATTTTAAAAGTTTTTGCAATCTAGTTGAGAAATGTATGTCGACGATTATGGACTTCCATTTATATGTTTCTCCAGAACCTATATATCAATATAGAGTTGATGGAAATATCATTACCCATGCTGACTGGTCCCAGTTTCCCAATGCTATTGAGTCGGGTATTCTGATGTCCCATTCATTCTATGCACTATGACATGGGTTGTTGGAGGTTTCCCATCCGCTCGGTGTATACTACCCGTTAGGTGTCTGTAGGATGAAGTTGACTTGCATTTACTGATTCTTAGGACTTGATATCGGTGCTTGCGAGAAGATAAATCTCGGTGAACTTTTGCCATACATCTCTCCTTGTTGCATTGAACAGGGAGTGGAGTGATTTTTGTTGGTACCCTCACTCTTTCACACATTTTTTCCAGGATTGTTGGATTGTGTGATAGCTATATGTTCAGTAAATGAATCTGGCAGGCTATTTGTAATGGGTTGCAAATCTTATGAATGCATGGTTCATATCTTTGAGTATGTGGGTTTGAGGCATAAACGTGTTGAACACACCACTAATTTCCTGGCATTTTTATGGTACTTGAAATCTCCCCCTAATGCCTGGAAATGTTCCTCATTGAATCAACATACTGGCCTTGAATAACACCCCATTTGAGGCGCTTGAGGTATTGATGGTAATACAGATATTCCTCACGTAGATCCCGAATATATGTGAAGGGATAATGATGTATGCCGCGGTGGTGATATCGTTATGTAGCCGAATTACCGCATATGGGAAATACTTGGTAGATTTCCACGTATCAAAGATAGAGGGGAATTATATTATGCAGTTTGGTCATGAGCGTGTAAAACTGAATGACTCCAACGTAAAGTTGGTATTTTGCAATTTCAAAGTAAATATCATGCAATGAGCTTAATTCTTTGAATAGGATCCTGCCAAACCATTTTGAGTCTAGACATTAGGACAACTTGCTAAACTTCAATCCGAAGGCCATGCACAAGATACCCAAGGAGAATTCTGCAATGTTATCCATTCGATTTTCCTGAAATTGATGTGAGGATAATGATCCAATGGTTTCATGTGAATAAAGCACAGACTTAAGACCATCATGTAGATACATATTTTACAACCATGGAATACCCGAATAGTCTACTCAATGGTTGGGAAGATCCACTTACCTTGACTTTATGCATTCAAGGAGTCTGAGTAGTTTAGCAGAGACTTTAAGGTGAGCGAGCCTTAAAATTAGCTTCCCTGCATCACATGCAACGCACAAAAAATCCAAAAATTGTTAGAATTTCGCATCATAATAATCATAAACCAATGCAATTTCTCATAGTTTTGATTCCAAGCCAATGTCTGGATGACGAAGCCGAGTATGCCAAGTTTGTCATGCAAATAACTCTGTGGAAAACTATCTCGTATGCAACATGTGCCACGGGTTTTGTGGTATGTGTATTACAATCCTGATGATACATAGAGAATGTGCTAGACAAATTTTTTGCATATGGTAAAGAGAAGTTAGTCCTCTTTGTTGTCATCGTAAGTTTCACTATGGAAACTATTTTGATGAAAACTTTTATAGTTTAGTAGGGTACGAGTTAAACCGGGAAGCAATAAAGCATTCATACATCACTCGATTACCCACAAGGATAGTAAATATGACCCGTGTTGAGCCAACAAATACCTCATCGCGTCGAGCGTTTTTTAGATATCCCCTTTGTCTCAACGAGAGTGGAAACATTTCACCTCCGTGAGTATAGAGTTTGTGGTGCATATGACCACAAGACACATATCATCTTTCATCGGATTGACCCCCGTCAAAATCTATATATAGACTTGAATATTTTCAAAATCTCTGTTAGATATATAGAATACATACAAAAGTTTTGTTACCAAAGTGTTGATAGAATAAATGGTGATATACAATATATGATGACAACAATAATCATGTTCATATTAGAACGTCAGAAATGGACATAAATAAATAGACCACTAAGGAGATTTAGGAACTAAATGTAGTCTCCAAACATGTTAGTTGACGAGTATTCAATCGTCATGTTCTGCGTGCTCATAGGGTCCCATGCCAGCTAGATACTCATTTTATTGCTCGGTTCTAGAAGAACATCATGCAAACAACCAACTTCCATGATGGTGTGAGGTTGAAGGTTTGAAGTGAGTTTCAAACCTTCACCCTTGAGGTCCCTTGCATCCCGAAGGCGTGGCTTGGATTGCACGTGTTATCCCATGGGATGCAAGACTGATCTTGAGGTCCATGACCTGCTTAACTAAGGTGTGCCATTGAGGGCAAGAGCCTCAAATTACTTAGCCATCGATTACTTATAGTGGCAAAACAGAGATAATCAATTTACGATTGGTCAATTCAAAGACCACCATGGTAAACATTGTAATGGACTTTTGAAAAATTAATAGGATTTCAAGAAGGTGGCTTGAAATCATTAGTGTGTATCTCAAATTGCTAAGTATGACACCTTCAAGATAATCTCCAAAATGGAGTAGATATCGCAACACTAGGGAATATAATATGATGAAATCAATATATACTCACTCGTAATACCTTATGTCATGACTTTGTAAAATGAGTGGGAGAGCACTTTGTAAAGCGATCATAATGTCGAAACGACAAAATGTAGGGTTTAACAATAGTCATCGATAATCTGTGTATGTCATAGATCTATATGATTACCTTGTGATCCCAAGCATAAATTTGAAGAAATCACTTTGAGTTTTGCATCTCTATTTGCAAGAAATTGAAAATCTCAATTATAAAAAGCACGTATTAATATTGAAATATTGTGAACATGGAAGTATATACATCAAAGAAATATTCCAGAATACCTCATACTCAACGAGGAAAGAGTACTGCAGAGGTACTGGATTTATCTTTACAAGAGATAAACCATCTCGATTGAAAATTATAGATATAATTAATCTCAACATATAAGAAACATGGAAATATATTGCATGACGTTCTAGAATACATGGAACTCAATAGATATATATTACTAATGTAACGAATAATAATATGTTGTAAAGTTCATGCTCAAGTGAAAACTTGAATCATATAGACCAAAAAATAAAATGAGATGATCTTGTATGAAGTTGCAAGATAATTAAGCGAGGTCAATTTATATTTTGCGAGAGAAAATTAATCTCAATTGCAATGAGATTATTTTGCAATAAAAATATATTTCTAAATCGCAAATCAACATTGTTATGCAAGAAAAATTAATCTCAACCGTAAAACAATGCCGTCATATTGTTAAAAAACATGTGAGGCATTAACAACTATGTAATTCTAGAATTTTAAAATTCAGCATAAAATGATTTAAATGCAAATTTGTTCTAAACATGACAAATGCTAATAAATAATAATAGTTGTTGGAGCAAGCTATAGTTTATACAAAAACTTTAGAGCTTCAGATGCAAAATCTCCCTAGAAAGTGGTTTTGGTTGATTCTCCAAATCATGAAATATTAGCCCGATCCTCCATCTCTCTAGAGCGGTTCGTGATGGGGATTTCTCCCATAACAGCCAATGGTTGTGTAAGAACAACGATGGGCGTCCTCCATGGTGCGCTCCCGTCGTGTGCCATCGGGGATGCCTCCGTTGTGCTGCCGCCCGGGAGGAGCTGGCCGTGTCGGGCTTCGCTCCACCGCGGGCCACCTGAATACACCGTTGACATTCCACGCCGTAGGCCCTTCTGCGTTAGCGCCATCTCTACCGAGTCCTTAGGCGCCCATGTCATAGGAAACCATGCCGTAGGACGCCTCGTGCGAGGATAGGGCATTGCTGACCGTTCGGGCAGGCTTCATACGGTCAACCGAAGGGAGAGCCAACACCATCTCCGCCAAGGGCAGGACCATGGCAGCATGCACTCCATGCCGGATGTTGGGAGATGTGTTGGCTGCTACCTCGCCTCCATGGACCGCCTTCATCATATCTAGGACGTGGAAGATGTAGGTGTGCCATTGTTGAGGAACCAATCAAGGATCCATCGCAAGCCGTGATGGGGAGGGCGTTGTGGTCCGTGCCCTGGGAGGTTGAGGCCCACTATGCCCTGCCATCGGTGCTGAGCCTCCGATCGGGAGGCGCTTGCCACACCACCGTGCCTTGCATAGTAGGCCTGGGTCGCTGCTGCGCCGCGGTCGGCCGTGCCCGAGAGGCCTGCTTATGTAGCCACTTCTGTCTATGTCTGGGAGAAGGGAAAGGAGAGGGCAAGACCAAACCATGGGCTAAAGGACGCAGCTGTCGAGACTGACATGTGGGCTCCATTGCCGCCTCGCCGGAAGATACCCCCCCACGAGAGCTTAGTGGAACATTCGTTCTTCTGTGTATAATGCTTCCTTCTCGAAGAATATCTTTAGGTTCCTGCTTCCGCAAATATATCCTTTCCATCGCTTGCGTGTGATCATCGGGGACGAGAATGACATCTGCAACCGTCGGGATGGCCTAATCTGTCTCGTGGCCTTCTACTCTCGTCGAGAGTATGCTCATAACATGTTTCGAGTAAATCACAATAGACAAGAGAGGGATGTAAAGTTAACAATTGTCTTTATTGGTGATTGATTACTATTATATATAGCAGCAAGGGGATGCATCCAACAGACGGGATGGTTTGGAGAGACACGAGCGAACAGTCACGTCCCTCGTGCATGGCGGTTTGGGATAGTGGAGATTCTCCATAATTAACACATGGGTTAATTAAACTCAACAAGTTTGAAGTGTTAACCAAGTCTTACAAAAAGCTTTGACTCAAGAGAGTCCAAGTAAAGAGGTTCATAGGTATACAATCGATCATCCTAGAATGCATATTGTTGAGTATGGTCATGTCTATACTACCGACATTATTTGGTCCTCAAAGGCCAAACCTTATACAT
Organism: Hordeum vulgare subsp. vulgare; assembly: GCF_904849725.1. Taxonomy (NCBI): domain Eukaryota; kingdom Viridiplantae; phylum Streptophyta; class Magnoliopsida; order Poales; family Poaceae; genus Hordeum; species Hordeum vulgare. The sequence goes on along the minus strand of NC_058524.1, from coordinate 178,981,720 downwards.
GTAACACTCTTAAGACAATTAGTGGGAATCATGATGAGGAAATTTACCTTTCATATATCTAAGTGTGATAAAGTATGTGATTCTCTTTTGCAAGATAAGATATTATTGAAAGGATCGATACGGTCGACTAGAGGGGGGGGGACAGGAGACTACAAATGTTAATCTTATTTGTCAATTTTAGGGATAAGGGGATAAATTAGGTTTACTAGACATGCAACTAGGTGAACACAAAGTATATCACAAACAAAAGTAGTTCTAAATATGATAGGCAACAAGGTAATTAAGAAGCCTACAAGCATACAAAGAAAAGTAAAGTGTAGAAAAGGATTAACTACAAGTGAGACGAGGACACGGATTTTATCCCAAAGTTCACTCTTCCTTTGGGAAGAGCTACTCTCCGTCTACAGTGGCGGTGGAGCCAAAGCTTTCGGAACGCCACATAAGGCTCACTTTATCTCTTTCGAGTCACCCCCAACGGATGAGCCTTGAATAACTCGTGGTTTGTCTTGAAGGCGACCACCACCCCTTTACAAACTTCTTCAACGCACACCATAAGCAAGGAAGCTTCCGGAGGAACCTCTAACCTCATAGGAGCCCAAGCTCCAAGAGTAACAATACAATGGTGAACAAATGTTGTGGGGAACACAAATTTGGTTTGGTCAAAGTGTAGATCGGGTCTTGATCTCCAAATCCCCAAAGTATCAACAAGTTTGGGTGGAGGGATTAAGCGTATTGAGAAAAACGGGGTGTAGCAATGATGGAGCTCAACAAGATAGTAGGGTTAGAGGTTGGAGGTAGAAGAAAGGGGGTATTTATAGTGTTCTTAGCCGGGTGGGGATTTCTTCCCGTTGGATCTCGTGAGCACGGGCTAAGTTTGCCCCATGCGCATGGGGTCGTCCAAGACTTTCCACCCCCTCCCCATGTGCATGAGGGTCTAGGACCCCGTGCATACGGGGTGTCCCGAAACTTTTTGACCACCCCATGCGCGTGCGGGTTAAAGACCCCGTGCGCACGGGTGGGGGGTGCTGAATTTTTTTTACCACCTAGACTTGTGCGCACACGGGGTGTCGAGGGAGTTTTTGCTGAAAGTCACAAGACTCCTCGGCAAAGTACACACTCGTGGTAGGCGTAGGAAGGCTGGTGTATATGTTTTGGAGGCATTCCTACACGATACGCATCCACGATGACCCCTCTTCATCGTGCAGTTTATCCTATGATTCAAATCTAACCAAATAAGAAAACCTTAGAGTTGCATCGGAAAACCATGCCTTGTCCTTTTCAAAATGGGGGCGAGGGGGGGGGGTCACACACTTCTAATGATATCTCTGTGAAACCAATATCCTGAGGTGAAATATACAAACCAATATTAGTTCCAGTAACCACATTGTCATCACACCAAAATATAATTTAGTGTCATATGCATTTTCAATCTCCCCCTTTATAGTGCATTGGTGAAAACATGGTTAGAATAGGGCATAGAGAATAAAAAACCTAGAACATCGATACAAAAGATAACAAATAATAGATCCAGAGAGCCCTCCCTCTATGTGTGAGTGGATAAATCGAACATGGATGAGAATGCATCATACACACATAAATGGGGCACCCCCTAGGTCAATGACTAGACATGTCATAAAATAGAGAGAAACCTAAACGGTGCCAAGATTACATGTAAAAGTGTGTGGTGAGCAAACATTTGATACTAACCATATAACAACTCGAGCCAATGACAAACATAGATCATTAAGATAAGCATAGGTTCATAAAGAAAATAGTCTCACATATGGATAAGGTAGATCACAACCACACAAAAAAAGCAAATAATAGTATCTCAAGCCAAACGAAACACATCAAATAAAAACCCAAGGCCTTGAGATATGAACTCAACTCCAGGCGCTCCTAATAGAACACTTCCCCCCCTTTGTCACCAAGACAACACAAAGGGAAAAGGCCATGCTAATAAGAAGACTATACATGATGCGATGCACTTACATCATCGTCATCATCATCAAAACGCCATCCCGCCATAGGGAAAGATCTAGTGGTGGCCAGACTTTCCACGTCCTTCGAGCCTGGGCCAGTTTTCTCCCCGGCAACAGCATGCTCGGCCTTCTTCTAACGCCTCTCAAGCTTTCCCTTGTTGGTCTCCTTGATCTAAGAATGTTGGGTGGATCGACACATCTAGAACATGTTGCTCACAGTCTTGAGAAGAGACTTATTCTCTTCATGATAGAACTTGACATCCTTAGAAAGTAGCTTTCCATTGCCTGGAGGAAGGCGTGCATTGGAGGCACGACTCACGGTGTAGATAGCATAGTACATAGTACTCAGGTGTGCAATGTGACCATTCTTTTCATGCACATATAGTGGTGGAGCAGCCATAAGCCAGTTGGCATCACGCTTCGGAAATGTGGTGCGGTACTGGTAAATATACTTGGTAGGGCAAATAGACTCAGTTCATGCCTGGATGAAAGGAGCATAGATGCAAGACTTGTTCTCCTGAACACACTGCCTAATCTCATAGAGCATGAAGGCGAGAATATCCACTTTCTTCCTATCACGAATGTAGACAAAGATGTCCAACATGGAGCTCCCTGGATTGTGAGAGTCCCCAGCCTTGGCATTAAGAGTGTACGTGAGAATGTGGTGCATAGTATCAAAAGTAGGCTTCAAGTGCTTCGTGGAACCGGTAATAAAGGACTGATCAGGCTTGTAGGCCAAATAAATTCCATCTTTGTCTCTTCCCGTCTCACGGGCACGTTTAAACTCTGGGTGCTACTTAACAAAGAACTTGTATGGTATGATGGAGGAGAACCGAGCCATAGATGCCTCGCACTCATGATTTCCAGGCATCCAAGTCATAGTGCGATCAACATTGTTGTGGAAGTATACGGTGGCAATAAACTGCATCACAAGCTCCTCATTGAACCGATCATGGAAGATGACAAAATAAATCAAACCGAGCCTCCCTAGAGCATCATACGCACCGAGATATATGTGAGCATTGTCCTGAAGTACCTCCACATTGATTTTCCCGCGATTGTGTGTGTGGCGGGGTAATTTGTTCTTCTTGGTAACTATCAGTTAAGAGTACACACGATGCTGAAATTCATTCCAGAATTTTGGATCAACTCCGGTGAAGTCGGCTGGAACATAAGGGAAATCCTGATGATGAGCTGATGACCCACAAGTATAGGTGATCAATCGTAGTCCTTCAATAAGTAAGAGTGTTCAACCCAACAAGGAGCAAAAGAAAATGATAAGAAATTTTCAGCAATGTACTCTTTGCAAATGCTGTAAATAACACTGATAAATAGTTTTGTAGCAAGATAATTCGTGACAAGTGACAAGTAACGATAGTAGCAAGTGTGCAACAAGATAGCCCAATCCTTTTTGTAGAAAAGGATAGGCATGAAAGTACTCTTATATAAAGCAAAGCGCTCCCGGGGACACATCGGAATTTTTTTCTAGTCATGTTCATCATGTTAAGTTGATTCACGTTCGTTACTTTGATAATTTGATATGTGGGTGGACAGGTGCTAAGGTGTTGTTCTTACTTGAAGAAGCAACCCACTTATGATTACCCCCTCTCGCAAGTACCCACAACTACGAAATAAGAATTAAGATAAATCTAGCCATAGCATGAAACATGTGGACCCAAATCAAACCCTTATGAAATAAAACATAAAGTAGGGTTGAAACTTCTGTCTCTCTACCAACCCATCATCTACTTATTACTCCAAAATTTGTCCCCTTAGGCCCATAATATGGTGAAGTGTCGTGTAGTCGATGTGCACAGGACACCACTAAGGGAAGCAATAAGATACATATCATCAAAATATTGAACGAATACCAACTTCAACTTGTTACTTATAACAAGACTTCTCCCATGTCCCCGGGAACAAATGAAACTACACACAAATCATCACCATGTTCAAGACCATATGTATAATAATTATGAATATGGATCTGGACATATTATCTTCCACCAAGTAAACCAACAAACATCAACTACAAGACATGTAATCAACACTACTAGCAACCAACACGTAGCAATCTAAGGTTTTGAGATGAAGAGTACAAGAGATGAAGTAGGGTTTTAGATGAGATGGTGCAGGTGAAGGTGTTTATGAAGGTTGGTCCTCTGACGAAGGAGGAAGCGTTGGTGATGACAGTGGCTTTGATTTCCCCCTCCCGAAGGGAAGTTTCCTCGACAAAATCATTCTGTCGGAGAGCAAAAGGGCCTCTGCCCACATTTCTGCCTCGATATGACTACACTTCATCCCGTAAGTATCTTTTTATTGTTTTCTATGTCAAAACCCATCTTATAGCAGAAGAGGGAGGCCAGAGCACCTCGGAGGTGGCCCGAGCCATCACGGCGCGCCCTATTGGCTTGGCACTAACGAGTGGCCCCCCTATGGTATATTTTTAATCCATAAATTCATATATATTCTACAAAAATTCCTCATGAAGTTTCAGGTCATTTAGAGTCTAGTTAATTTTCAGCCTTTTTCTTGGTTTTCAGGTCCAAAATTCCAGTTTTCGGCAATTTCCCTATTTTTGATGCACCTACAAAATTAAGAGAGAAAAGGCATAAGAATAGTATCATAAAGTGTAATAATGACCAAGAATAATATAAATATTAATAGTAAAGCATGATGGAAAATGGACGTATCGCGAGCCCACAACTCAGCCTTGGATGACTTACAGAGAGGAACTTTTTTAACATAGCGACCACCTGGAAGAACATGTTCCTTGGGGCTCACATCTCCTTCTTCCTCATGCTCTTCCTCAAACTCATCTACTGGCTCTTCTTCATAGTGTGCATCATTGTGAGAGTCATACTCACTTCCAATATCTTCATAAGCCTCAACAATTTGTTTCTTTGAGGCAGCACGACGAGTGTGACGTGCAGAGGCCCTGACCAAGACCATCTAACGGTTGATGGCTTGCTAGGAGGGGTACCCACCATGTTAGCGGAGTCTAAGAAACACTACATCCAAACAACATCTGCAAAAAGAATGAGTGCAGGTGCCGAAGATGAATGGAAGGAATGACTGGTGCAAGATAGAAAAAAATGTGAATATGTTGGTAAAGGACATATTAATCTCAAGCATGATCGTACCAACAAACAATTGGCTGATATCTTTACCAAGCCACTTGATGAGAAAGTGTTTTGTCATTTGAGGAGTGAGTTGAACATCATTGATGCTTTAAACTGAAGCTAGACTCACTCGGTTGCATGCAAGGGCATATGCTTACTTGATTATTCCACGATGCTACTATTATGACACTATCTTATATATTGAAAAACTACGCTCCCTTTTATTGCATCTAACCTTTTGTAGGTACTTGGAAAAACTACACTTCACAAGATAGTCATCAACTCACATCAAAAGCGATCTTGTCATGACCAAGTATCAACAACCCCTTCTTCGGAGATGAAGGAAGAAGACAACAAAATCATATCCTTGACAACTACATGATGATAAATTCACTCTTGTCATTTGGATATATTATGGTCTTCCTTGCATGACTAACCAATGTAGGTGAAAAGTGAACCAAACCAACAAGGATTGCTCCCAACTCAAGATGATATTCATCAACATTGAGCATCCACGTCAAGTTTACCTACATGACATGTCATCAACATTATTCAAAGGTATGTACTCATATCCTAGATAATGCTTTGCACCAAGTCATGAGGAAAACCAACTCAAGTGATATGAAGACATTAAAATGTTTAATCGAAAATATTAACCCATTTTGCTCTTAATAATGAGTATGACCTATGATCAAGCATTCTTGCTTGACACCTCAAGTCGATATACTCTAATATGGGTGACCTAGTCACCGCCCAACATGTAGATGAAGATTCCTCTATGGTTCATAACTTTGTTGCATGATTTCTTGGAACCATTCAATTCCCATATATATGTATGTATATATTTATTATTAATAATAATAATCATAAAATTATTTTCTTATTCCAAATTTTTGGCTATTTTCTCTTTATATGAGTTGAGCAGTTGATTTTCCTTGCAACTCGGTCTCTCCGTCTGGGAAACTCGGTCTAACCGATTTCACCGAGAGGCCTACAATCATTCTCGTTTCTACAAAACCGTATTGCCTCGGTGACTCTGAATTTTATCACCGCCTATGACCTTTTGGTATTTCTGGTTTTTTGCCACGAAGGTGGTGAAAACCTTCCAGTGATCCCAAGGTTTATTACCTCCTCAACTTGTATAGATCATTTCCATTTCTGCCAAAGGGGGGGGCATGATCTTGGTTTCCCATTATTTTCTGGGGGAGAAAAACTTCTAAGGGGAAGAAAACGTCAATGAACCTACAATATAAGAGGGAGAAGCATCTAGGATCCCTAACAAAGGGGAGATAAATCAAGGAACTCTATTCTATACTTAAGGGGGAGAAAAAAATCAAGGAACCCTTATCAGAGAGGGAAGAACCCACAAGCCCTTACTCTCAATGAACCCTTACCCTCTAGCCTTTTTGGTAATTAATTCCAGAGTGGAAGATATATTAAAGCTTCTTAATGCTTACATCAAAATTGGAGATCTTCCAAAGAGGACATCTACCAAAGTGGGAGATATATCCAAGCCTACACATTCACTAGGAGAGATACCATTAAGGGGGAGATGGAGAGAAAGTGTTATTTGTGTTTTTATTCCCTACTTTGTTTTGAACTTGTCTCACCCTAACTACTCCCAATATCTACATGCTATGATCAGGGGGAGTGGTAATCTTACATATTCATTCTTAGGGGAGAAAGTTCTAAATATTCTTAGAGTCATGTCTATGATCAAATCATATTTCTCATATGTTCTTCGTATCTTGGTACTTTTGAAGCTCTTTGCATCTTTATAATAGAATACTCTTGTCTTATCTAACATTTGTTTTTCCCAAGTGCACTCCTACTACTAAGATGCTCAAGAACCTTAAGGTAAGTACATGCATCATATCCTTGTTCAAGATGATATCTTGTTTCTTGCACATATTGTTTGCAAGAGTGAGTTTTGATCATGGAAATCTTTCATTCACATACATTTGATGCATATAGCCAAGATTCACATGACTTGTCCTGTCCCTTCTACTATGTGTGTGCTCTTGCAGTCCAAAGCAAACATCTATTAAAAGAGACTTCACACATTTAGGGGGAGTTTCTATTAGTCATGTATCTCTCAAAACTATCATATTCTACTGCTTATCTTTATTTGAAGCTTTGATTGTATGCTGTCATCAATTACCAAAAAGGGGGATATTAAATGCACATATGCTCCCTTGGTGGTTTTGATAATTCATTACAACATCCATTGTCTCTTGGACTAACACTTTTACCTAGTATATTTCAGGTATAGTCCACACAGAAGTGTTGGCAAAAAGGATTATGTGGAGAAGCCCCAAGGAAAGGAATAGGATTGGCCAAGCTTCAAGCTAAAAGACTCTACATTTCATATTTGTGAAGAATCACATTTGAGTCCACAAGAAAGCCAATACTATTAAAAGGGGGTGATGTATCTATGATGAATTGGTTGCTCAAGTGGTTAGAGATAGTCACCAAAAATACTTAGCCATTCTGCCGCAGAGTTCTCTGTCCAAAGCATAAACATCAAAATCGGTGCCACCAATAATTACATTTTGGCCCTACTGATTTTCCCAATGACAGAACCTTTGCCGAAACCTAATCTCTCGGTACCACCAACTTCCATATTGGTGCCACCGAAAGACAGCGACCAACTTGCTGGTATGTCGATTTCATGAATTGGAAATTCTGAGTTTTGAAATCTGTCTCACCGAGAATTGGAAACTGCCCTAGATAATCAAATCGGTACCACCGAGATTCATATATCGGTCTTACTGAGAATTCAAAAGATGCCACATTTAGTGCAACTTGGTACAACTGAGATTCATTTTGGTGTCACTGAATTGGGCAATATTGTTGTAATGGTTGGATTTTGGGAGATGCCTATATGTACCCCTCCAACACCTCTCACTCGCATAGGAAGCACTCAGAACATGCACACACTTGCCATATCCATCTCTCTAAGAGAGAGCCTCCTACTCATGTGTTGTGATCAAGAGATTCCAACCCATCCATTTAAAATTTCATCTCTAGCCTTCCCAAGTTTCTTTCCACCAAACCAATCTCTCCTACCCATGCCAAATCTGTGAGAGAGTGATTGAGTGTTGAGGAGACTATCTTTTGAAGCACAAGAGCAAGGAGTTCATCGTTCTACAAGTTCTATTACCTTTTGGAGGGTGGTTCCTCCTAGATTGGTTAGGTGTTGCTTCAGAGCCTCCTACTTTGTGTTGTGGAGTTGAACTAAGAAGTTTGTACGGGCAAGGAGATCGCCTACTTTTTTAAGATGTACCTCGAGTGAGGCTAGTGTTGTGTGGACATAAGCCATGGTAGAATAGACAAAGCTGCTTCTTCGTGGAACCCTTGTGGGTGAAGCCTCCCGTGGACTCTCGCAGCTATTACCCTCCGTGGGTTGAAGTTTGCACTAAAGTGGACGTACGGTAGCATCACCTATTAGAACCATGCAAAAAATCTTCGTGTCCATCTTTGCTTTTGATCTTCCTAAACTCTACTACATCCTTACATGTGCAATGTCTTTACTTTTCGCTGTCATATATGTTGACTAGCATGTGTAGGGTGCACTAGACTTGTTAGAATTGCTAAAATCTGCCAACAATCAAATTTGGGAAAAGGCTAGGTTTTAATTTGTGCAAGTAGTCTATTCACCCCCCCCCTATAGACATCCCTTCCAGCGGTCCAACAGTGTGGAACTATTTCTGCTCTTGACGCCAATCGCACACGCTTACGGCGTGCAGACGTGTGTGTGACATTGCGCACATCCCACACGCGCAAAATATGTGACCGTGTGTTTTAAACCGGATAATCACACACGTTATTCTTCAAACAATCGTGTGTAATATATGACACCATCGCACATGGTTTAATCATTCTAACTATGTGCAATATAATATATTACCTAATAGCTTAATTTCGTTAATATATTACTCGAATTGGAAATTTCAAAATCTTAATTATGAAATTCGGATTTCACATGCATCAATACATACCCTAATTATAATGGTTCAACAACCAATGCATAAATCAATAGTGCAGTACATGTTCGATGGTTACATAATTTGCCACAAGACTAAATATGACGAGCCATAATATATAGTACCACATTCGGTAAAGGTGAAGAGAGAATTGTATATCCTTTTTATTGTCGATGCTGTTTAAGAAGTGGAATACCCAGAGTGTGCCCTCCTCCATGCCAAAGGTGCGCACAACTTTCCTCCAACCCCTTGTGATGATCTCCCGTCCATACTTCACCGCCTTCCGGAAGACTCCTAGACAATTATGATGGTATCATGAATTATATACTATAAACTTCATTGACTCCACTCCGGCCACGTAGTTTGCAAGGTAATCTTGAGTAAACTCCTTCAAAAACCACTGAAAATACAAAACTTTGAGGTATTGATGTCTAATAGAGTAGCTTGTTTTGGGTAGGAAAACAAGGCAACATATTACTTGCCATCCTAAAGTTCACCAATGTCTTGGATAAAGTGTAAATAAAGAGTTTAATTCCAATCATCTGTCTCTTCTTCCTAACAATTTTTCTTAGTTTCCTCCCTTGATGTCTGTTCATTTTTATCTCATTGCCCCTTATGAAAAGGGGTCGAAGCCTGGATCAGGATCGGTGATATATGTACCTACAAGCAACAGATAAATATTACTCCCTTCATCCCAAAATAAGTGACGAAAAAATGATTCAACTTTACATTAACTTTAGTACAAATTTGAATCATTTTTGAGTCACTTATTTTGGGACGGATGGAGTAGAACCTAAGCTGCAATTGCACAAATGATGTTAAATACTATAAGACAATGGGATGTGACCATCATTGCACATTGTAGCCCTACATAAGTACATAGAAAGACGTGTTAAATACAATAGGGTTAACATCCACCAAAATAAGAAAATGTTAATTAAACGACATTATCTACGGTGATATTTTCATTGCAAAGAGTAGCACGGTAGCAAAGGTACACATGGAAAGTAGTGGACATAACTGTTCACTACAACATGCTCAATAACAATCTAGCATAGGCATTGTCAGATTGTAATTGGCATTGGTGAAATTAAACAAGACAAATCATACTTGAAGAGAAATGCGCATTACTGGAATAAACAATGAACATGTTAATTACATAGTACAAACCTAACATAGTCATTAAAACTTGTACCGGTGGAACTGAAATTGACACGGTTAAACAACACAAGCCAGGTGCTGCTAGAGTAGAAAATGGCCCAATTCTTGGCCGGAGCCTGCCCAAAGTTAGTGGCGATGTGTTCTTGCGGGTCAAAGCATGAATTAGTACTGATAACATATGTGACTACAAGCAAAAAGTAAATGTTAGAAGCTAAACAACAATTGCACAAATGATGTAAAATACTATAAGATATTGGGATGTGACTAACCTCGACTCTAAACAACATCATCGTGCATTGTGACCATGTGTAAGTACATGGAAAGGCATGTTAGCTACAACTAGGTTAAAAACTACCGAAAATATCTAATGGTAATTAAAGGACAATATATCTGGTGGTATCTTCATTGCGAAGATTAGCACGGTACTGAAAGGACAACATAAAAAATGGATATAACTGTTCACTACAGCAAGCTTGATTGCAACCTAGCATAGGCATTGTAAGTTTGTAACTGCTATTGGTGAAATTGAATTGGACAATTCGTACTTGAGCAACACAGTGTGCACAACTGAAATAAGCAACACATGTGTTAACTACCGAGTAGAGACAACCTAACATAGCGACTAAAACTTGTACTGGTGAAACTGAAATTGACACGGTTAAACATTGAAACTGGTATTGGTAAAATTGAAATGGATAGTTTATACTTGGTAAATCCCAAGGGGTAGTTGCTTGGGCATTTCATCTCGACTAGAGGCCGTACAAAGTTGGTGGCGAGGTGTTCCTGCAGGTTGAAGTGTGGATCAGTACCGCTAACATATGTACGAGTAGAGGAAACAAGTAAATGTTAGAAGCATGGGGCAATGTGTTCCTCTCGGTCGAGACGCACAACGACAACTGCGCCATCGATGGCCATGAGCTCCTCGACCTCCATGTGATATGTGGTTAGGCTTACACGGCGATGCTCAGTGATAGGTGTTGGGGATGTAGAGGCATGAGGGTGGTTCGTAGGCTCCATCTGATCAATCGTGCTGGGGTGGTGATGGAGATCGGTGGTTACCTCACTAGATCGACAAGTGCGGTTGGGGTAGAATGTAGATTTGGTTGCGGCAGTGGTGGTTTGGGATGCAGGGAGATGGGAGTGGTGTTGGGGCTAGGTGGAAATGTGATGGGTGGGTATGGGGTGCGAGGAATAACTTCTGAAATCTTGCACCTACTCAAATTTTTGTTGCGGAACTCGAACCTTACGTGGGGGTAACACGCAAGACACATGAAGTGCATCAAAGACCCGTGTGCGAGAAAAGTGAAAGTTAGTGATCCCGCGTTAGAAAAATTGTACACTCGATGAACGTACTTAAATTCACAGAATATAATTTTCTCTCTAAACTACTAGTAGGGGTAAGTACTAGTACTTGGATGCTCATAATTAATTAAACAAACGTTCGGGCAACACCCATGCATACTACTTCTTCGATGCTAGCCAGATGCCCTTGTTATTGGCCTTATCGGCTGCAACCCACACCATGCTTGGATCTCTGGCGAAATCTCGTCAATGGCTTTGGTAGCTACGGCCGCAATCCTGATGGTAGGTGGAGACACTGGTCCATGCTAGACAAATTCCATGGTTCTCCTTCTCAGCCATGCTCGCGACAATCCACCGTACTTGGATCTTCGCCCAACACTCCTCTGCACCCCGTGTGTCTGCTTCTTTCTTGGCATTGATGGACTCTCTTTTCTTGCATGCTTTTTTCCTTTTTCTACTCAGCCTATGAGGATTTGGCCACTGCTTCATCCTTCTTCAGATCAGCATAGGAAGTTTCATAGTTTGCCCATGCTGGTGTGCGGTCGTGGGCGGCGAAGAACTCGATGCGGTGGGATGCCATCGCCTCCTTAATAGTTAGTGTGCGGTCGCGGGCTGCCATGAACTCGGCGTGATGTTATGCCATCACTTTGTTACCAGTTAGTGTGCGATGTGGTGGCATGATTGACGTGTGGAGATAGCTCTTGGACCTTGCTGGAAAGCCGTATAGTGCGGTGGTTTTTATATCACTCGATATCAATATATATGATACCATAGTCCAAGCTCTACCTAATTAATTTGCCACGACACACCTTGGCTATGTATGAAAGCATGCATGTTTTAGACCATGCGCGGTCATCGAGAACTTGTGAGGTCGTTGAGAACCTAAGTCATCATTGTTGCGTGCTGCCAGACACGCAGTCTCATTAATAGACCAGGCTCAGTTGCGTTGCCAAGGCACTTAAGTGTCCATGCGCTTTCACTAAAAATAACCGCGGGTTGGCAAAGCTCTCGAATGCATAGGTCGACATTAAAAACGACATCACTGGCATTTTACAAGCCTTCTCTCTCTCTCTCTCTCGTGCCATTGAACATTTTGTAAACGGTTTGAAGTAAGAAAAAATTTGTGATTAATATTGTATTTTTGGAAAACTCTTAGTATCGAATAGTACATGATACTTTGATTGGTATTCTAATATTTACCACACCATGCTGGTGTCGTATAATGGCATCACACTAGGTATCACGTTTTTGGGCATGTTTTCCTTTTTATAGAGTTAAAAAACCAGTAAATGACACTTATGGGGGGTTGCCTATTTCCACACATATCCTTTAAATTTCTATTAATTTCCTTAGAATACATGAAAAGATATTCAATGACACAATTATGACTTTTCGAACCGTTTTTGAACACCTTTTCATGTACAGAATGTTCAAACTTGAATTATAAGTAGTAAATGCCTAGAAAGTACATGTAAAATCCTAAATAGAGTAAACGAGCCCAGAAAAAATGTCAATTTGAACATGGTGCATTGTAGTGGGTATATTGGCCGTAGAAAACAAATCAAGGAGAAACGACCATGGAAATATGGGTTCCCCTTCAAAACATGGTGATTTCTCTTCCAAATCCACGAAACTACCTACGTGATGGTTCGATGTATGAAGAGTGTGTATGAAGACATTAGCCAAGCCTTCCCAAATATATGACACACCATATGGAGGTCATGCCAAGGTGCCACACAAGGTATCAAGTTTTTCAAGCATGTTTTCATTTTTTCTAGAGTTAAAAATCAAATAAACGACCATATATATGTGACTCCCTCTTCCCACACATATCCTTTAAAATTTTATTAATTTTGCCATGGAATACACGAAAAGTTATTCATTGTCACGATTATGATTTTTTAAACCGTTTATTTGCGCATTTCCATATGTAGAATGTTCGAACTAGAATTATGAGCACTAAGTGCCTAGAGGGTGCACATAAAATCCTAAATATAGTAAATGGGCCCCCAAAAAATGTCAAATTTGACCCAGGTACATTTTAGTGGGTATGTTGATCATAGAAAATAAATCAAGGAGAAAGGACAAAGGAAATATAGGCCCCCCGTCAAAACATGGCGACCTCCGTCCCAAAACATTGAAACTTCATTGGTGATAGTTCGATATATGAAGAGTGTGTATGATGACATTACCCAAACCTTCACAAATGTTTTGCACAACAAATTGAGGTCGTGACAGGGCACCAGACAAGGTTTCATGTTTGTCATGCATGTTTTCCATATTCTATAGTTAAAAAATCAATAAACGACAAATGTGTGGTTGCTTCTGCCCACATATATCATTTTAATTTGTATTAATTTCCCGTAAAGTATAAGAAATGTTATTTAATACAAAAATTATGATTTTTAGAATTGTTTTTTTACATTTTTTCATGTATCGATTGTCCGAAATTGAATTATAAACACAAAATGCCTATAAAAGTGCACATAAAAGCCTAAATATAGTAAACGAGCATGGAAAAAATGTCAAATTTGGACATGGTGCATTATAGTGGCTATGATGATCGTAGAAAATAAATCAAGTTGAAAGGACCAAGGAAATATGGTTTCACCTTCAAAACATGGCGATTTCGCTCCCTAAACCATGAAACTTCATAGGTGATGGTTCCATATATGAATCGTGTGTAAGACGACATTAGTCAAACCTCCTCAAATATTTACCACATCATATTAAGGTCATGCCAAGGCACCACATGAGGTATCATGTTTTTCATGCATGTTTCCATTTTTCTAGAGTTACAAAACCAATAAACGACACATCCAGGGTTGCCTCTTCCCACACATGTCCTTTAAAATTCAATCCATTTCCTGTAAAATACATGAAAAGTTATTCAATGACACAATTAAGATTTTGGAATAGTTTTTGAACACATTTTCGTGTACAAATCGTTCAAACATGAATTATAAGTAGTAAATGCCTAGAAAGTGCACATAAAGCCTAAATCTAGTAAACAAGCTCGGAAAAATGTCAAATTGGAACATGATGCATTCTAGTGGTTATGTTGATCGTAAAAAATAAATCATGGAGAAATAACCAAGGAAATAAGGGGTTCCCTTCAAACTTTGTGCTTTGTTTGGGCCGATGGTTACTTTGTGAAGGCCTGGCCTTGTGCCTTCTAGAACCGTATGCGTTCACCCTAATGTGCATTGTATCCTGATTAGCCAGAACCCGAGCCACACGGATCACACATTGATACGTCCCCAATGTATCTATAATTTTTTATTATTCCATGCTGATATATTATCATTCTAGAATACTTTTGGGGTATTTATTTACCAATTTATATCATATTTGAGCACTAACCTATTGACCCAGTGCCTAGTGCTAGTTGCTGTTTTCTATTTGTTTTTCACTTTTCAGGTTTTCCATACCAAACGAAGTCCAATTTCCCTAAAACTTTTTGGTATTTTTTTGTAGACCAAAAGAAGAGCAACGAGCATCAGAAGAAGGCTAGAGGACTCACGAGGGGCTCACAAGCCTACAGGGCGTGACCTTGGGGGCGTACAGATGGCTTGTGCCTCCCTGGTGGTGCTCCCGACTTCATTCTGTGGCTTATAAATTTTCATATGCACTAAAAACACTAGAGGGAGTCCTGAAACTCTTTTTATGCCGCCACAAGTTTCTGTTCTGATGGGAGGCCACCTGGAGACCCGCTTCGGCACCATGCCGGAGGGGGGAGGGCTCGATTATGGAGGGCCTCTACATCAACCTTGCTGCCCTCACGATGATGTGTGATTAGTTCACCATAGACCTACAGGTCCACGGCGAGTACCTAGATGTGAATATATCTTTTGATCTTCAATACAATGGTCATCGCATCTTCACTTTGCTGCACATTATGTAATTCACTTTTGTGAGGTGCGTTTGATGGGATCAGATGAATTGTGCGTTTATGTTCATATTATTCATCATAAATATTTGAGTCTTCCCTGAAATCTTATATGATTCTTATGTGCATGATTATGGTAGCTTTGTAATTCTCTCCGATCTATTGAAATATTTTGGCAACTAGATTGATATTTCTTCGGTGAGAGATGTGCATTGTAGTAGCTTCAACCTGGAGAGTTTCTATATCCCAGTGATAGAGGGGGACAATATGCGTCCATGTGTTTCTGCTACTAAGGATAAAACGATGGGGTTTATTCATATTCCTTGAGTTTACTTTTTCTACATCATGTCATCTTTCTCCAAGCATTACTTTGTTTTACTTAATACTCTAGATGCATGTTGGATATCAGTCAATGAGTGGAATAATTGTAATAGGTGCAGGCAGGAGTCGGTCTATTTGTGTATGGATGTGATGCCTATATACACATGATCATTAACGTGAATATCGCATAACTATCTGCTTTTGTGTGAATTGCCCAACAACAATTTGTTTACCCACCATGAGAGATGCCATTAGGGACAGCTCTGTCCCTCGGGTCTATTCACAAAATATTTACAAAACCTTAAATACCTTGCTGCCATTTATTTATTTTATTCTTATTTTGCAATTTACAATTATCTACAACTATCTACACACCTCACTTTCTTAAAAATAACAAGACAACAGGACTGACAACCCTCTTGCCCGCGTTGGGTGCAAGTTGTTTCTTCATTTGCATGCAGCCGCTGAAGATGGTTGTGGTTGATATTCCTATTGGTTCAATAAACTACGGTTTCATAAGTGAGGGAAATACTTACCCACAATGTGCTGCGGTAACCTGTTCCTCTTCATGGAAAACCCAATGCATATAACAAGTATTAGGAAGGATTTCTGGCGCCGTTGCCGGAGAATATCATCACCAACTACCAAGTAACTCCACACAAATTTTCATTCACTTGTTCCTCTTTATTTGCTGGTATATTTAGTTTGTCTCACAAAAAACTAAAAATACATTAATATTTACCTTTGCTTGATTTGCTTGTCACTAGTTTGCATCTTTGCTCTCTAGTTTACTTGCCTAACTATGCAAGCTAAATCTTTGTCACACCAAAACAGAAAGTGAAATGCAAAAATTAATATAAATGGATCCTCATCCACTAGATAATCATTTCCAAAGACCCATTTTTTGAAATAATTGCTAGTGAGAGTGCACTAGATTACCTTTATGAGGTCTTGCTTGAAAATCATGAATCCAAAAATTCTTTAATTTATAAAGTGATTCATGATAGTTCCTTGAATTAAAATCATAATTTCTATATTATTGAATTTTAATATGATTCTACATGCAGTAATTATGAGAGAGGCAAATATGGTTATAGAAATTTTCATGATACCCCATTACCTCTCTTGATATTCAAATTGTTAATGCTTCATTCTTCCAACTTGCTTATGCTAGACACTTCTTGTCTTGATATATTGGTTGCTTACAAAATGCCTATGCATAGAAATTATGTTATACTTCAATGATCTTGTCACCTGTTTTATGATGCTCTCTTTGTGATTCAATTTTTATCTTTTATGTGAGCATCATTGAAGTTTCAAGCCTATCTTAATGGCTATAAAGAAAGAGCTTGTTGGGAGACAACCTAATAACTCTCATTTATTTCTGGTAGTTTGGGATAGCATGATTATTTCCTCTTTAATGATTGTGTTTTATGTTTTAATTAGTGTGTGTGCTAAGTAAATCCTTTGGGATTTGCATGCTGAGTAGAATTGATACGGTGAAAAAACAAAAACTTTGATGTCCAGTTCAGAATTTCTCTGATTTTACCGGAACATATTTTTAAGATTCATTTTCTACACAGTATTGCTATACAGATTCCTCACTTTTTCCAAATTATTCAGAATCTTTAGAGTTACAAAAGTATAGGTTCATTACGTATTACTACAGACTATTCTGTTTTAGTCAGATTCTGTTTTTTCATGTGTAGTTTGCTTGTTTTCATGATGCTATGGATTGTATCGTCAGATATAAGCCATGGAGGAGTTAAAATACAGTAACCTATGCTAAAATAAAAATAAGAATCAACTTATAACAGCACCTGAAAGTATCTGATATATTGCATATACTAACGAATATCACAAAGTTTTGTTGAATTTTATGTGATTGAAGTTTTCAAGTTTTGGTTATTGTCCCGATGGGCAAAGGATTGAGGAGCACCAAAATCCTTAGCTCGGGGATGCCTAAGACACCCCAAGGTAATATTCTAGGAATACTCAAGCACCTAAGCTTGGGAATGCCCCACAAGGCATCCCTCTTTTCATCTCAATCCATCGGTAAGTTGCTTGGAGCTATATATTTATTCATCACATGATATAAATTTTTCTTGGAGCACCATTTTCTTTTGTTTGATTTTACTTTTAGTTTGTCACAATCATTGTTTTCTGGACACACCTATTTGATAGATATACCACATCATGACAATTTGTTATAATACTCTATGTGCTATATCTTTTGAGCTTAGTAGTTTCTCTAGTACTTCACATATATATTTCTGAGCACGATGGCGTGTCCATTTTATAGAAATATAATGCTTTTGTTCTTCATTTATATTTGTTTGTGAGCTGGAAAAATAGTGACGGTAATTTGCATGGGTCATAAGACTTGATAAAAATAATGGGTATTCAATGAGTGATAATTATAACGACCATGTAGCACATATAGAGAAGTTGTGGGCTAATAATATTGATATGGTGATATGAAAAAGGTGTGAGTGCATAAATATTAATTCATATAGGTGTTGATATTAAGAGTTGTTAAATTTCTTGTTCATCTAGAAAATTTAAAGAGGCATGGTGATGTTGTGCGAGCATTTCTATTCCTCATTGAAATCCTAGTGTTGTTTTGAGTCGGAGTCGCGCGATGGTTAATTCCTACCAACCCTCTCCCTCGGGGCATGTGAGTAGTACTTTGATTTGTGATAAAACTAATAAAACTTTGCAATAAATATATGGGTTCTTCATGAAAAATGTTACACCATGGACATACGCAATCTCACCTCCTCATATTTGCTAGCCTCGTCAGTACCGTGCATAGCCCGTTCTCGCCTTGAGGATAGGTGCAACTTTTGTTGGTGCATCCAAACCCCATGACATGACATAATCTGTTGCACATAAATATTATTATATCCTCCTAAAAAACATACACCATACCTACCTATCATGGCATTTCCATATCCACTTCAAGATATATTGCCATGCAAATGCCATCGCCACTTCACATGACTAGTTCGTTCATCATCATATTGCTTTGCATGATCTTATAGAGCTGACATAGTATTTGTCACAAAGCCACTGTTCATTATATCATTTGTGGCAAAGCCACCATCATCATAGGCTGAATACAAGTCACACTAGATCATTGCACATCCTAGTACAGTGCCATAGGCATTCATACTGGAGTCATGTCGCTTCATAGTTCATCATATCGAGTTGTCAATGAGTTGTAAGTAAATAAAAGTGTGATGATCATCATTATTAGAGCATTTTTCTAGTGAGTGAATAAAAATGGGGGACTCCAAATGTGCCCACCATAATACTAATAATAATAAAATCAAATATAGAAAAGAGAGAAGGGACTTTGCTAATGTCCCTTACCACACTTGTGCCTCAAAGTGGCAACTTGTTCCTCATATAGAGAGTCACATGTTATATTGTTCATATGCTAGTGCGAATCACTTCCTCATAAACTTGTCTTGTATATTCTGATGATAGGCTTCCTCAAATGCCTTAGGTCTTCATGAGCAATCAAGTTGGATGCACACCCCGGTTAGCTTCACTAGAGCTTTCATATACTTATAGCTCTTGTGCATCATTTGCATGGCAATCCCTACTCCTCGCGTTGATATCTATCAACGGGCATCTCCATAGCTCGTTGGTACACCTAGTTTATGTGAGACTATCTTCTCCACTTTCACCCCTTTAAAACCTACCACCATATTCTATTCCACCTTTATGCTATGTCCAATGGTTCACACGCATGTATTGCATGAAGAATAAAAACTTGATGCATATAGAAAAAGTATGATCCAATTGCCTGACTGGGCCATTGTGGTGCCTTGCATTTGTATTAATATGGTGAAGATGGAGCCATGCCTTGTTAAATAATAAAGATGGATGCAGGGTTAAACAATCTTTGAGGATCGTATACTTTGACAAATTAATGATTTGATGCTTATACCTATTAGTATTGTTGTGTTAATATGTATTAATTCATCTTTTCTCAATGAACATACATTCATAAGATTATATCATGGATAGCATGTCACATCAAAAATTATGGTTTTATCATTTACCTACTCGAGTACGAGCATGAATTAAGCTAGGGGATGCTTGATACGTCTCCAATGTATATATAATTTTTGATTGTTCCATGATGATATATTGTCATTATAGAATACTTTTTGGGGGTATTTATTTACCAATTTATATTATTTTTGAGCACTAACCTATTGACCCAGTGTCTAGTGTAAGTTGGTGTTTTCTGCATGTTTTCCACTTTTCAGGTTTTCCATACCAAACGAAGTCAAGTTGCCTTGAAATTGTTTGGTGATCTTTTTCGGGACCAAAAGAAGACCAACGAGCATTAGAAGAAGGCTCGAGGCCTGAGGAGGGCCCCACAAACCAAAAGGGCGCGACCTCGGGGGCACCCCGATGGCTTGTGCCTCCCTCGTGGCTCTCCGGACTAAGTTCTCTCGCTTATAAATTCTCATCTACTCAAAAAACACCAGAGGGAGTCAAAAACTCTTTTTGTGCCGCCAGAAGTCTCCGTTCCAATGGGAGGCCACCTAGAGCACTGTTCCGGCACCATGCCAGAGGGGTGGTCGATCATGGTGGGCGTCTACATCAACCTTGCTACCCTCATGATGATGTGTGAGTATTTCACCACAAACCTATGGGTCCATGGCGAGTACCTAGAGGGTAATCTCTCTCCTGATCTTCAATACAATGGTCATTGCATCTTGGCTTTGATCCACATGATATAATTTAGTTTTGTGCGGTGTGTTTGTTGGGATCCGATGAATTTTGGGTTTATGTTCAGATTAATCATGATAAATATTTTAGTCTTCTCTTAAATCTTATATGATTCTTATGTGCATGGTTATGATAGCTTCGTAATTCTCTCTGATGTATTGAAATAGTTTGGCCAACTAGATTGATATTTCTTCGGTGAGAGAGGTGCGTTGTAGTAGGTTCAACCTGGAAAATTTCTATATCCCACTGACAGAAGGGGACAAGAAGCGTATTTGTGTTGCTGCGACTAAAGATAAAACTTTGCGGTTTATTCATATTGCTTGACTTTACTTTGTCTACATCATGTCATCTTTTCCAAGCATTACTCTGTTTTACTTGATACAAGAAATGCATGCTGGATAGCGGTCGACGAGTGGAGTAATAGTAATAGGTGCAGGCAGGAATTGACCTATTTGTTTATGGACGTGATGCCTATATACACATGATCATTGCTGTTAATATAGAATAACTATCCGCTTCTCTTTCAATTGCCCAACAATAATTTGTTTACCCAATGTATGCTATTTTCCATGAGAGATGCCATTAAGGAAAGTTATGCCCCTCGGGTCTATTCACAACATATTGATAAAACCTTCAATACCTTGCGGCCATTTATTTGTTTTCTTTTTATTTTGAAATTTACAATTATCTACAACTATCTACACACCTCACTTGGTTGCAAATAACAAGAGAAGAGGATTGACAACCGTCTTGCCCGTGTTGGGTGCAAGTTGTTTGTTCTTTTGCATGCAGCCGCTGAAGACAATTGTAGTTGATATTGGTTTCATAACAAGAGAAGAGGATTGACAACCGTCTTGCCCGTATTGGTTCGATAAACCTTGGTTTCATAACTGAGGAAAATACTTACCCACATTATGTTGCGATAACCCGTTCCTCTTCATGGAAAACCCAACACAGATCACAAGTATCACGCATGCACACTGTAGGATTCATCACTATCGAACGATAATCCACACCACTCTCATCACACTTGTATACTGTACTTCAAATTTTAGCTCATGGATGCACTAAATTAACTACATAGGAATTTTGGTTTCCGATATACTTCGATCGAGCTATATATATCATAATGACATGAATCACAAATGGTTCCTCTTTACGACCCGTTTCCTACGCATACCCTCAACCATGGCCCTCTCCCCCTTCGTCTTCATCCGCACTGCTGTATAGTTGCTCGTTCTCGACCTTGGCCCGCCCAAATCTTCAAGGTCAACAACACATATCATAGCTGGCTGCCGCCAACGAACGAATGTTCATTTTGTTTCATCCCCTCACCGATGCCTATGAGCACCGACTTTCTCGATGCTGCTCGTTTGGGGATTTCTGTAGGATTTTCTACATGATTGGGCCAGATTTATTTCTAATGGTGAACGAGGTATTTAATTTTGTGAAATATTTGAGAATTCCTTATCGTAGTTCGTATGTACCTGCCAATCACCTGGGGGAAATAGCCGTCGATGAAATTTTCTTGTAGCTAATTCAAGGGTTTTCATTCGTAGAGTCCATAGTGCAAGCACAAATCAGGCAAGTGTGATGGCGGCGTCTACACGGACAAATTCTATCTTACCATACCTGATGACTTCACGGGGTGCACGGTATGTTAAATCTCACCCTGCCCTAGCTGGCATGGCGTGATATTATGAGCATGTATTATACATTGCTAAATTTGGATAAAAGGTGTCACAAACAACATAGATGTCAAAGTGCATTTTTTCTTCTAAATTATGGAAATTTATGTTGTGATGTTCTTTCAATTACCCTCATATTTGCATGTCATCTTGGTTAGATTATGTGTTTAGTTATATATTTTTGTACTTTTATTTCATCTATTGTTATGTTCTCTTAATTTCTTCCATATTTTCTTTGTTGCTCTATTATATGTAACGATCTTATCATTTCCCGTAGTACATCCCCTACTTTGCAAGAACACGTGTACACTAAAATCTTGGCCTTTACATAGTTGATGACTCCATTGATGTCATATTGACCACGAACCACGGATGTAAAATGAAAGTACGAGTAAAAATGATAACATTGGTCGCCTCTATTTTGATGTGTGACTTTGGAGGAAATTATCTCAGTTTTATGAACTTAAAACCGGCAGTAAAATTCTAGTGTGTACATCGAAGCCTTGTTTTAACATGTATGTTTACTTACCTAATGCCATCATACAACCAGATTCTGATCCATGTTAGTGTTCTTTCAACTTTTTTGCTAGCCAACAACCAATTGGGATTTCTTTTTCTCACTCTCGTTCCAAGCTAGCAGGAACTTCTAATTACAAATGTATGCCCACTATTCTTCTACATTGTCCTGAATAGATAAGCACTTTAAACTTTTTATGCATTGTATGTTCAATGCATATCTAAAAATATGTATGTTACTCACCATACCAAAATTTCACATGAAATACTTCGAGCATGTCTAAAATTTGTTCATAAACTACCATTAGAACATTTGAACGTTGGATTTGGGACGCGAACAAACCTGCCACTGGTCCACACATGGAACAAGACCAATTGTTGTAAAAAATGCTTGTACGAAAATATTATTTTTATGTTGTTGTTCATCAACTATAGATAGCTTCAATGGTAGGTTACAATTGGCTTTTGTTCTACATTGCAACAAAAATAGCTCGTTGCTGCTGTTCCTGAACGTATTCCCCTGCGTGGTCCTATCAAAGTTGTGCCTGCTAGGAATGCCAAAGTGATTGCAAGGTAGTGCATTTCCTGCACAAATGGAACCATTCAAATTAATAGTTATTCCGTTGTCATGGCAATGCGTCCACATTTGAAAATTGGAGACACTGTTATACTCATGCTCTAAGAAGGTAGTGAAGGGATCTTCCTTTTCATTAAAGGAATGCCGAAATGCCGTGATCAAGCTGCTTCAGGTGTATAGTTTTGGTTGTTGGCCATGTGCTTCATAAAATGCGTTGGTTGTTACTATCTTAAGTATGTAGTTATGGATCATATGGTTGTCAAGATTGTTAATTTTGGATTTGTTAAGTACCATGTTAACCCACGTACAGTAAAATGATGTTTGTTAAGTTCTTAAATTTTTATGGAAAATATTAGTATAGCACACAGTTCATTCAGTTTAAGTGTGTGCCGGTTCGAGTATACGATATCCATGTGTTTCCAAGTGGTGATCATTGCCAATTTAGAGAAGGCATATTTCATATTAATTGTTCAAATTCCAAAATGATATGATATAAAAATAGGCCAACACATATTGACATATTTGGCATGCATAAAGAATTCAATCGAGCATCTACATGCTCAAATTGGTTTAGTACCTAGTTGGCGGAGTAATTTACAAAAATTATCTCACTAATTTGCATCAATATAATATATATGAACTGCTCATGCACAAAACTACTATGGTCCCTAACGCTGAACCAACACGCACAACTCCCACATCCATCGTGTCATTCCTCCGCTCAGGAGGACAAGAGGTTGCCAAGTTGATGACCTACACCTTGATCGAGTGAGGCAGGATCAACCTCATCATTGGGATCATCGGTACTGCTTCAGGCGCAGCTATCACCAGGACTGTCGCATCCACTGTGTCTTCGTACATCGTCCCGACGGCCGATGAGACCCTCGCTATTTCTAGTGCGGGAGCAATGACCGCCAGTCCTCCCCCTACGCCCGGAGCTATGTCCTCCTCCATATGGGATATAAGCGTGCGCCTTGTGCGGTGGCCGCTGCAATAGTTCTCCTTGCAGCGTCGCGGTTCCTGCTCCACCTCCCACTGCATCCGGTGCACTCTGCACCGAGCCCGCAATGTCGCCCACTGATACATCTCCAACTTATTGATAATTTATCAAGTAGTCATGCCATATTCATCTATGTTTACAATACTTTTATATGATTTTGATGCACTTCATATGATTGATTTAGAATTGACACGGACTGATACGTCTCCAACGTATCTATAATTTTTGCTTGTTCGATGTTGTTATGTTATCATTCTCGGAGGTTTTACAATCATTTTACTACATATTTATATTATTTTCTCGGACTAACCTATTTATGGTTTCAAAATTGCACAAGTTCTTATTTCGCACTTTGATTTGTAGGAATTAATTAGAAATTGTCGAAAAAACGCAAAAAGAGCCTTATTGGAGGACTACTCTAACTCCTCTGAAATCTATCCACAAACAGTTTTTCAAGATCGTTAGTTTGACCCACGTAGACGGCGCCCAATGAAAAAAATATATCTAAAACTAGGAAAGTGCGAGAAATTGTATGACAATGACTCTGGACTACAAATGTGTCCAAAGAGAACTTCGTATGCAATCTGGAGACGAGTTTTACTGAAGGAAAATATCTGATTACATGATCACGAGAATTATTGACGTGATTGAGTCAAACTCTTAACATATCTGATATATTCGGCCAAGCCACGACTTTGGAGACTCATGAGGGCTGTGAGGATCCCCTATAAAGGTTCTAGAGGTGCCCGAGAGACATTGGATCAAGGGTCCATTCATCGAAGGGCCATAGAGCACCACAAAGGCACATATAAGGAGAGAAAACCCCTAATTTTCGTAGAGCCACCAAGAGCGATGAATTTGCCTCTCCCTTGGCGGCCGCCAAGAAGGGGAGAGGCTCCTCCATTGCACCACCAAGACCAAGGAGGAAGGAGGGGCAAGGGGACACCGCCCATCGCCACTGCCGCCACCCGTCGCCGGTGTCGTGGCCGCCATCGCCTCCATCTCCTCGGGGCTGCACCTTTCCATCAACAAATCTCTCTTTCTCACCATGATAATGTGTGAGTAATCCTCCTTGGGGCTGAGGGTATGTACTAGTAGCTATGTGTTCAATCTCTCTCTCGTGTTCTTGAGATGGCACGATATTGATGTATCGCGAGCTTTATTAATATAGATGAATCATATGGAGTTTTCCCCTCTCTATCTTCTTGTGATGAATTGAGTTTTCCCGTTGAAGTTTTCTTATCGGATTAAGTCTTTAAGGGTTTGAGAACACTTGATGTATGTCTTACGATGGGATATCCGTGTTGACAATGGGATGTTCTATTGATCCACTTGATGTATGTTTTGGTGATCAACTTGCGGGTTCCGTGACCTTGGGAATCTATGCATAGGGGTTGGCACATGTTTTCGTCTTGACTTTCCGCTAGAAACTTTGGGGCACTCTTTAAAGCTCTTTGTGTTGGACTAAACATGATGAATCTGAAATTATGTGATGCATACCGTATAATCATGCCCATGGGTACTTGTGGTGACATTGGAGTATCTAGGTGACATTAGGGTTTTGGTTGATGTGTATCTTAAGGTGTTATTTTAGTACGAACTATAGGGCTGTTCGTGATACTTATAGGGATAGCTCATAAGATTGATCAGAAAACATAATTTTGAGGTTGTTTTGTACCGTACAATGATTTCTTCGTTTTTTCTTCGCTATTTGTGACTTTGGAGTGAACTCTTTGTCGCACGTGACAGATTTATATATGATTCAACTATGTTAGTATTGTTTAGAGAACTGGCACTAGTGAAAGTATGGACCCTAGGCCTTGTTTCCAAGAATTTACTATTTGTTACCTTGCTGTTTTTATATTTTCAGATTACAAAAACATATATCTACCATCCATATTACACTTGTATCACCATCTCTTCACCGAACTAGTGCACCTATACAATTTACCATTGTATTGGGTGTGTTGGGGACACAAGAGACACTTTGCTAGTTGATTGCAGGGTTGCTTGAGAGAGACCATCTTCATGCTATGCCTCCCACGGATTGATAAACCTTAGGTAATCCACTTGAGGGAAATTTTCTACTGTCCTACAAAACTCTGCGCTTGGAGGCCCAACACGAGTCTACAAGAAGAACATTGTGTAGTACACATCACGGACTGACGTTGTTTTCAGCACAATTATCGTGGTATTTTTTGTAGCGGAACGTTGCATGGGAACCAAAATTTTTGCTACACACACGAAGACCTATCATGGTGATGTGCATCTACGAGAGGGAGATCGGATCCACATACCCTTGTAGATCACTAAGCGGGAAGTGTTAAGAAACGAGGTTGATGTAGTGGAACAACTTCGTGATTCAAATCACCATCGTCCTACGGTCCTTCCCTATCTAGCATCGAACTGATGGCACCTCCGCATTCAGCATATGTATAGCTCGATGACGATCTCCGCCTTCTTGATCCGGCAAGAGAGACGGGGAAGTAGATGAGTTCTCCGGCAGCGTGACTGCGCGCCGGTGATTGTGATGATCTATTCCTGCAGGGCTCCGCCCGAGCTCCGCAGAAAACCGATCGAGAGGAAGAACTACAAAGTAGAGGTTTGAGTTGCACATGGCAAAAGTTCTGTCTCAAAACCCCTAAAAACCTCTAGTATATATAGGAGGAGGGGAGGGTTAGCCTTGGGGCTCAAGGGAGCCCCTAGGGTGCCGGCCGGGAAAGGAGGAGGGGGACTCCAACTCCAATTCGGTTTGGAGGAGGAGGAGTCCCCTCCTTCCTTCCCACCTCCCTCTTTTTTTTCTCTTTGATTTTTTCTCCTTAGCCGACATAGACCACTTGGGCTGGCCTCACCAGCCCACTAAGGGCTGGTGCACCACCCTTGGGCTATTAGGCTCTCTCCCGGGTCGGTGGGCCCCTCCCGGTGAAAACCCGGAACCCATTCGTCACTCCCGGTACACTGTCGGTAATGCCTGAAATCTTTCCGGAGACCAAATGAAACCATCATATATATCAATCTTCGTTTCCGAACCATTTAGGAAACCCTCGTGATGTCTGTGATCTCACCCGGGACTCCGAACAACTTTCTATCACCAACACCTATAACTCAACTACACTGAAACGTCACCGAACCTTAAGTGTGCAGACCCTGCGGGTTCGAGAACTATGCAGACATGATCTGAGACACTCCCCGGTCAATATCCAACAACGGGACCTGGATGTCCATATTGGATCCTACATATTCTACGAATATCTCATTGGTTGAACCTCTGTGCCAAGGATTCATATAATCTCGTATAACATTCCCTTTGTCCTTCGATATGTTACTTGCCTGAGATTTGATCGTTGGTATCCCTTTACCTATTTCAATCTCGTTACCGGCAAGTCTCTTTACTCATTCCGTAATAGAAGATCCCGTGACTAACACTTGAGTCACATTGCTTGCAAGGCTTATATGTGATGTTGTATTACCGAGTGGGCCCCGAGATACCTCTCTGTCACACGGAGTGACAAATCCTAGTCTTGATCTATGCTAACTCAACGGACACCATCGGAGATACATGTAGAGCATCTTTATAGTCACCCAGTAACGTTGTGACGTTTGGTACACACAAGGTATTCCTCCGGTGTCAGTGAGTTACATGATCTCATGGTCATAGGAAAGAATACTTGACACGCAGAAAACAATAGCAACAAAATGACATGATCACATGCTACGTTCATAGTTTGGGTCTTGTCCATCACATCATTAGGACATAATTCTCCTAATGATGTGATCCAGTCATCAAGTGACAACACTTGCGTATGGTCAGAAAACCTTAACCATCCTTGATTAACTGGCTAGTCAACTAGAGGCTTACTAGGGACCTTATTTTCTCTATATACCCACACATGTATCTATGCTTTCATTCAATACAATTATAGCATGCATAAAAAACGATTATCTTGAAACAAGAAATATAATAATAACTATTTTATCATTGCCTCTAGGGCATATTTCCAACAGTCTCCCACTTGCACTAGAGTCAATAATCTAGTCTCACATCGCTATGCTATTTACATTGGAATGAATCTAACACCCATACAGTTCTGGTGTTGATCATGCTTCGCTCGTGGAAGAGGTTTAGTCAGTGGATCTGCGACATTCAGATCCGTGTGCACTTTGCAAATATTTATGTCCTCTCCTTCGACATAGTCACAGATGAGGTTGAAGCGTCGTTTGATGTGTCCGGTCTTCTTGTGAAACCTTGGTTCCTTTCCTAAAGCAATGGCACTAGTGTTGTCACAGAACAGAGTTATTGGATTTAGTGCGCTCCACAAAACTCCAAGATCCGTCATGAACTTCTTCATATAGACACCCTCCTTAGCTACCTCCTAGGCAGCCATGTACTTCGCTTCACATGTAGAATCTGCTACGACGCTTTGCTTGGAACTGCACCAGCTTACCGCACCCCCATTAAGAATAAATACGTATCCAGGTTTGAGACTTAGAGTCATCCGGATTAGTGTCAAAGTTGCATCGACGTAACCCTATACGACGAGCTCTTCCTCACCTCCATAAATGAGAAACATTTCCTTTGTCCTTTTCAGGTACTTCAGGATATTCTTGACCACCGTCCAGTGATCCACTCCTGGATTACTTTGAAACCTTCCTGCCATACTTATGGCCAGGCTGACGTCCGGTCTTGTGCACAACATTGCATACATGATAGACCCTATGGCTGAAGCATAGGGG
Source organism: Hordeum vulgare subsp. vulgare (assembly GCF_904849725.1). NCBI lineage: Eukaryota > Viridiplantae > Streptophyta > Magnoliopsida > Poales > Poaceae > Hordeum > Hordeum vulgare. Next base: position 178,952,690 of record NC_058524.1, on the reverse strand, counting down.
ACGGTAGTCATCTTTCTCTATCTTCCACAGTTACTGGACACTGAGTCTTACTCAACTTTATACCTTGTAAAACTGGCAAGAACCCCTTGTTGGACTGCTCCATTTTCAACTTCTTCCAAACTTTATCATGGTATGTGCTTTGTGACAGTCCTATTAGGCGCCTCGATCTATCCCTATAGATCTTAATGCCTAATATGTAAGAAGCTTCTCCTAGGTCTTTGATTGAAAAACATTTGTTCAAGTAATCTTTTACGCTCTCTAAAAACTCCACATTGTTTCAATCAGCAATATGTCATCCACATATAATATTAGAAACGCTACAGAGCTCCCACTCACTTTCTTATAAATACAAGATTCTCAAACAACTTCTATAAACCCAAATGCTTTGATCACCTCATCAAACCGCTTATTCCAACTCCGAGATGCTTGCACTAGTCCATAAATGGATCGCTGGAGCTTGCATACTTTGTTAGCATTCTTTGGATCGACAACACCTTTGGGTTGCATCATATACAACTCTTCCTTAAGAAAACCATTGAGGAACGCCGTTTTGACATCCATCTGCCAGATTACATAATCGAAAATTGCAGCTATCGCTAACATGATTCGGACGGACTTAAGCATCGCTACCGGTGAGAAAGTCTCATCGTAGTCAATTCCTAGAACTTTTGAAAAACACTTTGCCACAAGTCGAGCTTTAAAAACGGTCACATTATCGTCCGCGTCCGTGTTCTTCTTAAAGATCCATTTGTTCTGAATAGCCTTGCGAACTTCAGGTAATACTTCCAAAGTCCACACTTTGTTTTCATACATAGATCCTATCTCGGACTTCATGGCCTCTAAAAATTTGTTGCAATCCGGTCCCACCATTGCTTCTTCATAATTCACATGTTCATTGTTGTCTAGAAACATTTTAGATAAGACAGGATTCCCGTACCACTCAGGAGCAGTACGGGATCTTTTCGACCTGCGAGGTCCGATAGTAACTTGATCCGAAGCTTCATGATCATCATCATTAGCTTCCTCCTCAACCGGTGTTTCCTCGACAAAGATTTCCCTCTACCCTGTGCCACCATCTAGAGGGAGCAGAGGTTTTACAACCTCATCAAATTCTATCTTCCTCCCACTCAATTCTTTCGAGAGAAACTCCTTCTCAAGAAAAGCTCCGTTCTTAGCAACAAACACTTTGCCCTCAGATCTGAGATAGAAGGTGTACCCAACTATCTCTTTTGGGTAACCTATGAAGACACACCTTTCTGCTTTGGGTTCCAACTTTCCAGGCAGAAGCTTTTTGACATAAGCATCGCATCCCCAAACTTTAAGGAACGACAACTTTGGCCTCTTGCCATGCCATAGCTCATATGGTGTCGTCTCAATGGATTTTAATGGTGCCCTATTTAAAGTGAATGCAGTTGTGTCTAATGCATAACCCCAAAATGATAAAGGCAAATCGGTAAGAGACATCATATATCGCACCATATCTAACAAAGTACGATTACGACGTTCGGACACACCATTACGCTGTGGTGTTCCAGGCGGTGTCAACTATGAAACGATTCCACATTGTCTTAAGTGAGCACCAAACTCGAAACTCAGATATTCACCCCATCGATCAGATCATAGGAACTTGATCTTCTTGTTACGATGATTTTCAACTTCACTCTGAAATTGCTTGAACTTTTCAAACATTTGAGACTTGTGTTTCATCAAGTAGATATATCCATACCTACTCAAATCATTAGTAAAGGAGAGAAAATAACGATATCCGCCGCGTGCCTCCACACTCATTGGACCGCAAACATCAGTATGTATGATCTCCAACAAGTCACTTGCACGCTCCATTGTTCCGGAGAATGGAGTCTTAGTCATCTTGCCCATGAGGCATGGTTCGCATGTGTCAAGTGATTCGAAATCAAGTGACTCCAAAAGCCCATCGGCATGGAGTTTCTTCATGCGCATTACACCAATATGACCTAAGAGGCAGTGCCACAAAAAGGTGGCACTATCATTGTTAACTCTACATCTTTTAGTCTCAATGTTATGTATATGTGTGTCGTCACAATTAATATTCAATATGAACAAACCCCTCACATTGGGTGCATGACCATAAAAGATATTACTCATAAAAATAGAACAACCATTATTCTCTGACTTAAATGAGTAACCGTCTCGCAATAAAGAAGATCCAGATATAATGTTCATGCTTAACGTGGGCACTAAATAACAATTATTTAAGTTCATAACTAATCCTGATGGTAACTGAAGTGAGACTATGCCGACGGCGATTGCACCAACCTTGGAACCATTTCCCACGCGCATCGTCACTTCATCCTTCGCTAGCCTTCGTTTATTACGCAGTTCCTGCTTTGAGTTGCAAATATGAGCAACAGACCTGGTATCAAATACCCAGGCACTACTACGAGAGGTGGTTTGGTACACATCAATAACATGTATATCACATATACATGGTTTGGCGTTGGTCTCCTTCTTATCAGCCAAATACTTGGGGCAGTTGCGCTTCCAGTGACCCATCCCCTTGCAATAATAGCACTCTGTTTCTGGCTTAGGCCCAGCCTTGGGTTTCTTCGGCAGATTGGCAACAACTTTGCCGCTCTTCTTGAAGTTACCCTTCTTGCCTTTGCCGTTTCTCTTGAAACCAGTTGTCTTATTGACCATCAACACTTGATGTTATTTTCGGAGTTCTGACTCTGCGACTTTCAGCATCGCGAATAACTCGCCGGATGACTTGTTCATCCCTTGCATGTTATAGTTCAACACAACGCTCTTGTAGCTAGGTGGCAGTGATTGAAGAATTCTGTCAGTGATAGCCTCTTGCGGGAGTTCAATCCCCACCTCAGCTAGACGGTTTGAGTACCCAGGCATTTTGAGCACATGTTCACTAACAGACGAATTCTCCTCCATTTTGCAAGCATAGAATTTATCGGAGGTCTCATACCTCTCGATCCGGGCGTTCTTCTGAAAGATAAACTTCAACTCCTCGAACATCTCATATGCTCCATGACATTCAAAGAGTCGTTGAAGTCCCGGATCCAAGCCATACAAGACTGCACATTGAACTACCGAGTAGTCCTCCTTACGTGATTGCCAAGCATTCAAAACATCTTGGTTAGACGTAGCGGGTGGTTCATCACCTAGCGCAACTTCAAAGACATAATTCTTTTTCCCCGCTTGTAGGATGAGCCTAAGATTACGAGCCCAGTCTACCAAGTTGCTACCATCATCTTTCAGCTTAGCTTTCTCTAGGAACGTATTGAAATTCAGGGTTGCTACTGCGTGAGCCATTGATCTACAACATAAAATATTGCAAAGTGGACTTAGACTATGTTCAAGACAATTAGAGTTTAACTAATGAAGTTACTAATAAACTCCCACTCAAATAGACATCCCTCTAGTTACTTGAGTGTGGCGTGATCCAAATTCACTAACTCAAGTCCGATCATCACGTCAGTTGAGTGTAGTTTCAGTGGTAAACATCTCTATGCTAATCATATCAACTATACGATTCATGCTCGACCTTTCAGTCTCTTGTGTTCTGAGGCCATGTCTGCACATGCCAGGCTCGTCAAGTTTAACCCGAATGTTCCGCGTGTGCAACTGTTTTGCACCCGTTGTATGTGAACGTTGAGTCTATCACACCCGATCATCACGTGGTGTCTCGAAACGACGAACTGTCGCAATGGTGCACTATCGGTGAGAACACAATTTTATCTTGAAATTTTAGTGAGGGATCACCTTATAATGCTACCGTCGTTCTAAGCAAGATAAGGTGCATAAAAGGATTAACATCACATGCAATTCATAAGTGACATGATATGGCCATGATCTTCTGCTTCTTGATCTCCATCACCAAAGCACTGACATGATCTTCACCATCACCGGCGCTACACCATGATCTCCATCATCGTGTTGCCATCGAGGTTGTCGTGCTATCTATGCTATTACTACTAAAGCTACAACCTAGCAATATAGTAAACACATCTACAAACACAAACGTTAGTTTAAAGACAACCCTATGGCTCCTGTCGGTTGTCGTAGCATCGACTTGCAAGTCGATATTTAACTACTACAACATGATCATGTGATACATCCAATATATTACATCATGTCTTTGGCCAAATCACATAACAAGCATACCCTGCAAAAACAAGTTAGACGCCCTCTAATTTGTTGTTGCATGTTTTACGTGGCTGCTATGGGTATCTAGTATGATCGCATCTTACTTACGCAAAAAGCACAACGGAGATGTGCAAATTTCTATTTAACCTCTCTCCAAGGACCGCCTCTGTTAAATCCAATTCAACTAAAGTTGAAGAAACTGACACCGGCCAGTTATCTTTATGCAACGAGTTGCATGTTGGTCGATGAAACCGGTCACTCCTAAGCGTACGAGTAATGTCGGTTTGGGCCGCTTCAATCCAACAATACTGTCGAATCGAGAAAATACTAAGGAGGACAGCAAATCGAACATCAACGCCCACAAAAACTTTTGTGTTCTACTCGAGATTACATCTATGCATGAACCTAACTCATGATGCCACTGTAGGGGAACGTTGCATGGGAAACAAAAAATTTCCTACGCACACGAAGACCTATCATGGTGATGTTCATCTACGAGAAGGAGATCGGATCGACGTAACCTTGTAGATCGCTAAGCAGGAAGCGTTACGAAACGCGGTTGGTGTAGTGGAACAGCTTCGTGATTGAAATCATCGTCGTCCCACGATCCGTCCCGATCTAGCACCGAACGGACGGCACCTTGATGACGCACGAGTATAGGGGATCAATCGTAGTCCTTTCAATAAGTAAGAGTGTCGAACCAAACGAGGAGCAGAAGGATCTGACATGTGGTTTTCAGCTAGGAAATATCTGCAAGCACTGAAATTATCGGTAACAAGTGATTGTATGGTGAGGTGATTCGTAGCAAGCAACAAGTAACAAAAGTAGCAACGGTGCAGCAAAGTGGCCCAATCCCTTTTGTAGCAAAGGACAAGCCTGGACAAAGTCTAATAGGAGGAAAAACGCTCCCGAGGACACACATGAATTTCTGTCATGCTAGTTTCATCATGTTCAATTGATTTGCGTTCGTTACTTTGATAGTTTGATATGTGGGTGGACCAGCGCTTGGGTACTTCCCTTACTTGGACAATCATCCCACTTATGATTAACCCCTCTCACAAAAATTCCCCAACTATGAAAGAAGAATTAAGACAAAGTATAACCATAGCATTAAACTAGTGGATCCAAATCAGCCCCTTATGAAGCAAGCATAAACTAGGGTTTAAGCTTCTTCCACTCTAGCAACGCATCATCTACTTACTACTTCCCAATGCCTTTCTCTAGGCCAAAATAATTGTGAAGTGTGATGTAGTGTAAGTTCACATAACACCACTAGATGAAAAACAACATACAACACATCAACATATCGAACGAATACCAAATTCACATGACTACTATTAGCATGACTTATCCCATGTACCCAGGAACAAAAGTAACTACTCACAAAGCATAATCATATTCATGACCAGAGAGTTAATGAGTAGAATCAAGGATCTGAACATAAACTCTTCCACCAAATAATCCAACTAGCATCAACTACAAGGAGTAATTAACACTACTAGCAACCTTACAAGTACCAATCGGAGTCGTGAGACGGAGATTGGTTACAAGTGATGAACTAGGGTTTGGAGATGAGATGGTGCTGATGAAGATGTTGATGGTGACGAGTCCCCTATGATGAGAGGAGTGTTGGTGATGACGATGGCGATGATTTCCCCCTCCGGGAGGGAAGTTTCCCCGACAGGATCGTCGTGCCGGAGCTCTAGATTGGTTCTGCTCAAGTTCCACCTCGTAGCGGTGGCGAATCCACGAAAAAGCTTCTCTTTGATTTTTTTTCCGGACGAAACCTTAATATAGCCAAAGATGAGCGCCAGAGGGGCAACTGGGGGCACACAAGCCCTCCAGCCCCGACCAGGGGGGTAGGCAGGGCCTGAGAGGCTTGTGGCCTCCAGGTGGTGCCCCTCTGGTACCTCTTTCGCCCAGTATTTTTTATATATTCCCAAAAAATTCCACGTTGATTTTCACAGCTTTTGGAGTTGCGTAGAATAGGCATCTCAAACTTGCTCCTTTTTCAGGCCAGAATTCCAACTGCCGGCATTCTCCCTCTTCATGTAAACCTTGCAAAATAAGAGAGAAAAGGCATAAGTATTGTACCGTGAAGTGAAATAACAGCCCAAAAAGCAATAAATATCAACATGAAAGCATGATGCAAAATGGACGTATCAACTCCCCCAAGCTTAGACCTCGCTTGTCCTCAAGCGAAAGCCTAGCTCAATAAACATGACCGCATGTTTAGGGAGAGAGGTGTCGACAAAACAAGATACGAACATGCACGCATCATGATCAAGATTGGAACAACAATACCAACATATAATCTCTCATGCTAAAGTGACAAATTCTTCACAGAGTAAAGCATGAATCAAGAACCTTACAGAGAATCAACAACCGATAGCCTTTAGTCATTGAAGCAATTGCAATTTATCACAATATCATAAAGTGTCAAATAAGAGCTTGTAAAGCAAATCCACATACTCAATCATCTTTTCGTTCTCTACAATTGCTACTACTCACGTGGTACTCATGAGATCAAAGTTTCAGCTGGACACAGAGGAAGATAGGGGCGTATAGTTTTGGCTCCCAACTGCTTACCTCAAGGGTAATGTCAACAATAATAATTCATGAATACTTACCTCCAAGTTGACATATGAATATAGATCTTTCCCTAGCATGTGACGTTAGCCAAGATAAAGGCGAAACAAGGAATTGGTGAAGATGACCATGACTCTTTCAAGGGCAAAAAGTAAAGGTACAAGATAGGCCCTTCGTAGAGGGAAGCAGAGGTTATCATGCGCTTTTGAGGTTTGGATGCGTGTCCTCTTAGTGCGGAGGAACATCACTTTATATTGCCTCCTCTGATAAAGAACTTTATTATGCAGTCTGTCGCTTTTATGTCTTCCTCATCACAGGTTCGTACATAGCTTATTTTCCACACACTAATAGATCATACATATTAGAGAGAAATTTCTATTGCTTGCACCGATGAAAACTTACTTGAGGCATATTATTCAATCCATAGGTAGGATTGGTGGACTCTCATGGCAAAACTGGGTTGAAGGTTTGTGGATGCACAAGTAGTATCTCTACTTGGTACGGGAGTTTTGGCTACTATGAGGTGGAAGCAATCGTCACATGCTAAGGGATCTCTAGTCATATAACATTGTTCGGAACCAAGCAAACACAATTCATTATGTTGTCTTCCTTGTGCAAAATCTACTTCTAGGCATGTAATAGTTTAGTGAGTGTTCACAATCATAGATGGTGTCAAAGATGATATATTTATATGTGAACCTCTCCTTTTTTATCACTTCCTATTAATTGCAACAATGACCAAGGTCTACGTTTGTCTACCCTCAACAAGTTTCAATCATCATCCTTTTTATATGTGAAGCCATCACTTCCCATAAAATCACTATATGATCTTGCATGCTTTTATTCTTTCTTGATCTTTTGATCATGGCAAGAGGCAAAGTTCTTCAACTAAGATACTCTTTATTATATGGCTCACGAGCTCGAATACATCGGGGGTGACACAAAGCAAAACTCAAGACTAAAACACTAAGACTTTTATTGTACTAGATAAAGAGAAAACTGAAAAGAAACAAAAATGAAACAAAGGTAAAGGCGAAAGATATGATGGTGATACGATACCGGGGCAACTCCCCCAAACTTGGCACAAGCCAAGGGGATTGCCCATACCCATGCTTAGTTGTCTTCCTTTGGAGGTGATGGTGGTGGAGTTGTTGAAGAGGTTTTGAGCTTGTTTAATTTCCAGTTGAGCATAAAATTTTGCTCCCTCAGATCGTCATTTTCCTCTTCAAGCTTCAACACCCTTTGGCATAATTCCTACTTACTCTCCTTCAAGAAATGAGAAGGGATAAACACAGTCTTAGGTGTCTTCCTTGAATCAGGGAGGCTCGACTTCTTGAACTCCACATGCGTCTGTCGAGGTTGAGGTAGAGGAGCCTCCTCTTCATCGGAACTTGTTTGTTCCTTCCCCTTGGGATCATAATCTTCTTCCTCATGAGTGGTCCAGCCATAAGGATCAAAGTCCCCATAGACCTTCGGGTTAGCGAGGTAATCAGCCACATAACTCTCCCCCTCTGAATCCTGAGAAGACATCTTGGCCTAGATGTGCGGCAGAAAACAGGCTCGAAACGAGAACAGAGGAAATTTGCGTGATACAGAGGTCAGACCTTTTGGGAGAATATATATTGATTTTTTCAGACCAAAAGGAATACTCCGTAGGAAAACGGAGTCCGGGAGGCGCACGAGGTGGACACAAGCCCTCCAGCCCCAGCCAGGGGGGTAGGCCGGGGCTAGGAGGCTTGTCCCTCCTCGGGCACTTTCTGGACTGCTTTAAATTTTTCTATTTTTTCAAATATTCCAAAACAGAGGAAAAAAGCTACGGGAAAGGTTTTGAAGTCGGTTTACTTACCGAATCACACACCTCTTCGTTTTCGGAGTCTAAAACACACTGATAAATATCCCTTATGTACTCCTCTGGAGTTATGGTATTGATAATATTGCTCTCAACATTTATGGGAGTACCTGAGATATAATGCTTGATTCTCTGCCTGTTTACCACTCTCGGACAATTATCTTCCATGTTGTTGATCTTGATAGCACCAGAACGATATACTTCCTCAACAATATAGGGACCTTCCCATTTAGAGAGAAGCTTGCCTGCAAAAAATCTTAAACGAGAATTGTATAGCAAGACATAATCACCTACATTGAACTCACGCTTTTGTATCCTCTTATCATGCCACCTCTTCACCTTTTCTTTGAACAACTTGGCATTTTCATATGCCTGAGTTCTCCATTCATCAAGCGAGCTAATGTCAAATAACCACTTCTCACTGGCAAGTTTGAAATCAAAGTTAAGCTCTTTGATTGCCCAATAAGCTTTATGCTCTAACTCAAGAGGTAGATGACATGCTTTACCGTACACCATTTTGTACGGAGACATGCCCATGGGATTCTTATAGGCAGTTGTATAAGCGCACAGTGCATCATCGAGCTTCCTAGACCAATTCTTTCTAGACCTGTTGACAGTCTTTTGTAGAATCAGTTTAATCTCTCTATTGCTTAGCTCTACTTGACCACTGGACTGAGGGTGATAGGGAGACGCAATTATATGGTTGACATCGTACTTAGCAAGCGTTTTACGGAAAGCACCATGAATGAAATGTGAACCATCATCGGTCATTAGATATCTAGGGACTCCAAACCTAGGGAAGACAACTTCCTTAAGCATCCTGATAGAGGTGTTGTGATCAGCACTACTAGTGGGGATAGCTTCTACCCACTTAGTGACGTAATCAACAACAACTAGGATATGAGTATACGTGTTGGATTTTGGAAAAGGTCCCATATTATCAAAGCCCCAAACATCAAATGGTTCAATGACAAGTGAATAGTTCATAGGCATTTCCTGACGTTTACTAATATTACCTATTCTTTGACATTCTTCACAAGACAAGACGAACTTACGGGCATCCTTGAAGAGAGTGGGCCAATAGAAACCTGATTGCAATACCTTGTGTGCAGTTCTATCTCCCGCATGGTGTCCTCCGTAGGCCTCTGAGTGACACTTCTGTAGGATCTGTCCCTGTTCATGTTTAGGTACACAACGTCTAATAACACCATCTACTCCTTCCTTATAAAGGTGAGGATCATCCCAAAAGTAATGTCTCAAGTCAAAGAAGAATTTATTCTTTTCCTGATATGTGAAACTAGGTGGTATATATTTGGCAACGATATAGTTTGCATAATCAGCATACCACGGTGCACTACGTGAAACATTGATGACATTCAATTGCTCATTGGGAAAGCTATCATCAATAGGTTGTGGGTCATCAAGAACGTTCTCCAACCTAGAAAAGTTATCTGCTACGGGGTTATTAGCACCCTTCCTGTCGACAACGTGAAAATCAAATTCTTGTAGCAAGAGAACCCATCTGATAAGTCTAGGTTTAGCGTCCTTCTTCTCCATGAGGTACTTAATAGCAGCATGATCAATGTTAATAGTGACTTTGGAATCAACTATGTAAGACCCGCACTTTTCACATGCAAACACGACTGCTAAAAATTCCTTTTCCGTAGTAGCATAGTTTCTTTGGGCACTGTCTAGAGTTTTACTAGCGTAGTGAATAACATTCAACTTCTTATCAACTCTTTGCCCTAGGACAGCACCAACAGCATAATCACTAGCATCACACATGATTTCAAAAGGTAAGTTCCAATCAGGTGGCTGAACAATAGGTGCAGTTATCAAAGCCCTCTTAAGTATTTCGAAGGCTTCCTCACAATCATGTCAAAAACAAAAGGGATATCCTTTTGCAAGAGATTGGTAAGAGGCCTAGAAATCTTATATAAGTCTTTAATAAACCTTCTATAGAAACCAGCGTGACCAAGGAAACTTCTTATACCCTTGATATCTGTGGGGTATGGCATTTTCTCGATTGCATCAACCTTAGCCTTATCGACTTCAATACCTATTTCAGAAATTTTATGTCCTAAGACGATCCTTCATTGACCATAAAGTGACACTTCTCCCAATTCAAGACAAGACTCGTGTTTTTACATCTCTGCAAGACTCGATCAAGGTTGCTGAGGCAATCATCAAAAGAAGACCCATAAACGGAGAAGTCATCCATGAAAACCTCGAAAATATTTTCACAAAAGTCAGAGAATATAGCCATCATACATCTTTGAAAGGTGGCAGGTGCATTACATAAGCCAAAAGGCATACGTCTATAAGCAAAGGTACGGAAAGGGCAGGTGAAAGTGGTTTTCTCCTGGTCAGATTGTGCAACTCGTATTTGGGAGAAACCAGAATAACCGTCTAGAAAGCAGAAGTGTGTGTGTTTAGATAGTCTTTCTAGCATTTGGTCGATAAAAGGCAAAGGGTAATGATCTTTCCTAGTGGCTTTATTCAATTTCCTAAAATCGATCACCATCCTATAGCCAGTAATAATCCTCTGTGGGATCAATTCATCCTTATCATTAGGGACAACGGTAATGCCTCCCTTCTAAGGGAAGCAATGCACCCGACTCACCCAATCGCTATGAGCAACATGATAAATAATACCTGCCTCCAGGAGCTTTAGTATTTCTTTTCTTACTACCTCCTTCATCTTATGATTTAATCTCCTTTGATGATCAGCAACTGATTTGAAATCAGGATCAATTTTAATCTTGTGCTGGCATAGAGTTGGACTAATGCCCTTAAGATCATCAAGAGTATATCCAATAGCAACACGGTGCTTCCTCAGAGTTTTTAGTAATTTGTTTTCTTCATGCTCTTAGAGGCTAGCACTAATTATGACACGATATACCACTTTTTCATCAAGATAAGCATACTTAAGCATATCAGGCAACTGTTTAAGCTCGAACACATGATCATCCTTTGGTGGGGGCGGAGCCCCAAGCAGTTCAACGGGCAGATTATTCTTAAGGATATGATATTTTTCTAAGACAACTCTATCTATCTCATCCCTTTCATCCATATGCATATCATTTTCATGCTCAAGAAAGTATTGCTCTAAGGGATCAGTAGGTGGCACGACAATAGAAGCTAAGGCAATAGTTTCATCCCTACTGGGCAACTCTTTTTAATGAGGTTGTCTACCAAACTTGGAGAAATTGAACTCATGTGACACACCTTCAAAGCCAATAGTGACAATTTGCTTCTCACAATCTATATGAGCGTTGACGGTATTGAGGAAGGGTCTACCAAATACGATGGGACAAAAGCTTTATTGGGTGGTAGCAAGAACGAGGAAATCAGCCGGATACTTCGTTTTACCACACAAGACTTCAACATCCCTAACAATTCCCACGGGGCAGATAGTATCTCTATTGGCAAGCTGAATAGTGACATCAAAAGGCTCTACCTCAATAGGTGCAATCTCATCTTTGATTTCATCATATAAGGATTGAGGTATTGCACTAACACTAGCACCCACGTCACATAAACTATGATAGCAATGATCTCATATGTTAACAGAAACAACAGGCATGCCAACAACAAGACTATGTTTGTCTCTAGCGTGAGGTTTAGCAATTCTAGCAGCATCTTCACAGAAGTGAATATTATGTCCCTCAACATCGTCGGACAAAAGATCTTTGATAATAGCAATGCTAGGTTCAACTCTAATTTTCTCAGGGGGTGTAGGTGTTCTAATGTAGCCTCTATGTATCACAGTTGAAGCTTTAGAATGATCCTTTATCCTAACAGGGAAAGGTGGTTTCTCAATGTAAGCATTGGGAACAACAGGATCATTATAGGCAAGGACTCTCTCTTCAACTCGATGGGTTTAACTACATTTACTTCTAAAGGAGGATGATATTTAAACCACTTATCCTTGGGTAGATCAACATGAGCAACAAATGATTCACACAATGAAGCTACGATCTCACAGTCAAGTCCATACTTAGCGCTAAAGTCACAAAAAGTATTTGTTTCAACAAAGGATTTAACGCAATCAAACTGGAAATTCATACCTGACTCCTTACCTTCTTCAAGATCCCAATCTTCAGAGTTGTGTTTAATTCTCTCCAATAAATTCCATTTGAAGTCAATATCTCTCTTCATAAAAGAACTAATACAAGAAGTATCAAGCATGGTGCAATCATCATGAGAAAGCCGAGCATAAAAGTTCTGAATGATAATTTCTCTCGAGAGCTCATGATTGGGGCATGAATATAACATTGATTTAAGCCTCCCCAAGCTTGAGCGATGCTTTCTCTATCACGAGGCCAAAAATTATAAATATAATTCCGATCACGATGTACTAAATGCATAGGATCAAACTTTTATGAAATTCCAATTTCAATCGATTGTAGTCCCATGATCCAGTATCATCACATAGCCTATACCATGTCAACGCCTTATCCTTCAAAGATAAAGGAAAGACCTTCTTCTTGACCTCATCCTCGGGCAAACTTGCAAGCTTAAATAAACCACAGACCTCATCTACATAGATTACATGCAAGTCTGGATGTGATGTTCCATCTCCTGTAAAAGGATTAGCCAGCAGTTTCTCAAGCATACCCGAAGGAAATTCAAAGAAAATATTTTAAGTAGGTGAAAAAGGTTGAGGAGCAACTATTTGTGCTTCCGTTTGAGGTGAAGATACCACAAACAAGCACCTCAAAGGATTAGTATCCATAGTGACAAGTGACAATGAATTTCAGCACACTATATGAATGTTTCCTTCCCAAGTTCCACTTACCAGAGGCACTTCACTCCTCGGCAACGGCGCCAGAAAAGAGTCTTGATGACCCACAAGTATAGGGGATCAATTGTAGTCCTTTCGATAAGTAAAAGTGTCGAACCCAACGAGGAGCAGAATGATCTGACAAGTGGTTTTCAGCAAGGAAATATCTGCAAGCACTGAAATTATCGGTAACAAGTGATTGTATGGTGAGGTGATTCCTAGCAAGAAACAAGTAACAAAAGTAGAAACGGTGCAGAAAAGTGGCCAAATCCCTTTTGTAGCAAGGGAGAAGCCTAGACAAAGTCCAATAGGAGGAAAAACGCTCCCGAGGACACATGGGAATTTCTGTCATGCTAGTTTCATCATGTTCATATGATTTACGTTTGTTACTTTGATAGTTTGATATGTGGGTGGACCAGCGCTTGGGTACTGCCCTTACTTGGACAAGCATCCCACTTATGATTAACCCCTCTCGCAAGCATCCGCAACTATGAAACAAGGATTAAGACAAAGTCTAACCATAGCATTAAACTAGTGGATCCAAATCAGCCCCTTACGAAGCAACACATAAACTAGGGTTTAAGCTTCTGTCACTCTAGCAACCCATCATCTACTTACTACTTCCCAATGCCTTCTTATAGGCCCAAATAATGGTGAAGTGTTATGTAGTCGACGTTCACATAACACCACTATAGGAAAAACAATATCAACACATCAAAATATCGAACGAATACCAAATTCACATGACTACTATTAGCATGACTTATCCCATGTCCCCAGGAACAAAAGTAACTACTCACAAAGCATAATCATATTCATGACCAGAGAGGTAATGAGTAGCATCAAGGATCTGAACATAAACTCTTCAACCAAATAATCAAACTAGCATCAACTACAAGGAATAATTAACACTACTAGCAACCTTACAAGTACCAGTCGGAGTCGTGAGACGGAGATTGGTTACAAGTGATGAACTAGGGTTTGGAGATGAGATGGTGCTGATGAAGATGTTGATGGTGACGAGTCAACTTCGATGAGAGGAGTGTTGGTGATGACGATGGCGACGATTTCCCCCTTCGGGAGGGAAGTTTCCCCTGTAGGATCGTCCTGCCGGAGCTCTAGATTGGTTCTGCTCAAATTCTGCCTCGTGGCGGCGGCGAATCCGGACGAAACCCTTCATTTAGGCAAAGATGAGCGCCGGAGGGGCAACCGGGGGCCCATAACCCCTCCAGCCCCGGCCAGGGGGGTAGGCTGGGCCTGAGACGGTTGTGGCCTCCAGGTGGCGCCCCTCTGGTACCTCTTTCGCCCAGTATTTTTTATATATTCCCAAAAAATTCCAAATTGATTTTCACGACTTTTGGAGTTGCGCAGAATAGGCATTCTCCCTCTTCATTTAAACCTTGCAAAATAAGAGAGAAAAGGCATAAGTATTGTACCGTGAAGTGAAATAACATCCCAAAAAGCAATAAATATCAACATGAAAGCATGATGCAAAATGGACGTATCACACCTCCGCGTTTAGCACACATACAACTCGATGACGATCTCCGCCTTCTTGATCCAGCAAGAGAGACGGGGAAGTAGATGAGTTCTCCGACAGCGTGACGGCGCGCCGATTATGGTGATGATCTATTCCTGCAGTGCTCCGCCCGCGCTCCGCAGAAAACCGATCTAGAGGAAGAACTACGAAGTAGAGGTTTGAGTTGCATGTGGCAAAAGTTGTGTCTCAAAAACCCTAAAACCTCTAGTATATATAGGAGGAGGGGAGGGGCTAGCCTTGGGGATCAAGGGATCCCCTAGGGCACCGGCCGAGACTGGAGGAGGAGGATTCCAACTCCAATTTGGTTTGGAGGAGGAGGAGTCCCCTCCTTCCTTCCCACCTCCCTCTTTTTTTCTTTCTCTTTGGTTTTTCCCCTTAGCCGACATAGCCCCCTTGGGCTGGCCTCACCAACCCACTAAGGGCTGGTGCGCCACCCTTGGGCTATTAGGCTCTCTCCCAGGTGGGTGGGCCCCTCCCGGTGAATACCCGGAACCAATTCGTCACTCCCGGTACACTGTCGGTAATGCCCGAAATCTTTTCGGAGACCAAATGAAACCATCCTATATATCACTCTTCGTTTCTGGACCATTCCAGAAACCTTCATGACGTCTGTGATGTCATCCGGGACTCCGAACAACTTTCGGTCACCAACACCTATAACTCAACTATACCGAAACATCACCGAACCTTAAGTGTGCACACCTGCGGGTTCGAAAAACTATGCATACATGACCTGAGACACTCCCCGGTCAATATCCAACAGCGGGACCTGGATGTCCATATTGGATCCTACATATTCTACGAGTATCTTATCGGTTGAACCTTTGTGCTTCGGTATGTTACTTGCCCGAGATTTGATCGTCGGTATCCCTATACCTATTTCAATCTTGTTACCGACAAGTCTCTTTTCTCGTTCTTTAATACAAGATCCCATGACTAACACTTGAGTCACATTGCTTGCAAGGCTTATATGTGCTGTTGTATTATCGAGTGGGCCCCGAGATACCTGTGTGTCACACGAAGTGACAAATCCCTATCTTGATCCATGCTAACTCAACGGACACCTTCGGAGATACTTGTAGAGCATCTTTATAGTCACCCAGTAACGTTGTGACGTTTGGTACACACAAGGTATTCCTCCGGTGTCAGTGAGTTACATGATCTCATGGTCATAGGAATGAATACTTGACACGCAGAAAACATTAGCAACAAAATGACATGATCATATGGTACGTTCATAGTTTGGGTCTTGTCTATCACATCATTCTCCTAATGATGTGATCCAGTCATCAAGTGACAACACTTGTGTACGGTCAGAAAACCTTAACCATCCTTGATTAATACGTATGTCAAGTAATTAACCCATGGATACTTGAAGTGACATTGGAGTATCTAGGCGACATTAGGGTTGATTGATATGTATTGTAGGTGTTGTTATAGTACGAACTCTAGGGCTCTTTGTGTCACTCATAGGAATAGCTCAAAAGATTGATCGGAAAGGGTAACTTTCAGGTGGTTTGCTGCTTACAAAAATTTCAACTTATGTCCTCCACTACTTATGAACTTTGGAGCTATTCTTTGTTGCATGTTGAGGGATGACCATATGGTGGTACTATGTTAGCATTGTTGAGAGATTGCACTAGTGAAAGTTGAACCCTAGGACTTGTTGCTAAGCATTTATACAACATTTCGCTTGCCGTTTGCCACTTGCTACCATGCTGTTTTGATTTATTGAGATTACAATTTTTTTTTCAGTTGTCCATACTACACTTATATCACCATCTCTTCGCCGAACTAGTGCACCTATACAATTTGCTATTCTATTGGGTGTGTTGGGGACACAAGAAATTTCTTATATTTGATTGCAGGGTTATTTGAGAGAGACCATCTTCATCTTACACCTCCCACGGATTGATAAACCTTAGGTCATCCATTTGAGAGAATATTGTTGTTGTCCTACAAAACTCTCCACTGGGAGGCCCAACAATGTCTACAACAATAAAGTTGCATAGTAGACATCACCCACTCGCGATCACTAGGTGCTTTCAAGACGACCCTGGCTAACCTGCTAGCTTGCTCGCGTCATGATTCCTATCTCCTGTGGTTGTCGTCGGGAGCGGCGGCGTCATGGTCATCGACTCTCAAGCCGACCATCTCATCGGTGGCCTTGATCCCGTCGTCGCCCAACTCCATCTTGTTGTCAGCCATTGGGAGTTTGATGGTATGTATGGCAATTAGCTGGGGGATTATTGACTCGCTTCCGCCGACAATCGTTGTGGTAATTTATAGCTAGCTGCTGCCAAGGTGGTTGGGGATTTTACAATTTGCCGTTGTGGCTGGCAATTGCGCTTGTGCGGAAGCATTGGCTCGAGGGCGGGAATACTAAATGGAGAGCATGAGTGACAACCAGCAACCATTGGTGAGGGTATAAGCGACAATGCGTGGCGAGTCGTGGCATGGAATTATTACTTTACACCCGTGTGTGGTTGCGTCACTCATCAAAGGCACTTTGTATTTTAGACCTGGTGTGATATATCTATTCTACATGGCACACGGTTTGAGGGACATGTGTATATCATCATTAATTTAGGCACTCGGTCGTTGGGGGTGGTTTCTGGGTCGCACACATCTTGTTCCATCAATCGTGTGCGCTCTTTTATTACTATCGCCCACGCTTCGTTTACTTACATTGTGTACCCATTAGATCACACAATACCCAGATATTTTCATAGTTTCTGAATTCTTTTCGGTGCACACATAATCGCACACAAAAAACATGTAGCAACCATTTGCAATCGTGTATAGGGACATAAGTAAATATCACCACTTTTCGCTCTCTATCGTCTCTTTCCCCTCTTGCATCCCCCAAATCTTGCCTTCTTCTCCCCACTGTCCTCGCCCCCACAAAATCCTCAACATTTCCCATGTCTTTAGAATCTGGAATCCCCGTGTACATCACGGAAGGTGCAAGGTTGATGCAGCTTATAAGTGTGTAGGGGCCCGGGTGGCGGCGGCGGTACACGCTGATGAGGGTGTGGAGGCCCTAGCTGCAAGAGCAGAAAAGATGGAGGTTGCATCAGATCTATTGGGGGCAAGCGCGGTTTCTTATGCGAAACACTCAGTTTTGGCCTTCACAAGGGCAAAAAACGCCGATGAGGTCGTCGTTACCATGGCAACTCGTGCTAATTTGGTCGCGGTATGGGCAAAAGCCTTGTTAGAGTCTCCTACCGCTCTAGTAGAGCGTGCAACTTATGGCTATGTTGTTTACGTACGCTTGGAAAATATCCATCATGTGAGCGTCGCACGACCGCCTTTGGCGATGGACATGATTTTCCATGAGACCCGAGGTACTATGATGGAGCACGAGATGAGGAATGTCCGGGTCCATGAAGTGTTCAAGAACATGCTCCTCGCCGACCAGGATGTGGATCTTTCCTCTCGAGCGAGGATGTTGCATGAGTTCAGACAATATGTCATCATCTTTGAACAACAGGTCAACTCCGCAACAACGCCAACGAGTAGCTATTTCCATTTTGCTATTTTCTAAACCTTGCTGATATGTATTGTCACTATTATGTTGTTTAGTTGATTATGTAGGAGTACAAATGATATTTTCTACAATCATTTTCTGAATCCGGTGCTTATTACCAAGAAACGTTTTTGTTGTTATCTATCTGTGTTATTTTCAGTCTTTCCACACAATTTAGATTACTCACATGTTTGTTGGGTAACACACACATCTTGTTACACCAAATTGTTTGTGTTCTTTTGGTTCATCGTGCACAGTTGCTCAGAGCGCATGATATGCTGTCTGTCGCACACATCTTGATATGTGAAACCATTTGTATTATTTGGCCTCATAGCAAATAGTTCACCCGAGTGACATGTATGCATCATAGATGTTGTGCAGACAAAGAAAATTACAGTACACATGTACTAAACTACAAAACCTGTCGGTGATGATTTCATCAATCCTCACAATTTTATACCATCAAGCGTTTTCCCACAACACACGCATGTTAATAGAACCAACCGTGTGTGTTATTTCTTGTGTTCACACAAAATTCTGATTACTCACCTACTTGTTGTCTATTGTACACATCTCGTTATGTCGAATTGTTTGTGTTTTGTTGTATAGTCACACATAGTTTATGGTAGTGAACTATGTGCCCTTTATCACACCCATCTGTATCTTTATAACCTTTTGTGTTATTTTAGCTAATCACAAATAGTTCATATAAAGAACTGTATGCCACAAATCAGACACGTAAGTCTTTTCTGAATCGTATTTGATGGGTCCGCCATTGCACACAATTCATATTATTGGTGATGGAGCTAGCACTATCTGTTTACGATTCATGCATCGCACACAGTTTGGTTGAAGGCTCTGTGATTGACGTGTCGTCTTTGGACCATCCTGAAGTAGTGTATTAACCCGATCTGAAATCCCTTCTCGCCTAGGAATGGCGTAAGGTGATCATACCAAGCATGAGATGCTTGCTGGAGACCATAGAGTGCCTTATGGAGTTCATAGACGTGAGAGGGGTGATCGGGATCTTCGAAATCGGGAGGTTGTTTGACGTAAACTAACTCTTTAAGGGGACCATTAAGAAATGAACTCTTCACATCCATTTGATACAACTTCAAAATTTTGATGAGAGGCATATGCAAGCCAAATACGAATGGAATCAAGAAGGGCAACGGCGGAAAAGGTTTCACCAAAGTCTAAACCCTTAATAGTGTCAAAAAAGAGTCTGAACCCTCAACTTGATTGAAACCGTGTGCCACTAACTTTGCCTTATTCGTTGTGACTTGTCCATGATCATGCTGCTTGTTCTTAAAGATCCACTTGGTCCCAATGACATTATGATGTTCCTGTGGTCTCGTCACAGGAGTCCATACTTTGTTGTGGGTGAATTTTTTGAGTTCTTCATGCATAGAATTTACCCAATCCGGGTCGTCAAGAGCATCTTCCACCTTAAGAGGTTCAATACAAGATACAAGCTAGTGATTTTCACAAAAGTTTGCAACACGTCTACAAGTAGTAACCCCCTTTCTATGATTCCATAAATGTTTTCCCCGAGATCATGAAGATGCTTTAACTTGGCAGCCACTTTTGCTATTTTAGTGCAAGCTCTTCATCATTTGGTGTTGCACTTGTTGAAGACACTTGACCTCGAGTGTGTTTGAATCTTGCGGACACCCTTCTCTTCACAACCTCAACT
The DNA here is from genome assembly GCF_904849725.1 of Hordeum vulgare subsp. vulgare. Lineage (NCBI taxonomy): Eukaryota > Viridiplantae > Streptophyta > Magnoliopsida > Poales > Poaceae > Hordeum > Hordeum vulgare. Next base: position 178,932,564 of record NC_058524.1, on the reverse strand, counting down.
TCTTAAACACATGGTTGTGGAATGGTAGAAGACACTTGAGGTTGAGGTTGACCTTGATCTTTAGAAACATCTTGGACCTTAAACTTTGGTCCATCACCACTTTGTTGAGCTTTTTCTTGATCTTGCTTGGGAACATGAGGGACTTGATCTTTTTCTTGGATAGGTTCATGATCTCCCAAAGCATATTGCACTTGTGCTGGCGATGATGACTTCCCTTGTGGTAATTCAACAAGAGGGGCTCTTACTCATTCTTCGTCTACATGGACTTGGGGTATTTTTTGTGGAAGAATGTGGTCTATCCCCAAGGTCCTTATAGCTTGTGAAGGAGCCTCAACACCTACAACACTAGGAACAATTTCCTCCATACGGGAGCCGTTATCTTCATCAAACTCTACATTTACCATCTCCACAATACATCGGTGGATTTATTGAGAACACGATAAGCATGAGAGTTTGAAGCATATCCAAAAATATTCCCTCATAAGTTTTAGGCTCAAATTTAGCTAAACATGTTTTCTTGTTTAGAATGAAACACTTAAAACGGAATACATGAAAGTATTTGACATTGGTATTCTCCCAATGAGGAGTTCATAAGGGTCCGTGTTCCCGAGCTTCCAAAGATAAAGACGGTTTGATGCATGACACGCGGTGTTGATGGCTTCGGCCCAAAGATTGTATGGAGACTTGTACTCGTCAAGCATGGTCCTAGCGATCTCATTAAGAGTTCCTTTTTGCAACACCAATTTGTTTAGGAGTATAGGTAGCGACATATTGGTGCTTTATCCCCTCATCACTCAAGAACTCATCCATAGTATAATTCTTCAACTCGGTGCCGTTGTCACTTCGAATTGCCTTTATCTCAGAATTATATTAACGTTGAGATTCTTTGGCAAAGTTGATCAACATTTCTTGGGTCTCGTTTTTTGTCTTGAGGAAGAATTGCCATGTAATCTTGAAAGTGCGTTATATCGACTAGAGGGGGGTGAATAGGAGATTTTTAGAATTACATCACTGAGGAAATTCCTTTTGTGGAAATTCCTCACGGATGACTAACTTACAGCGGAAACAGTAAAGGATCAGAAGTGCAAAGTTTCACAACAACAGTTTTTCAGAGTGAAGGATTTGAAAACAGCTTGCACAATGAGCAGGGACGCAGAATACAGATGTGGATTAACTGACATGAAGATTTGGGGTTGAGGAAATTCAGGGAAAGTCTTCAGCAAATTCTTCAAACAGTTGCAGTGAAAGTCATCAACACATAATAGGAGGAAAGTAAGGAGTTGAGGAATTAGAACCCGTTTCTCAGTGAAGACAATCGTTGATGACCCAGTTCTAACTGCTGTGACAGTCGTACATCTGGTTTGGAGCGGATTGGTATTGAAACCAAAGGACACACAATCCTGGGACACACAGTCCCGGGACACACAGTCCCTACCGTATTCTCCTTGAGCTAAGGACACACAGTCCTCGCCCAACACTCGTGGTAAGTCTTCAGGGCAGACTTCCAAACCCTCACAAACTTGGTCACCCGACGATCCACAATTGACTGCTGGAAATCTCTAGACCATCACGCCTAACCGTCTGGAGGACGCACAGTCCTCAAAGGTAAAAGGCTTCAGTCCCACACAGGAACAACTTCTTCAGTGATGCTCAATCACTAGGTTTGGTTTGTGGTTTCGGTGTATTGTGTATTTCCTCACTGATGAATTACTCTCGAAGGCTCTGAGGAATTGGGTTGCTCTTATGACAAGTGTCAATTTCTAATGGAGCAGCCAACCAGCTAGTGGTTGTGGGGGTGGCTATTTATAGTCTGGGAGCATCCCGACATGATTTGACACTTACGCCCTTAAATAATATGACCGTTGGAATGGATAAGACCAATGACTTGGCATGGCTATCGAAACGGTCGGGACCCTCAACTGTTAGAGTCCTCATGTCACTCGTATTCTTCACTTGAGGCTTTTGGTAGGATTTAGGTTTGGGTTGAGCATCATGAGGAAATTCATTCCATAGTGTAACTTCGACCCCCTTTAATAGTACGGTGTTCCTATTACTCAAATGCGAAGAAAATAAAACAGAAAGTGTAAGTCTTCATGCTTCAAATTCTACAGAGTGATTTTCTTCAGGACACACCGGACTTCTCAATATCAGTATCTTCATGAGGAATATCAACTTCATCGCAGATTCCTCGCGATTCATTTCTTCAGCTTCAGACCAATTTCTTCAACTAAAGACATATATTTTTAGGGGTCGATATTCTTTAAATATCTCAAACTCCTCAATGACTTATAGATCCTGTGTATACTCACAAACACATTAGATACTTAACCTATAAGTCTTCAAACCACCAAAATCAGTAAGGGGCACTAGATGCACTTACAATCTCCCCCTTTTTGGTGGTTGATGACAATTAGGTTAAGTCTTCAACCGGGATAAAAAATATGAAGTGTAAATACTCATTTGAGGAATTTGAAATCAAGATTCAGAGAGACTCCCCTTGAAGATGTGCATATCTTGAAGATTTTGCTTTTCACAACAAATGCACATTGATGATTTATATCATGGAGATCTCCCCCTGCGTCTTGTAAGTCATGCATACTCGTAACGTATCATATGAAGAAAATGGAAAATGCATGATGACAAATGGTATCTGACGAATTCTAGCATGCGTGCATTAAAACTTGAGGAATAAGCATGCGAAGAAAAATGTTCAAAAGCGTCAGAGTACCGTCGGGCTTAAGTTACAACTCATTACATAAAAATTTCAGAAGAGCCAAGAGTTTGTAACTTAAATATAGTTCATAAGCCCCAAATATATCCCGCTGGAAGACTAACACTCAAGTTTCTCCCCCTTTGTCATCAAGTGACAAAAAGGGACAAACTGAGGACTAACGTCCGTGAAGATTTCACTTCGTGGCAGTTGAGGAAGAGCCGTGATGCTTCTTGGGAGTAGTCTTCTTCCTTGGACCGGTAGCAGTGTCGAGCTGTTCTTCATCAGTTTCAGCAGTGCAGAATGAAGAAAAGGACCTGTCTTTAAGGTCTGGCACTGGAATAGGCCTGGACTTCTTCTTGGGAGGCCACGACCATTCAAAGTCTCGCTCAAAGTCCATTTCTTCAAGCTCAGTCTGAGTCTTCAGATGTACAAGTGTACCCCAGGTGCGATCAAAAACCTCATGCAGATAGTGATGGTTGAGCTTCACAGAGTTCTGTGTTTCAGTGAGGGTTTTCACAATGGCGCCAAACTGGCGTTTGACCCACTTGTGATTGCAATCCACCTTCTGGTGAAGACTGCGGAGGAGCTCTCTTGTATTCATCACGTGAGGAGGAACGGGGCTTGCCGGACGAGTCTCAGTATCATCCCATGAGGAATAAGCTTCTGGCTCTCTGAACTGACCATCAAGGGGCCTACTGCCTTCTTCAATCACAGATTTTCCTTTTCCTTCAATGGACTCGAAAGTCTTCTTGTTGACCCGGATAGGAGGCATATAACCAACATGGTTTTGGAAATCAGCGTGGAAGTTGATGCCTGTCCTTGTCCTGATGAATCTCATGATCCATGGGGCATATATCTTGTGATCAAAAGGACACATAGCATTGTCGGCCAAAGTCCTCAAGAAGAAATCATGGATGTTGATAGGAATACCATGGATAATGTTGAAGAGGATATTCTTCATGAGGCCTACAACATCTTCTTCATCATCATGGCCTTTAATCGGTGCGAGCACACTGCAGAGGATTCCGTAAACAGACCTGGGTGTGTACTTGAGCTTGTGGGCGAGGAAGGTTGTTCTCGGTGATTTTCCTTCAGCCAAAAGTTTCATGAGGACTTCCATCATCCCATTGGGCATCTCACGCTCACCATAAAGCTTCACAGCCTCTTCTCAGGGAATTGGTACACGCAGTTCTCTGAGGAGTTCAGTAGTAGGATCCTTGTAGTGAGTGTTTTGTGACATCCAATCAAACACCCAAGTGTTAATGTCTTCAGGGTTGCCAGATATGTGAAGAGTGGCATAGAACTGAAGAATTAGCTCGCTGTTCCAGTTAGAGATGTCGGAGCACATTGGGAGTAAACCAGCATCATGGAGTACACTGAGGACTGGCTCCAGGCAAGGTATTGCTTCAAGTTCAACATGATGAATATGCCTGTGCTGGAATATCTTGTTTCGTCCACATAGCACAGAGGCATAGTAGTTCATCTGAGTCCTAGTCCAAAACTTCAGATGCCTCCTTTGAGGCTTGTCATATGGGTTCTCTCTAATGAAGTACATGCGTTCTTCAAAGAAGTTTTCCTTTTGGAACTTAGGACGCTTGGAGAATGGCTGACGCTGAACTGGCTTAATATTTTGTTGAGGAATTGGAGGGGAGAAAACAATGGCGGTCTCTAGGTTGAGCACGATGAATGCATTGTCTTGGTCAGGTGCATTCTCCTCAGCATTTTCCTCAGGGTGAGGAATTTCAGCGGCTGGTTCTTCAGGCTGAGGGGCTTGCTCTGGCTGTGCATCAGGCTGAGGAATAGCTTCTTCTTGCTCGGTTTGAGGAGTTGGGTCAGCATGTTCCTCATCTTGAGGATTCTGCTCACAGCGTTGAATTTCATCAACTTGAGGATTTTCAGTTTGTTCTTCCTCAGCTGGCTTGGTGGCAGATGCAGTTTCATCAGCTGATGCTTGAACAATGTCTTTCTGAGGAATGAAAGGCTCAGGACTTTCGTCTATCGAAATCTCCTCATCAGTGTGTTCCTCAGAGGCGGCATCCTTCATTTCCTCATCTGCCTTTTTCGCTAGATCATCAATGATGACCATTTCATAGGAAGGAACGACATTCAGTGGCACAGGGTCCAGAGGAGCAGTTTCTTCAAGTGCTTTGAGGCGCTTGGCCCCTGTTTCTTCTTCTGCTGAGGAGGCCTTTCTCTTCTTGGCTTCCTTCTCAGCAGCTCTGGTTTTCTTCACGTCTGATGCAGATGGAGTCATCTTCTTCAACGTTGAAGCTTTGGGTGAACGGGTTCTCTTGAACGATTCTTCACCTGGTATTGAGGAACCAGCTGGAACAGAGTCATCAGCTTGCTTTGTTGAAGCAGCTGGGTTCGGAAAAGTCTCGTCAGCTGCAGTATATTCATCAACAGGAGTTTCCATGATGATTTATTCAGTAGCCGGTTCATCCACACGGCGTTCTTGGTGTACTTCCTCAGCTTGAGGAGTTTCCTCATCATGAGGAGATTCATCTGTTGGCTCCTCAATCAAGGGCTGACAAGTTGGTGCTAGGGGTGCGTCCTTCTTATTGTATTCATCAACAGCACTAGTGGGCAGCTTGATGAAATTGCTCTGGAGACTTTTGCGATCTGACAGCTTGGAGTACTTGTCAGTCAATTTCTTTAGCTCTGCCTGTGTTGACACCAGTGCATCAGGAGTTAATTTGAGGAGATTCTGCTTGAGGAATTTCTCCTTTTTAATCTTTGCAACTTTGGCCTACCTGGGCTGCTGTTCTTTCCACTTGGCTTCATTGATGAAAGTGGTCACCATGTGACTAATGCCAGGGGAAGCTTCAAATCATCAAGTGGAGTGTTTGGGTCCTCATACCAGATGTTGATGTAGTCAAGGAGGACATTGGGGTCCATTGCTAGAGGAATGGCACTGCCTGATGCCTGAGCAACTCTTTCCTGCTTGTTTCTGATGATGGCTTGTAGGGTTTCATCATCATATTCATCACTGCCCTCTGATGCAGACGGGACGGTGATGATTTTGCTGGGGTTTGGAAGAGTTGCACGTTCAACAGTTACCAGAGTCTTCGCAGGAGGTGTTGAAGACTTTGTCTCCGAGCTGGTTGCAGCTGGGAGCGAGGAGCTGGAGCTGGCGGTCATAGGCTTCATGACTTGCTTCTGTACTGGTTTCTCTTGAGGCTTTGGTGGTGGTGCTGAGGATTTTGGAGCTGAGGAGATTGGTACTGAGGGCTTTGGCGCCGATGGTTTTGGTGTTGAAGGTTTTGGTGATGAGGGTTTTGTGACTGAAGCCTGAGCAGACTTCTCGTGAGGCTTTGGAGCCCTTGGCTTTGGCGGCACAGATTGCATTTGAGGAATTTCCGAGCCAGAGGTTTCTACGGCAGAGGAAGTAGCAGCAGCTGAGGCAGCAGCTGAGGATTCATTGAATTTCCTCACTGCAGTTTCTGCCTGCTTCTTGAGCTCAGCCAGATGCTTTTCTTTCTCATCTAGATAGTCATCAATGGTCATGAGGCTTGAGCGATATGCTACTTGATGATCCTCAAGTGGGGCCCGTCTGCCAGGGGGCTTCAGAGCGAATTTCTTCGCATACTTGGGAGTCACACACCTGTATTCCTTCCATTCCTTCGCCCATCGGCGTTCTATCTTCTGCAGTCGTATCTTTATCTTTGCCATTGTCTCATTTTCATCAGGCGTGCAATAGTCCAAGTAGATATCCTCAGGGATATCCACTGCTGTGTTTTGCTCAAGTTTCTTTCCTCCCTTCTGTTTTCTGTCATCCTCCATTTTCTTCAGCTGAGGATTTTGCTGATGAGATTGAACTCTTGAGGATTCTGATGAGACTTGAAGATTTTCTTCCAGAAACGCTGCAAATGAGTTAATGTGATGAGAACCGAGAGATTCATCAGCTGACATGCGTGTACCTGTGAACAGAGTATAGTTGCGAGCAATTTGGAGAGGTCATATACGTTCTCAGATTTGAAGAGAATGAAAAAGTTTGACAGTTTGAGGAATATAACCAGTGGTTGAGGAATTTGCCAAAGCATACTGTTCATGGGTTCCATAGTTGTACAGATCCGAAAATTCGCACAATTGAGGAATCTCGTGAAAATCTTAGATGCTTAGCATAGTTCATCAATGATGTGGTGATAGGTAGTGTTTGAGGAATCAAGTGCTTATAGGTTTTTGAGGAAAAACAGATTTCACATAGAAGATGTAAAATTTTAGATCTAATCTTGCGGTAAAAATGGGATTTATTTACCCTGGAAGGTGCGCACGAAGAACACAAAAAGGTGTGTATGGAGAAGCTCTTCGGTCGTGTGTCTAATGCACCCTAACCCGGCGACACAGGACGTCTGCGGCGGCGACGGACGAAGATGGTCAGACTCCGGCGTGGTTCAGGCGATCGAGAAGTCGAGGCAGTGAAGCTCTTCCTCACCGGCGATGAGACTACCAGCGATGGCACTAGGGTTCGGTGGTGTATGCTGTGGCAGGAGAGCGATGGAGCGAAGAAGAGTATGCCGAGGGGGATAAGGACACATTTATAGCCAAAAGTTACTATTGGCGCGAAAATTTTGGACCAAATCGCCCCTGCCTCTACGTCTCCGAAAGACATGTGTAGCTCCCGAACAATGCGGTAGAGATAGTGGAGATCGTGGTTATCCGATCGTGGGAAGTGGGGTTCAGTTACTGTGTATTAAAGAAACAATTTTTGAAGATTTGAGGATTTTCGTTACAAAATCATCAGCTGACAAGGACGAAGTGAGGATTTTGAACAAAGTTTCAAGTAGAACGCATATGAAGAATTGAATAGACTGGATGAGTATAGCATAGAGGGAATGTAGGGTCCGATCACATTCACTTAGCAGAAATATCAACTTGAAGAAATAGCAATAAGTGAATGCTGTTGAGGACTTGAAATCACAGTCTATCTAGTCAAATGAAAGTGATCAAGTGTTTTTGAAGATTATGTGATAAATCATCACACTGAAGAATAGGTGTTTTGAAGAAAAACACATTTTGAGGAAATAGAACACTTGAAGAAAATCAACTTGAGGAATTTCACATTGGGCGGTGGCGTGACCCACCATATAAGAATGTTGATTACAGACGCCGCGTACAATTGTCGTAGGGCCCTGAGAATCAATTTCTTCGTTGATTTCTTCACATTCAGAGTGACATTCTTCATTAGTTGAAGAAAATCGATTCATCATGCGTTGCACATCTAAGTCATCAATTTTGCATAAGTGTTAGGACATGTGCATGTTTTACAGAACATTTGAAGATTCTAAGATATTTAGCTCACACCGCAACTTGCAAAACCTTTTCTCATCCAAGGGCTTAGTGAAGATATCTGCCAGTTGATCATCAGTCTTCACATGGTCGATGAGGATATTGCCCTTGAGGACATGGTCCCGAAGAAAATGATGATGAATCTGGATGTGCTTGGTCTTCGAGTGTTGTACTGGGTTGTATGCAATCTTGATAGCACTCTCATTGTCCCAGTAGAGAGGCACATTCTTCATGTTGATGCCGTAGTCCTTGAGGGTTTGCTTCATCCATAGTAATTGAGCACAGCAAGAACCAGCAGCAATGTACTCAGCTTCGTCAGTGGAGAGCGATACGCAGTTCTGCGTCTTTGAGGACCAGCAATCTAGTGATCTTCCGAGGAAATGGCATGTGCCAGACGTTGACTTGCGATCCACACGGTCACCAGCATAGTCAGAATCAGAATACCCTACCAGATGAAGATTTGAGCCCTTGGGATACCATAATCCTAGTGTTGGTGTGTGAGCTAAGTATCGAAGAATATGTTTCACAGCCTTATGGTGTGAGTCCTTCGGTTTTGCTTGAAAACGTGCACACATGCAAACACTAAGCATTATATGTGGCCTAGATGCACATAGATACAATAAAGAGTCAATCATAGAACGATATACCTGCTGATCGAAATCTTTACCATTTTCATCAGTGCCGAGGTGGCCGTTGGTAGGCATTGGAGTCTTGGCACCTTTGCATTCATGCATGTCGAATTTTCTCAGAACATCCTTGAGGTATTTCTCCTGTGATATGAAGATTCCATTGCTTTGTTGACGAATTTGAAGACCTAAGAAGAATTTCAGCTCCCCCATCATGGACATCTGATATTCTTCACTCATCATGTAAGCAAATTCATCACTGTATCGTTTGTCAGTACAGCCAAATATGATATCATCGACATATATTTGACACACAAATAGCTCATTATCATAGGATTTAGTGAAAAGAGTTGGATTGAGTGAACCAGGTTTGAAGCCTTTCTTCATGAGGAATTCCTTCAATGTATCATACCATGCCCGAGGGGCTTGCTTGAGACCATAAAGAGCCTTTTTGAGTCTGAAGACTTTGTCTTGATTCTTTGGATCCTCAAAACCTGGGGGCTGAGCAACATATACTTCTTCCTCAAGCTTACCATTGAGGAATGCACTTTTCACATCCATTTGATATAAGATGATGTTATGATGATTAGCATAAGCAAGTAGTATTCGAATAGCTTCAAGTCTAGCAACAGGTGCAAAAGTTTCATCGAAATCTATTCCTTCAACCTCGCTGTAGCCTTGGGCTACAAGTCGTGCCTTGTTCGTCACCTCTTGACCGTCCTCATCTTGCTTGTTTCAGAAACTCCACTTGGTGCCGATGATGTTGTGCTTGCGAGGATCTGGTCGTTTGACGAACTCCCATACGTCATTCAACTTGAATTGAAGAAGTTCGTCTTGCATAGCTTGGATCCACTCCGGTTCCAGAAAAGCCTCAGCAACTTTTGAGGCTTCTGTGATGGATACAAAGGAGAAATTCCCACAAAAGTTAACTAAGTGTGAAGCTTTTGAGTGAGTGAGAGGACCTGGCGCGTTGATGTTGTTGAGGATTTTGTCAAGTTCTAGTTCATTTGCAATCCTCGAATGAGCTGGTTGAGGATTTTGTCTGGGCTGAGGAAGTGGTGCTGGTGCAATTTCCTCAGGAGCATCTTCTTGATTTTCATCAGTGACGGGGATCGTTTCTTCATCAATTTCCTCAGTTGGAACAATGTCTTCAGTAGGCTTGAGCTTTATTGCTTCCTCAGGAGATAGATTATCTGGATCAGAAGGCAATTTCTCTCTTTGCGGGCCACTAGTTTCATCGAACCGCACATCTACAATCTCGACAACTTTGTTGTGATAGTTCTTGAAGACTCTGTAAGTGTGCGAGTCCTTTCCATAACCGAGCATAAAACCTTCATGTGCCTTAGGTGCAAATTTTGAGCTATGGTGAGGATCTCTAATCCAGCATTTTGCGTCGAAGACTTTGAAATAACTTGCATTGGGTTTCTTGTCAGTGAGGAGTTCATATGAGGTTTTCTTGAGGAATTTGTGAAGATATACCCTGTTGATGATATGGCATGCAGTGTTGATTGCTTCAGGCCAAAAGCGACGAGGAGTCTGATATTCTTCAAGCATAGTTCTTGCCATTTCAACCAGAGTCCTGTTCTTCCTTTCGACAACACCATTCTGCTGAGGAGTATAAGGAGCAGATAATTCGTGAGTAATACCAAGTTCATCAAGATAATCATCAAGACCAGTGTTTTTGAACTCGGTTCCATTATCACTCCTGATATGTTTGATCTTGATGCCAAAGTTCGTCGAGGCCCTTGAAGAAAATCGTTTGAATATTTCCTGCACTTTAGTTTTATACACTATGATATGCACCCAAGTATATCTGGAATAATCATCAACTATGATGAAGCCATATAAAGATGCTGCATTGGTTAGTGTGGCATAGTGAGTTGGTCCAAATAGATCCATATGAAGCAATTCGAATGGACGTGTAGTGGTCATGATAGTCTTCGAGGGATGCTTGGATCTGGTCATTTTCCCACATTCACAAGCACCGCGGAGATGATCCTTGAGGAATTTGACTGATTCGATGTCGATGACATGCTTCTTCTTCGCGAGCGTGTGAAAATTCCTTATGCCTGCATGACCTAGTCTTCGGTGCGACAACCATCCTTCTGAGGTTTTTGCTAGTAAGCAAGTGGTTGGTTGAGGACCTATAGAGAAATCAACAATGTACAAATCCCCTCTTCTTACACCTTCGAAGACTTTGGATCTGTCAGATTCCATAATGACTACAGATCTATATCTACCAAAGATAACAATCATATCAAGATCACAAAGCATCGAGATTGACATGAGGTTAAAACCAAGGGATTCAACAAGCATCACTTTATCCATATGCCTATCCTTGGAAATAGCCACTTTGCCAAGTCCCAATACCTTGCTTTTACCTTTGTCAGCATATGTGATTTGCTTCAGAGGTGATGGAGTTAGTGGCATATTCATCAGTAAGATTTTATCACCAGTCATGTGATGTGTGCAGCCATTATCAAGAACCCACTCAGTATTCTTGGGTTTGTCATCCTTTGAACCTTTTGCCATGAAGCAAAAGGTTGGAGCGAAGTCATCAGCATAGTCATCAGTGCGGATGGTGCTATCATTTTCTTCAAGGTTGAAGATTGACTTGCTGACGAAAGTGGTTGCCAGTGCAAGACTAGCCTGTCCGGATTCTGAGTCTTCATCAAAACCCTCTTCTTCATCACCTTCCTCTGATTCTGCCTCGGAGTCCATTTCCTTGCCAATAAGTGCCCGAGCCTTTCTGAAACTAGTCTTCTTGTGCGATGAGGGCTTTGAAGATGAGAATTTTGAAGATTTCTTCTTCTTCTTCGAGTCATCAGAACTGGCATCCTTGTATTTCTTCTTCTTTGATTCCTTTCCCCAACGGGGACAATCAGCAATGTAATGACCTGATTTCTTGCACTTGTGATAGGTTCGTTTCTTGTAGTCCTCAGATGAAGATTCTGATTTCCTCATGTCTCTTCTTGAAGATTTACCGAACTGGCCACGTCGTGTAAATCTCTGGAATTTCCTCACGAGCATTGCAAGCTCCTGTCCAAATTCTTCAGGGTCACAAATGTTGTCATCTGTGTCTTCGTCTTCAGATGAGGAAATTGCTCTAGCCTTTAGTGCACGTGGTCTGGAATAGCTTGGTCCATATAGATATCTCTTTTCTTCTAGCTGGAATTCATGAGTATTTAGCCTTTCTAGTATATCAGCTGGATCAAGCATCTTGTAATCTGGTCTTTCTTCAATCATCAGAACTAAAGTATCAAATGAAGAATCCAAAGATCTCAGTAGTTTCTTCACAACTTCGTGATCGGTGATGTCTCGAGCTCCCAGTGCTTGCAGTTCATTTGATATGTCAGTGAGGCGATCAAAGGTGTCTTGGTAGCTTTCATTGTCATGTCTCTTGAAGCGATTGAAGAGATTGCGAAGAATATCAACACGAGACTCACGCTGGGTTGATACTCCTTCATTTACGTTGCACAGTCTCTCCCAGATCAGTGTTGGAGAGCCCAAAGCACTCACTCTGCCAAACTGGCCTGGGCTCAGATGGCCACAGATGATGTTCTTCGCTTGAGAATCGAGTTGCTTGAATTTCTTCACATCAGCCGCAGTGACACTGGCAGAGATGATGGGGATGCCAATTTTCCACAATATACCAGAGATCATTATCAATAGCTTGTAGATGCATTTGCATTTTGTTCTTGCAAAAGGTAAAGTTCTTTCCTTCGTAGGTAGGACATGCTGCAGTCACCTTAAACATGCCTGCAGTCGATATAACTAAAACTCCAGGTGGTTAAACCAAAATCACACAGAACAAGGGAGTACCTTGCTCTGATATCAATTGAAAGTGCGTTATATCGACTAGAGGGGGGTGAATAGGAGATTTTTAGAATTTCATCACTGAGGAAATTCCTTTTGAGGAAATTCCTCACTGATGACTAACATACATCGGAAACAGTAAATGATCTGAAGTGCAAAGTTTCACAACAGCAGTTTTTCAGAGTGAAGAATGTGAAAACAGATTGCATAGTGAGCACGCACACATAATACAGATGTGGATTAACTGACGTGAAGAATTTGGGGTTGTGGAAATTTAGAGAAAGCCTTCAGCAAATTCTTCAAACAGTTGCAGTGAAAGTCATCAACACATAATACAAGGAAAGTAAGGAGTTCAGGAATTAGAACCCGTTTCTTAGTGAACACAATCGTTGATGACCTAGTTCCAACTGATGTGACAGTCGTACATCTCGTTCGGAGTGGCTTGGTATTGAAACCAAAGGACACACAGTCCCGGGACACACAGTCCGTACCGTATTCTCCTTGAGCTAAGGACACACAGTCCTCGCCCAACACTCGTGGTAAGTCTTCAGGGCAGACTTCCAAACCCTCACAAACTTGGTCATCCGGCGATCCACAATTGACTGCTGGAAAGCTCTAGACCATGACGCCTAACCGTCTGGAGGATGCACAGTCCTCAAAGGTAAAAGGCTTCAGTCCCACGCAGGAACAACTTCTTTAGTGATGCTCAATCACTAGGTTTGGTTTGTGGTTTCGGTGTATGGTGTATTTCCTCACTGATGAATTACCCTCGAAGGCTCTGAGGAATTGGGTTTCTCTTATGACAAGTGTCAGTTTCTAACGGAGCAGCCAACCAGCTAGTGGTTGTGGAGGGTAGCTATTTATAGCCTCGGAGCATCCCGACATGATTTGACACTTATGCCCTTAAATAATATGACCATTGGAATGGATAAGACCAATGACTTGGCATGGCTATCGAAACGGTCGGGACCCTCAACTGTGAGAGTCCTCAGGTCACTCGTATTCCTCACTTGAGGCTTTTGGTAGGATTTAGGTTTGGGTTGAGCATCATGAGCAAATTCATTCCATAGTGTAACTTGGACCCCCTTTAACAGTACGGTGTTCCTATTACTCAAATGTGAAGAAAAAAAACAGAAAGTGTAAGTCTTCATGCTTCAAATTCTACAGAGTGATTTTCTTCAGGACACACCGGACTTCTCAATATCAGTATCTTCATGAGGAATATCAACTTCATCGCAGATTCCTCGCGATTCATTTCTTCAGCTTCATACCAATTTCTTCAACTGAAGACATATATTTTTAGGGGTCGATATTCTTCAAATATCTCAAACTCCTCAATGACTTATAGATCCTGTGTATACTCACAAACACATTAGATACTTAACCTATAAGTCTTCAAACCACCAAAATCACTAAGGGGCACTAGGTGCACTTACAAATCTTGTATAATCATCGACAATGACAAGGCAATACCTCTTTCCTCCCAATCTATCTTAAGATTGGGGTCCAAACAGATCCATGTGAAAGAGCTTAAGGGGGATTGATGTTGAAATAGTAGTCTTCCCTTTATGGACTTTTTCATGTAGTTTCGGGAAATGCAAGCACTACAAGGATGATCTTTGGAAAAATACAAATTGGTTACTCCAAGGATGTGCTCCCCCTTTAAGAGAGTTTGTCAATTTCTCATACCAACGTGGGCTAGCCATTGGTGCCATAGCCACCCCACATGAGCCTCGACCATTAGGATGTTGCAAGATGCGTTTTCTCTGTTGAGAAATCAACCACGTAAAGGTTGTCTTCAACATGCACAACAATGACTACTTTCAGATTGCTCCTCTTAAAGACATCCACATGAAATTCGCCAAAATGGGAATCATAACCGACATGTGCCAATTGAATCATTGAGACCAAATTGTAGTGAAGGGATTGAACATGCATGAGATTTCAAAGTGACGAATCACTAGAGATTACCGATTTTCCCAATCCCAATACCTTACCCTTGCTATTGTCACCAAATCAAATGGTTGAGGAGTGAAAGCACAACTGCTCCCTAAGTGGTTTTGGTAGTTAATAACAACATATAGTTCATTGAACTAACACTACTACAGGATGGTCCAAATGCAACACTACAATGAGAGACCCTTCGACGAAACTGTATGTGATGCATTAATCACAAACGGTGTTGTAAGAAAACTATCAAAATGATATGAACTATTTGCGATGGTGTAGACATCAAACATGATTCAGATCAGAACTAGATGTGCAATGTGTGGTAAACGGTTAATCAATATGAATTATTTGCCATTATACACAAGAACATACACGGTTAGCCAGATGAGGGTGTGTGCGATATACGACATAAAATTCACTGGGATGAACCGTCAATGATTAGGCAACCCAACACAGACGGTCAACCATATCAAGGTGTGCCATGGAGGGCATACAGTTCACTCAGATGAACTGTTTGCGATGAGTCAAAACAACACAAACAGTTCAAGTGAAAAAGATGTGTGTGATACGCGGCAAACATGTATGAAATCAGAAATGTGTGCGAAGACCGATAATAACACAGACGATTACTGCTAATAAGTCGTGTGATTTTGTGTGTCTACAAAATAAGAACATATATATAACTAAAATAAACACCCAATTACACAAGTGACTACACAAATAATTCGCACACACCTTGGTAAACAATTGCATGCATTCTATACTAGGAGAAACGATCATGTAGTCATCTACTTCTTGTGACGACCCCACTTCTCCTCCGTGGCTCGATCCCCGTCTGTGGAAAGACGAAGACACTTCCTCATGTCAACGATCAACTTGTACATCTCATAGCTTGTGTACGCGTCCTTGGTCACGTACTTGAAGTGTTCTTCATCCAGCCTCTGACACCAGGCATTGTGCCAGGTGTTCTTGTCCTTCTTGCTCTCATCCTTCATCTCCATGTTGTAGGGGTCGATGATGGCCGAGGCGAGGTCAACCTGGGAGTTCTATTTATTATTTCTGCTGCCCCAGACCTTGTAGTGGTCACGGATGTTGACAATATTCTGGCAGTCAAGCCCGAAACATTGCGCACTTTTAGATTGTTGGTGGTGTCCACCGTAATAAAACAATAGCCGGGGATGTTGATAACCTGGCAAAACGCTTGCAAGGCCTTGTGGCCAGGTGGTAGTGGTAGACGAGGACGTCATGTCCCACGCACAACTGGGCCACAACAACCTTCGAATCTTGCCCGACACGACTGCTAGTGAACTCGAGGTCGAAGCAGACCACTTGGTACTCTTCCTCAGCAAGCAACTGCCCCATAGTTAGAGCATTTTGCACTAGTGGGTGCAACCGAGTTTATACTTCGGTTCCACCGAATTGGGAAATAATGTTGTAACGTTTGGGATTTTTGAAGATGGCTATATATATCCCTCCACCTCCCTCTCATCATGGAGAGAGCACTCGGAACAAGCAAACACTTCCACTATTCATTTTGTGAGAGAGACCCACCTACTCATTTGTAGAGATCAAGATCTTCCACTCCAACCATATGAATCTTGATTTCTAGCCTCCCCAAGTTGTGCTCCACCCAACCAATCTCTTCTACCAAGCCAAATTATGTAAGAGAGTGATTGGGTGTTGAGGAGACTATCTTTTGAAGCACTAGACCAAGGAGTTTATCATCCATACCATATCTATTACCTTTTGGAGAGCGGTGTCTCCTAGATTGGTTATGTAACATCCAAAATTTTGGAATGTTAATATAATTATTAGATTGTTTGTTTGTTTGTTTGAGTGATTGAAACTTCAGTGAAATTTGAAGATTTTCAAAAAAACTTTTGAATGAGAGGGAATAAAATGACTTTCCCCCGTTTTCGTGTGAATTCAAATTCATCCATTTAAAATCAATGAGAGAAGATGACATGACTTCTTCAACTATAAAGAATTTGAAGGGATGTGGCATTTGAATTTCTTTCGGTTTTGATTTGCAATTCTATTTTTCTTTTCTCCACTCAACAAATGTCGGGAAATATATTATGTCAAACAGAAAAGAGAGGAGGAATATGACCCTCCAAAACTAGGGGCATTTTTGAAATATTTTGAGCCAAGAAAACCAAAATTACTATTGAGAAAATAATTGCAAAAAGAAATAAAGCTTTTAGGGATTTTCTGAAAAAACATTTTTTTTAAGTTTTTATTTTGGCCGTGCAATAATGGCCATCATTTAGATTTTATTTTTCTGATAATTTTAGTATATAAAAACTCTATATTTCGAATTTATTTTGTTTCCTTTTTAATCATTTACTTTTTGGTTTTTGAAAATAGGAAAGAAATCGCAATTTATTGGAAACTTTGCCCTGACCCGTTAAAGCCTTTCGTAATCTGGCCCAACAGAACCTTCTTCTTCCTCACGTACTCCCTCTCTCCCAGGAACTTCCATAGCAATGGAGACAGAGAACCTCCACCTTCCCGATCTCCCTCTCCCTTCCTTTCCGGCGCCTCCCGAGCCCCCTATAAGAACCCCCTCCTCCTCCTCGTTCCATTTTCCCCCATCAACTCGCCTCCGCCCTGACCATAGCCACCTCGCAACCATCTTCTTTTCCCTGCCTCACCGAGCTCACCAGGAGCTTTTCCCGTCGCCCCTTCGTCGTCAGGTGCCACCTCGAGCGCCCCTGGTACTCGCCACACCACCCCCTACCCCCACCCCCCCCCCCCCGCACCTCCCCACCGCCGCACCTCCCTCCACCTCGTCGCCCTCCCCTGGTCACCCCACCCCGCCGAAGCTTCCTTCCAGGAGAACGCCGCGAGGAGCTCTCCATCTTCCACCCCCTCGCCAGGAGCACGTCGCCCCTCCCAGGAGCCGGACCCCCCCTCCTCCGCCACCTCACCCCGCCGGCGACCCCCCCACATCGGCCACCTCGCCGAAGAAGGCCTCCAGCCCCTGCCAGTCACGGTAAAGCTCCTTGTCCTCATCCTGTTTTTTTGTTTTGTTTTGTTTTGCCTATTAGATCTAGATCTACTGTGTAGATTACAAGGGGCATACTCTTTCGGTTTTTCTTAAAGAACCGGTCCACCAGTTAAGTGAACGGAATCGTTTTTCCTACATAGAGGCCGTTTGTTAGTTAGTTTTAGCAGCGCACGGATACGGCCAATCAGATCGTGCCACGTCATCAGGTTTTGTTTTCTGTTTTAAATTTGTGACAGAATTAGTTCTGTTTTTGTTTTCCCTATAACATTTAATCTACATATCCAATTAATTTGATTCTTTTTGCGTTAGATCACAATTTTCTTGCAGATTCCGAAAACATATTATTTTCCTATGTTTGAAATTTCAGATTTTGAATTAGAACAGATTTAGTTTAAAACTTTTTTTGCTTATTCTGGGAGTTTAAAAATAGTTTTTAATTTAATTCTTTTTGCTGCTGTTTCCTAGTGATAATATCTTTCAGTAGTTTAAGTTTCAATTTTTTTAATATTTTTTACTTGGGGTTTTATCAAAAACAGATTCTATTTTGGTTCTGTTAAGTGAATTTCTTCACTTTATGCAATGGTGTTTATATGTTAGTGATTTTATTTTGTTTGTTAGTGATTGTAGTACTTATTGTGTGTATTTTGATTGTATCGATAGATCACCCGGAGTGCGAAGCATGCTACTTAGAAGCGCTTGATCACGACAACTATCAGCAAGGCAAGTTATTTGATCATGTATTACCTATGTTTTATGCATTGTAGTTCCACCTTTCTACACCCAATTGCATGCTGAGTAGGTACATGGAAATATTGGTTGCTTGTCGTAGTGTCATGTGGTAGGCACCCAACAACCCTATTACTTGGCAGGGATGACAACTTCTATTTTTTCTATGCTTGAGTAAACGTGGTTACTTGTTGAGAGTTTATCACGAGTGATGCGAGATTAATTTAATAACCAAGACCGGTTAAGTCAAGACTTTTCAAGACCTCGTGATGCAATGCAACTCTGGGTGAAGGACGTATTAGATGGGCTCCCTGGAGAAACCAGTGGACGACCCGAGATGCATGGGGAAGCGCCATGACATCTTGCGTAAAGCTTCACCCAGGCTCGAAGAGATGGACGGAGGTTTCAACACCCAAGGCTTACCTGCACAGCCACAAGTCATTATGGGCTCTGGCTTGGTTGGACAACATGGCGACTCTAGAAAGGAGGTGCTAGCAGATGTAGAAGAACAGTAGGATTGGATGGGCACCGACAGAGGATCACAGGAACCCGTTGGATGACCATGTTTTGATCCTCCGGTCTTCAAACACCCTGAAGTGAGAGGACATACACGGAGGCGATCAAATCTTGTGGGGAACGTGTGCAAAACTCTGCACAGTACTCAAACCTAATAGATTAGCCGTGTCCACAGTCATGGACAACTTGAGCCAAAGGATATGAGACTATCAGGAATTCTCAACACCATTATATATATTTGATGTGGGTAATATTTATAACTTGGGTATGAGAACTGGTTGGCGGAACCATCTCATTAACAACCAACAATGTAGTAAAATTTTGCTTTATCCCCTCTCTTGTTGTAGGAGAAAACTTTGCTTTCCGTTAAAAACTTATAGCCCCACCTTCCATATATGCATATAGTATAGATGACATTTTTACCCCTCTCCTTTGTGACTTGCCGGCATATTTAATATGCTGACCTACACGGCTGCAACGTCTTATGTTGCAGATATTTTCTTCGACGAGTAAGAGTACGATTCAGGGTTACGGTCTGCACTCAACTAGCCGTTGGTGTTTATTGGGACTCCACTCCCTTGACTGTTTTCGCTGAGATTTTAAGGTATATATCAGTTTAACGTTATTACATGTGATTGCACTTTGATATATACATTGATGTACTGTGTGTGCCACTATACTGATCTAGGCATGGCACAAATACAAAGAGGCTTGACTCATTTTAAGTCTGGTCGCTACAGATATGGTATCAGAGCACATGTTGACTGTAGGACGTGACCCTAGAAACTGGAAATTCTTAGGAAAGGATCTCTCAAAAAAATTTATTTCAAGAATATCCTTTACTTCTCATCTCTTCTGATTTCTTCCAATGTTCTCTCTCGTCTCAAATATTTAGACAATACCTTTTCCCCTTTGACCACATGAAGGATCAACCGAGTCCCTCTTCAAAGTAAAGAGGATTTCACCATGCATTTGAAGAATTGAAGCTGCACCAATTGAAGACTCTCAAGACTCAAAGAATTCAAAGACCCTGAAGCGTTTGGATATTTATATGACCATTAGAAGTCCAAATCCCTGTTATATACCCCGTTAGGTACGATGATTTGTGAGCCATCAGTGGTGTGTGTTTTCCGACAGCCACAAATAAAACCTATTCTCAAAAATATTGTTTGTATTGTGTGTATCTCCCTCTCTCTCTTACCCACCTTATCCCCAAAATCTCAACCCTACCAGATGGAGTATGAAGCTGGACTTGTAATCTCTGGACCAATGACCCAGCTGGAGGTTGAATTATGGACTCAGAACATGGAGAACCACTTCGGGAGCCATTTGATCTCAAGGAAGTATGAAGTGCACACGCTCTTTAGTACTTTACACAAAGTGCTGCTATGTGGTGGAAAATGCATCATGCCATACAAGGATTTAGTGGAGCAGAAACTTGGGATGAATTCAAGAAGACCCTGTTAAGATCCCATGTCATTCAGAAGTGCTATGATAGCCCGGTGGAGAAACCTTGTGCATGTAAGATATGTGTAGAGATAGGACACACCCAGGAAGAACACCAGGATGGATGCACTCATTGTGAAGAAAATCACCTAGCTGAGGAGTGCCCAAGTAGTCAGGTGACTTGTTTCCTGTGTGAAGGAACCACCCACTACCCAGCCCAGTGCTACCTTTAACCCAAGGTGCAACAAGTTGTCCAGCAGCAGAAAGAAGCAATGAAGGAAACACTCAAGAAAAAGATTCTAGAAGAAGCTGTGATGAACGAAAATATTGGAGACCCTGATGGACAGAGCCTAACCAGATTTTTCTCCAATGCCTGTTACTCATGTGGAGAGGAATGACATTTTTCACAGGAGTGCATGAAGAAAAGCTAAGAGTATCTGGGAAACTTCCCAAAAAAAGTAGAGTTTGATCCACTTGAAATAGATGAACTGGCCAAAATGAAGGAGTCCGGAGAGAAGAGAAAATACACTAGCCAGAGTCAAATTCCTGCACATAAGGACCTGAGTCATATCAGATGTTTCAAGTGTAAGGAGTTGGGCCACTACATAAATATGTGCCCAGGAAGGAAGTAGGAAAACCAAGCAGCAAAAGAAAACACTAAGAAGCCTCGAGACTTGTCCGAACTCATTTGCTTTCGTTGCAAGGAAGCAGGGCATTATGCTAGTGATTGTCCACATGGGAAGAAAGATAAAATGGAGTAGTTAAGTTTTGACAGTGGCAATAAGTGTAACCTGAAGCACTCTTGTTTTTCATGAGATTCTGGAGTTCAATTTTGTAATAGAAGACTCAGAGGTTGTAATAACTTCATGAATCAATGGAACTTATTGTGTCATGATTTCCTATGTTGAAATTGTATGAGTTGTTTCTCTATGAACAAAGATCTCTAAACATTTATGAGGATATGAGAAAATATGGTCTATGCAGGCATGAGTACATTTCATTTTAAGTGTGGTAGTAATCAGTAAACCCACAAGATCCAATGAGTAGGAATATACCATGCATACCAAGGAGACACATACATTCCTCTGAGTACCCATTTTTTCTGACACCTACAGATGACAACCCTCTACGAGTCATTCCTTAAGGGCCCAGTAACGATCATGACCCTGACTAGTGATCATGATTACCCAAAAATCCTGAAGGACATGATGAAGCACATTCATCTTGAAGGAGATACAGTCTACAAAGGCTACCCGTTCTTGGAAAATGGAGTGGAACTTTGGTATGTGGAAGTACACCTCCACCATGTGAAAGGAGTTTGTCCAAAGACTATAGGGAAATACTTTTTCATTTCACGTGTACCACGAGCAACCTTCTTTGATGCTGTTTGTGAAGCTGGCATGGAAGCCATACGTCAGATTGGAGAAATACTTGAAGCAAGGCTCCGTCATACCCAGGAATACCTGAGTGAAGTGCATGCGGAGATGATGGAGATGAAGCTCATGGCCACCATGATAAAGCAAAAGATGGATGATTTCAAGGAGCACCTTGGAAAGTTCCAGTGGGACTAAAGTATCTCCATGGGAGACACATGAATAAAGTTGGCAGAAATGCTTGACCATACCGAACAATGTGGATGGCAGCATTTGTAATAAAGTACTTTTGAATTGGTGTTTTGAGAAGAAATTAAGGTTGTAATAAAGGATTGATTATGAAATGAATACGATATATGGATGAACGAATACCTTTTGGTGGTAAACACACACCAATGGAAAGTATCCCACAGAGTGGAGTGTGTACCGAAAATAAGTGTAAGGATTATTATTATATGATAGTTACCCCAAGAATATGATGGAATGAAACACTATGGAATTTAAAGGCGTAGTAATTCCAAGTATGCCTGCAACCCACAGACCCCGGGACTATTACGGATCCAACACTACCTTTATGAAGAAAGAAACTATGATGGATCAACAAACATTTTCTTAGGAGCATACGAAAACCCGAGAGTTGTGAAGAAACGATAGATGTTTGTTCAGCTTGCGGAATCATTGGATTTATCCGAACTTCTTTCATGGACAAGAGAAATTCTGCAACGCTTGTGAGGATGCCCAAGTGTTACAATGCGAGATTCGCTAAACCTTATACAGAGAAATGATTTGGGTGCGGAATGGATTGGTCACCATGACGACTTACTCTTATCATTATCTTGCTATACGGAATGGTAAATCTGAGAGACTTACCCATAGAGAGAGACGACGTTCTTTGAAGCTTTTGTTTAAGCCTTAGAATGGTATAAGAAATGCCCATGTACATGGCACTTGTTGTCACGCGTAGGAAATTTTACGGTGAGGATGAAGACAAGGCCCCTCTCTCTGCAGGATAACCACAAATGGTAGACCACCATGAGAATCATCGATAGGTTATTTAGAATTGATCATGAGACTGTCAGTTAAGAAGACCCAATAACGGAAGAAGCTTATATCAACAGAAGAACCCTCGATTTTGATGGAAACGTTATGAATAGAACGGAAGAGCATCACCAGAGGAGTTAGTATGAAGACTATGAGGAGTCAGATGCCAAAACCCGAGAGGATTTCTAAATTTTGAGGGACCAGTAGCTCTCATTTTAAGTGTGGTAGCATCCTGCTTTGCCGGTGGTTGGATTTGTTAGAAGACCCCCAAACCCTAACCTTTCTTTCTAGCCTCTTCGAATCTCGAGGACGAGATTCTGTGGTAGGTTTGTAACATCCCAAATTTTGGAATGTTAATATTATTATTAGATTGTTTGTTTGTTTGTTTGAATGATTGAAACTTGAGTGAAATTTGAAGATTTTCAAAAAAACTTTTGAATGAGAGGGAATAAAATGACTTCCCCCGTTTTCCTGTGAATACAAATTCATCCATTTAAAATCAATGAGAGAAGATGACATGACTTCTTCAACTATAAAGAATTTGAATGGAGCTAGCATTTGAATTTCTTTTGGATTTGATTTGCAATTCTATTTTTCTTTTCTCCACTCAAGAAATGCCGGTAAATATATTCTGTCAAACAGAAAAGAGAGGAGGAATATGACCCTCCAAAACTAGGGGCATTTTTGAAATATTTTGAGCCAAGAAAACCAAAATTTCTATTGAGAAAATAATTGCAAAAAGAAATAAAGCTTTTAGGGATTTTCTGAAAAAACATTTTTTTAGTTTTTATTTTGGCCGTGGAATAATGGCCATCATTTAGATTTTATTTTTCTTATAATTTTAGTTTATAGAAACTCTATATTTCGAATTTATTTGGTTTCCTTTTTAATCGTTCACTTTCCGGTTTTTGAAAATAGGAAAGAAATCGCAATTTATTGGAAACTTTGCCGTGACCCATTAAAGCCTTTCCAAATCTGCCCAACAGGACCTTCTTCTTCCTCACGTACTCCCTCTCTCCGAGGAACTTCCATAGCAATGGAGACAGAGAACCTCCACCTTCCCGATCTCCCTCTCCCTTCCTTTCCGGCGCCTCCCGAGCCCCCTATAAGAACCCCCTTCTCCTCCTCGTTCCATTTCACCCATCAACTCGCCTCCTCCCTGCCCGTAGGCACCTCACCACCATCTTCTTTTTCCCTGCCTCACCGAGCTCACCAGGAGCTTTTCCCGTCGCCCCTTCATCGCGAGGTGCCACCTCGAGCGCCCCTGGTACTTGCCACACCACCTCCTACCCCCCCCCCCCACCTCCCCACCGCCGCACCTCCCTCTACCTCGTCGCCCTCCCCTGGTCACCCCACCCCACTGAAGCTTCCTACCAGGAGAACGCCGCTAGGAGCTCTCCATATTCCCCCCCTCGCCAGGAGCACGTCTCCCCTCCCAGGAGCCGGACCCCCCTCCTACGCCACCTCACCCCACCGGCGACCCCCCCCCCCCACGCCAAAGCTGCTCCCCACGTCGGCCACCTCGCCGAAGAAGGCCTCCAGCCCCTGCCAGTCACGGTAAGGCTCCTTCTCCTCATCCTGTTTTTTTTGCCTATTGGATCAAGATCTACGGTGTAGATTACAAGGGGCATACCCTTTCGGTTTTTCTTAAAGAACCGGTCCACTAGTTAAGTGAACCTAATCGTTTTTCCTACATAGCGGCCGTTTGTTAGTTAGTTTTAGCAGCGCACGGATACGGCCAATCACATCGTGCCACGTCATGAGGTTTTGTTTTCTGTTTTAAATCTGTGACAGAATTAGTTCTGTTTTTGTTTTCCCTATAACTTTTAATCTACAAATCCAATGAAGTTGATTCTTTTTGCGTTAGATCACAATTTTCTTGTAGTTTCCGAAAACATATTAATTTTGAATTAGAACATATTTATTTTAAATCTTGTTTTGCTTATTCTGGGAGTTTAAAAATAGCTTTTAATTTAATTCCTTTTGCTGCTGTTTCCTAGTGATAATATCTTCCGGTAGTTTAAGTTTCAATTTTTAAAATATTTTTACTTGGGGTTTTATCAAAAACAGATTCTGTTTTGGTTATGTTAAGTGAATTTCTCACTTTATGCAATGGTATTTTATATGTTAGTGATTTTATTTTGTTTGTTAGTGATTGTAGTACTTATTGTGTGTATTTTGATTGTATTGATAGATCACCCGGAGTGCGAAGCGTGCTACTTAGAAGCGCTTGATCACGACAACTATCAGCAAGGCAAGTCATTTGATCATGTATTACCTATGTTTTATGCATTGTAGTTCTACCTTTCTACACCCAATTTCATGCTGAGTAGGTACTTGGAAATATCGGTTACTTGTTGTAGTATCCTGTGCTAGGCACCCAACAACCCTATTACTTGGCCGGGATGACAAATTCTATTTTTGCTATGCTTGAGTAGACGGGGTTCTGGTTGAGAGTTTATCACGAGTGATGCGAGATTAATTTAATAACCAAGACCGGTTAAGTCGAGACTTTTCAAGACCTCGTGATGCAATGCAACTCTGGGTGAACGACGGATTAGATAGGCTCCCTGGAGAAACCAGTGGACGACTCAGGATACATGGGGAAGCGCCATGACATCTTGCAGAAAGCTTCACCCAGGCTCGAAGAGATGGACGGAGGTTTCAAGACCCAAGGCTTACCTGCACAACCACAAGTCATTATGGGCTCTGGCTTGGTTGGACAACGTGGCGAGTCTGGACAGGCGGTGCTAGCAGATGTACAAGAACGGTAGGATTGGATGGGCACCGACAGAGGATCAGAGGAACCCGTTGAAAGACCATGTTTTGATCATCCGGTCTTCAAACACCCTGAAGTGCGAGGACATACACGGAGCCCATCAAATCTTGTGGGGAACGTGTGCAAAACTCTGCAGAGTACTCAAACCTAATCGATTAGCCGTGTCCACGGCCATGGACAACTTGAGCCAAAGGAACTGAAACTATCAGGAATTCTCAACACCATTATATATATTTGATGTGGGTAATATTGATAACTTGGGTATGAGAACTAGTTGGCGGAACCATCTCATTAACAACCAACAATGTAGTAACATTTTGCTTTAGCCGCTCTCTTGTTGTGGGAGAAAACTTTGCTTTCCGCTAAAAACTTACAGCCCCACCTGCCATATATGCATATAGTATAGATGATATTTTTACCCCTCTCCTTTGTGACTTGCCGGCATATTCAATATGCTAACCTACACGGCTGCAACGTCTTATGTTGCACATATTTTCTTCGACGAGTAAGAGTACGATTCAGGGTTACGGTCTGCACTCAACTTGCTGTTGGTGTTTATTGGGACTCCACTCCCTTGACTGTTTCCGCTGAGATTTTAAGGTATATATCAGTTTTACATTATTACATGTGATTGCACTTTGATATATACGTTGATGTACCGTGTGTGCCAGCATACTGATCCAGGGATGGCACATATACACAGAGGCTTGACTCATTTTGAGTCTGGTCGCTACAGGTTAGGTGCTGCTTGGGAGCCTCCAAATCGCCTGGAATTGAACCAAGAAGTTTGTGAGGGCAAGGAGGTCACCTACTTCATGAAGATCTACCCCGAGTGAGGCTAGTCTTTCATGGACGTATGCCATGGTGGGATAGATAGGGTTTCTTCTTCCTGGACCCCTTCTGGGTGGACCCCTCTGCGGACTCACGCAACCATTACCCTTTGTGCGTTGAAGTCTCCATCAACGTGTACGTATGATAGCATCACTGATTAGAACCATGCCAAAATAATTCTTGTCTTCATTGCGTTTGATATTCCTATCCCTCCCCTCTAATTAAACTTGCATGTCCTTAATTTCCACTGCTATACTCGTAGATTTGCATGTGTAGGGTGTGCTAGACTTGGTAAAAATTGCTAAAACTTGCCAACTGATAAAGTTGGGAGAATGTCAAGTTTTTGTTTAGTCAAGTAGTCTAATAACCCCCCTCTAGACATACTGTGGATCCTACAAGTGGTATTAGAGCTTTGGTCTCCATTGCATTGTTTTCACAACCTATGACAGTATGGCATTGATACATCCATTTTGCATCATGATTTACTATTGATATTCATGTTATTTTTGTCCATTATTCCTCATTATGATATAGTTATTATGTGTTTTCTCCTTGAATTTACAAGGTATCTTGTACATCACAAAGGGGGATTGCCGAAAACTGGACTTCTCGACTTGAAAACCAAGAAAAAGGCTAAAAAATCACTAAACTCCAAAATGACCTGAAACTTTACGGAGACGTTTCATGGAATATATAAGAATTATTGGGCCAAAAATACACAATAGGGGCAACATATGTTGTCCACAAGCCAACATGGCGCGCCCACCCCCTTCGGCGCGCCCTTTTAGCTTTTGGGGACCTGCCAGGTGTCCTGTCCCCCTCTTCTTCTATAAGGTGTGTCTTAACCTTGAAAAACGCATACATGGACTTTAAAGACGAAGAGAAGCCGTCTCGAGGTGGAAACCTGGGCAGAGGCCCTTTTTCTCTATGGCAGGGCGATTCTGCCAGGTAAACTTCTCTCCGGGAGGGGGAGATTGAAGCCATCGTCATCACCAACCCATCCTTCTTCACGGGAGGACCAATCTTCACCAATATATTCACAAGCACCATCTCATTTCAAACCCTATTTCATATCTTGTATTCAACATTTGTCTCATAACCTCATATCGGTACCTATGGGTTACTATTAGTGGTGATTACATCTTGTAGTTAATGCTAGTTGGTTTACTTGGTGGAAGATATTATGTTCAGATCCTTAATTATTATTATTATTATTACACATCTGATCTTGAACATGTTTATGATGTGTTTGTAAGTAATTTTGTTCTTGTGGACATGGGAGAAGTCTTGTTATACTTAGTCATGTGAAGTTGGTATTCGTTCAATATTTTGATGATATGTATGTTGTTACTTCTCTTGTTCGTGTCGTGTGAACGTCGACTACACGACACTTCACCATGTTATGGGCTTAAGGGAAGGCCTGTCGAGTGCTACGGCAACAGACAACAGCACCAGAAATTGGCACATTGACGGAGACTTGGCTTGCGTTGGTTTTTCCCTTGAAGAGGAAAGGGTGATGCAACACAAGAGCAGTAAGTATTTCCCTCAGTTTGAGAACCAAGGTATCAATCTAGTAGGAGAATGTCGTCAAGTCTAGAGTACCTACGCAAACACAAAAGAGCTTGCACCCAACGCTATAAAGGGGTTCTCAATCCCTTCAAGATTGATTGCAAAGTGAGATCTGAAGGCAAAAAGTGCAACGAAGTAAAACTGTAAGGCTGAAAATATGATGTGAAGTAGACCCGGGGGCCATAGGGTTCACTAGAGGCTTCTCTCAAAATAGCAAATATTACGGTGGGTGAACAAATTACTGTCGAGCAATTGATAGAACCGCGCAAAGTCATGACGATATCTAAGGCAATGATCATACATATAGGCATCACGTCCGAGACAAGTAGACCGATACTTTCTGCATCTACTACTATTACTCCACACATCGACCACTATCCAGCAAGCATCTGGTGTATTGAGTTCATGACGAACAGAGTAACGCCTTAAGCAAGATGACATGATGTAGAGGGATAAACTCAAACCAATGATGAAAACCCCATCTTTTTACCCTTGATGGCAACAACTTGATGCGTGCCTCGCTACCCCTTCTATCACTTGGTGAGGTCACCGCACGGTATGAACCTAAAACCAAGCACTTCTCCCGTTGCAAGAATCATAGTTCAAGTTGGCCAAACAAAACCCACAACTCGAAGAGAATTACAAGGATCTGAAATCATGCATAAGAGAGATGAGAAGAAAGTCAAATAAGATTCATAGATAATCTGATCATAAATCCACAGTTCATCGGATCTCGACAAACACACCGCAAAAGAATATTACATCGTATAGATCTCCATGAAGATCATGGAGAACTTTGTATTGAAGATCCAAGAGAGATTAGAAGCCATCTAGCTACTAGGTGTGGACCCGTAGGTCTATGGTAAACTACTCACGCATCATCGGAGAGGTCATGGTGTTGATGAAGAGGCCCTCCGCATCCGAATCCCCCCTCTGGCAGGGCACCAGAACATGCCCCAGATGGGATCTTGCGGAGACATAAGCTTGCGGTGGTGGAAAAGTGTTTTCGTGGCTCTCCTGATTTTTTCTGGGATTTTAGGGAATATATAGGTGAAAGACCTAGGGCAGCGGAGGCCCAGGGAGCCCACAAGCCTGGGAGGCGCGGGGCCCCTGGCCGCGACTAGGGGGCTTGTGGGGTCCCTGATGACCCTCTGCCTTGGTTCTCAAGTCTCCCGGTCGTCTTCTGTTTCGGAAAAAAAATCTTTTCGCAGGTTTTATTCCGTTTGGACTCCGTTTAAAATCTTCCTTTAAAAAGGGTCAAAAACATGGAAAAAACAGGAACTAGCACTTGGCACTGAGTTAATAGGTTAGTCCCAAAAAACATATAAAAGGCATACAAAACATCCAAAGTTTGACAAGATAATCGCATGAAACCATAAAAAATTATAGATACGTTGAAGACGTATCAAGCATCCCCAAGCTTAACTCCTGCTCGTCCTTGAGTAGGGAAGTGAGAAAGACTGAATTTTTGATGTGCAATGCTACCTAGCACGGTTGTCCTTTGTAACTTCTTTCATGTGTCATGAATGTTCAGGTCCGTAAGATTCAAAACAATAGTTTGCTATTGACATGAAAACAATAATACTTCAAGCAAACTAGCAAGGTAATTATGAACTTTCGAAATAACAAGGCCAAAGAAAGTTATCCCTACAAAATCATATAGTCTGGCTATGCTCCATCATCCCCACACAACTAATTTAAATCATGCACAAACTCGGTATTGGCCAAGTAATTGTTTTCGCACTCTTACTTTCTCAAACCTTTTACAACTATCACGCAATACATGAGCGTGAGCCATGGATATAGCACTATAGGTAAAATAGAGTGTGGTGGTTGTGAGACAAAAAAGGAGGAGATGGTCACATTGAATCGACGTATCAAAGGGTTATGGAGATGCCCATTAATAGATATCAATGTGAATGAGTAGGGATTGCCATACAAAGGATGCACTAGAGATATAGGTATGTGAAAGCTCGGAAGGAGAACTAGTGGGTGTGCATCCAACTTGCTTGCTCACGAAGACCTAGGGCAATTTGAGGAAGCCCATCCTTGGAATATACAAGCCAAGTTATATAATAAAGATTCCCACTAGCATATGGTGGTGACGAAATGAGAGGCTTTCAATCATGAAAAACATGGTGCTATTATGAAGCACAAGTGTGGAAAAAGATAGTAGCATTGTGCCTTCTCTCTTTTTCTCTTTTTTTAAATTTGGGCTCTTTGGCCTCTTTTTCTCTTTTTTTTGTGGGCAACTTTGGCCTCTTTTTTTTATTTCCTCACATGGGACAATGCACTAATAATGATGATCATCACACTTTTATTTACTCACAGCTCAAAGCTCAGAACGATAATGACTCCTTAGGAAATGCCTCCGGCAGTGTACCGGGATGTACAACGATCTAGCTCGGTGTATGACGTTGAAATATATCTCTAGATATCTTACAATCATGAAATGGCAATATGAGAGTGACATCACAAGTCATGATACGGAACGGTGGGAGTTGCATGGCAATATATCTCTGAATGGCTATGAAAATGACATAGTAGGTAGGTATGGTGGCTGTTTTGAGGAAGACGTATGGTGGGTTTGTGCACCGGCGAAAGTTGCGCGGTACTAGAGAGGCCAGCAATGGTGGAAGGTGAAAGTGCATCTATACCATGGACTCACATTAGTCATGAAGAACTCACATACTTTTTGCGAAAGTTTTTATTAGTAATCAAAACAAAGTGCTAAACGCATACTCCTAGGGGAAGGGTTGGTAGGTGTTAACCATCGCGCGATCCCGACCTCAACACAAAGGATGGCAATCAATAGATCAATTATGCTCCGACTTCCTAACATAGCGGTTCACCATATGTGCATGTTATGGGAATCACTAACCTCAACTCAAGTATTTCTAGATTCACAACACCCTACTAACATAACTCTTAATATTACCAAATCCACGTCTCAAAACTAATTGAGAGGAATCAAACTTCTCCTTCTACTCAATGCACATGAGGATGGAAGTTTTTGTATCCTCTTTGGGTACCTATCACCTTTGGGACTACTTTCATAGCACAAGCCAACTACCAAGTTACGCACCGCCGTGCTCTAAAAGTGAACCACGATGAGCATTCTAGCAAAATCATGATGAGTACATGTATCTCTCAAAATGTGTGCAGCAAGGATGATTGTTACACAACAAAAATAAAAGATTCCTACAATACAAGACGCTCCAAGCAAAACACATATCATGTGGTGAATAAAAATATACCTCCAAGTAATGTTACCGATGGATTGAAGATGAAAGAGGGGATGCCTTCCCGGGGCATCCCCAAGCTTAGGCTTTTTGGTGTCGTTGAATTTGGCTTGGGATTCCTTGGGTATATCCAATCTTGAGCTCTTTCCACTCTTTATCCCTTTGTCCATGAGAACATCACCCAAAACTTGAGAACTTCACAACACAAAACTTAAACACAAACTCGTGATATCATTAGCACAAGAAAACAAACTACCACCTCTTTAGGTACTGTAGAAATCTTGATTTATATTTATATTGTGTTAGATTACTGTATTCTCACTTCTACATGGCTATTACCCCCGATACTATCCATAGTTTCATCAAAACAAGCAACCAACTCAACAAAAACAGAATCTGTCAAAAACAGACCAGTCTATAGCAATCTGTATACTTCGTATACTTCTGGTACCTCAACAATTCTGAACATTTACTAAAGCCTGGGAAAAAGGCATATCAAATAGCAGCAAGAATAATCAACTCAAAAGCTCTTTCTGAAAAAAAATGAAAAATAATCTCGTGAGCAAAAAGTTTCTGTCTTTTTTCAGCAGGATCAAACAACCATCACCCAAACTAGTCATAAAGGTTTTGCTTGGCTCAAACACAAAAAGGAACACAAAAGACACAATCATTACAGAATTATGATGGTGTGGACACAACAAAACAGAAAGAAAAAGATAAATTCATTGGGTTGCCTCCCAACAAGCGCTATCATTTAACGCCCTTAGCTAGGCATTGATAATTCAATGATGCTCACATAAAAGACAAGAATTAAAGCACAATGAGAGCATCATAAAGCATGTGAAAATCACATCTAAGTCTAACACACTTCCTATGCATAGGCATTTTATAGGAAAACAAATTGGCAAGATAACCAATAATTACCAAATGCAAGGAAGAAGAAAGAGACAATAGCAATCTCAACATAACGAGAGGTAATTTGGTAACATGAAAGTTTCGACCACAATATTTTCCTCTCTCATAGCAATTACATGTGGGATCAGAATCAAATTCGACAATATAGCTATCAGAAAGGATATTCTTTTCATGATCCACATGCATGCAAAGTTGACGCTCTTCAAAAGTAGTGGGATTATCATCAACTAAAGTCATGACTTCTCCAAACCCACTTTCAATATTATTGCAAATATTATATTCATCATCAGGCTTAATTTTTTTTTCAAGATCATAAGAAAAATCATCGCCCTAATCATGATTATTGCAACAAGTAGTGGAGATAGCAAAACTAGCATCCCCAAGCTTAGGGTTTTGCATATTTTTAGCATGATTGTCACTAATAGAATTTATAGTGAAACCATTGCAATCATGCTTTTCATTCAAGGAGCCCTTGTGAATCACTTCATAAATTTCTTTATCACGATTTTCAGATTCACGTATCTCAAGCAAAATTCCATAGAGAAAGTCAAGTGCACTCAACTCACTAGCAATTGGATCAACATAATTGGATCTCTTAAAGAGATTAGCAAGTCGATGAGGATCCATATCACTAGATTTTCAGCAAGTGAAGATGCAAGCATATTGAAGGCACATAGCACACAAGCGAACAAAAAACAAGCAAAAGAAAAGGGCGAACAAAAAAGGCAAACGAAAAAGGCAAATATTTTTGTAAATTTTTGTTTTTCAGAAGTGGGGGAGAGGAAAACGAGAGGCAAAAAAGTAAATGCAAGAGATGAGTTTGCGACACTTACTTGGATGAGTTCTTGACTTGATCCTCCCCGGCAACGGCGCCAAAAATTCTTCTACTACGGCAACAGACAACAACGCCAGAAATTGGCACGTTGACGGAGACTTGGCTTGCGCTGGTTTTTCCCTTGAAGAGGAAAGGGTGATGCAGCATAGGAGCAGTAAGTATTTCCCTCAGTTTGAGAACCAAAATATCAATCGAGTAGGAGAATCTCGACAAGTCCAGAGTATCCGCGCAAACACAAAAGAGCTTGCACCTAACGCTATAAAGGGGTTGTCAATCCCTTCAAGATTGATTGCAAAGTGAGATATGAAGGCGGAAAGTGCAACGAAGTAAAAGTGTAAGGCTGAAAATATGATGTGAAGTAGACCCGAGGGCCATAGTGTTCACTAGAGGCTTCTCTCAAAATAGAAAATATTACAATGGGTGAACAAAGTACTGTCGAGCAATTGATAGAACCGCGCAAAGTCATGACGATGTCTAAGGCAATGATCATACATATAGGCATCACGTCCGAGACAAGTAGACCGATACTTTCTGCATCTACAACTATTACTCCACACATCGACTGCTTTCCAGCATGCATCTAGTGTATTGAGTTCATGACGAACATAGTAACGCCTTAAGCAAGATGACATGATGTAGAGGGATAAACTCAAACCAATGATGAAATCCCCATCTTTTTACCCTTGATGGCAACAACATGATGCGTGCCTCGCTACCCCTTCTGTCACTGGGTGAGGTCACCGCATGGTATGAACCCAAAACAAAGCACTTCTCCCACTGCAAGAATCATAGATCAAGTTGGCCAAACAAAACCCACAACTCGAAGAGAATTACAAGGATATGAAATCATGCATAAGAGAGATCAGAAGAAACTCAAATAAGATTCGTGGTTAATCTGATCATAAATCCACAATTCATCGAATATCGGCAAACACACCGCAAAAGAAGATTACATCGGATAGATCTCCATGAAGATCATGGAGAACTTTGTATTGAAGATCCAAGAGAGAGAAGAAGCCATCTAGCTACTAGCTATGGACCCGTAGGTCTATGGTGAACTACTCACGCATCATCGGAGAGGTCATGGTGTTGATGAAGAAGCCCTCCGTATCTGAGTCCCCCTTCGGCAGGGCACCCGAATGTGCCCCAGGTGGGATATTGCGGAGACACAAGCTTGCGGCGGCGGAAAAGTGTTTTCGTGGATCTCCTGATTTTTTCTGGGATTTTAGGGAATATATATGCGAAAGACATAGGGAAGAGGAGGCCCAGGGATCCCACAAGCCAGGGAGGCGCGGGCCCCCCTGGCCGCGGCTAGGGGGCATGTGGGTAACCTGGTGACCCTCTGCCTTGGTTCTCAAGTCTCCCGATCGTCTTCTGTTTCGGAAAAAATCTCTTCAGAGTTTTATTCCGTTTGGACTCCGTTTCAAATCTTCCTCTCAAAAGGGTCAAAACACAGAAAAACAGGAGCCGACACTTGGCACTGAGTTAATAGGTTAGTCCCAAAAAAGATATAAAAGGCATATAAAACATCCAAAGTTTGACAAAGATAATAGCATGAAACCATCAAAAATTATAGATACGTTGGAGACGTATCATCGAGTAACAAGGAGATGATGGGTTACAGGAGTGACAGAATCTTAAACCCTAGTTTATGTATTACTTCATAAGGGGATGATTTGGATCCACACGTTTCATGCTATTGTTAGATTTCTCTTAATTCTTATTTCGTAGTTGCATATGCTTGTGAGAGGGGGTAATCATGAGTGGGTTTCTTGTTCAAGTAAGAACAATACATTAGGATCGGTCCACCCACGTATCAAATTAACAATTTAACGAACGCGAATGAAATCAACAAGATGAACATGAGTAGACAGAAATTCCCATGTGTCCTCGGGAGAACTTGCTTCCTATAAGAGTACTTTCAGACTTGTCCTTTGCTATATAGAATTGGGTTATCTTCCTGCACACTTGCTACTATTGTTACTAATCACTCGTTACAAATTATCTTGCTAGAAAACTATCTATCATTATTACTCGGAGGATTTGCATAGAATACCTTCTCGAAACTGCTTATCATGTCCTTCTACTCTTTGTTGGGTTCAACACTCTTACTTATCGGAAGAACTATGATTGATCCCCAATACATGTGGTTCATCAAGAATATTTTCTAGCGTCGTTTTCGGGGAGGGAAGCGCCTTTGGTAATTGGAATTTGGTAAGGAAACAATTTCGATGCGTGCTTAAATTTACTGTTGCTTGTTACGATGGATAACCATCCTTTGAGCGGTTTGTTCAGGGTATTTTCGCCTCGTACTGAAGTGCAAAAGTTGCTCCTAAACCTACCAAATATACTGATAATATTTATTATGATATTCCTCCAGGTATGATAGAGAAAGTGCTAGCTAATTCGTATGCAAGAGACAGTACAACTCATCCTGATTATCGTGTGATATATGTAGATGAGATTTGTGGATTATTTAAGTTTGTTGGTTTATCCGAGGATAAAGTTAATAAGAAGGTTTTACCTTTATCTTTGGATGGAAAAGCTTTGATTTGGTATAGGCTATTGAATGATATTGGATCGTGGGACTTGAATCGCTTGAATTTGGAATATCATTAGAAGTTTTATCCGTTGCATCTAGTTCATCGTGATCGGAATTACATATGCAATTTTTGGCCTCGTGAAGGAGAAAGCATATCTCAAGCTTGCGGGGCTCAAATATATGATGCACACTTACCCCAACCATGATCTCTCAATATAAATGATTATACAAAAAAATTATGCTCGGCTTTCCCAGGATGATCAATTAATACTCGATTCTTCTTCTACTGGTTCCTACATGAAGAGAACCATTGAATTCAAATGATATCTTTTGGAAAGAATTAAACGCAACCCTAAAGATTGGGAACTGGACAAAGGTAAAGAGTCAGGTATATATCTTGAGTTTGATTGTGTTAAATCTTTTATGCAAACTCATACTTTTCATAAGTTTAGCAATAAATATGGGCTTGCCTGTGAGATAGTAGCTACTTTATGTGAATCATTTGCTACTCATGTTTATCTCCCTAAGGAGAAGTGGTTTAAATATCATCCACCTATTGAGAAATAATTAGAGGAACCTGCTAAAGTTAAAGAGGAAACTATTGCTTACAATGTTGATCCAGTTGTGCCAAGTACTTATATTGGGAAACCACCTTTTCCTCTTAGGATTTAGGAACATGCTAAATCTGCAAATATGGTTAATAAAAGTTATATTAGGACACCTAAGACTTCTGAACAAATAAATATTGATCCTAATATTTATATTGTTAAATATACCCTAGTTGATAATGTCGATGGATAGGTTATTTACTTATGTGATGAAGCTGCTAGAATTGCAAAACCTGTTACAAATAAGGAGGATGAGTTAGATAAATATAAACCAGTTGTTTGCATGCCTATTGTTTCTGTTAAAATTGGACATCATTGTTATCATGGCTTGTGTGACATGGGTGCTAGTGTTATTGCTATACCTTTTACCTTATATCAAGAAATTATGAATGACATAGCACCCTATGAAATTGAAGATATTCATGTCATAATTAACCTTGCGAACACATACACCATTGCACCACTTGGGATTGCTAGAGATGTTGAACTCTTGTGCGAAAAGATTAAGTACCCTACTTATTTCTTAGTACTTGGTTCCAAACAAGATAGATTTTGTCGCATTATATTGGGTAGACAATTATGGAATACTATTAATGCCTAAATTAATTGTGTTGCTGAGAAAGTTAAAGTAAGCTTTGGTGATGTGTCTCATGAATTTAATTTCTCTAAGTTTGGTAGACAACCGCGAGATAAAGAGTGATCTAGCAAAGAATAAATAATTGGTATTTCTTCTATTGATGTGCCTCCTACTAATCCAATAGAACAATATTTTCTAGACCATGATAATAATATGCATATGAAAAAGAGAAATGAGATATATGATATTTTTCTTAGACAAACACCTTTTCTTAAACATAAGTTTCATATTGACATTTTAGGAGATCCTCCTCCACCTAAGGGAGATCCCATGTTTGAGCTAAAGAAATTACATCATACTTTGAAAAATGGTTATCTTGATAGAAATAAGATATATCATGCTATTATTGGTGCTAACCTTTCAGAGCATGAAGAAAAGAGATTACTCAAAACTTTGAAGAAGCACACAGTTTCTATTGGAAATACTCTCGATGATCTAAAGGGCATCTGTCCCACTCTATGTCAGGACAAGGTCGATATGTAACCGGATGCTAAGCCTATCGTTGATCATCAACGACGCTTAAATCCTTAGATGAAGGAAGTGGTAAGAACTGAAATACTAAAGCTTCTGGAGGCAGGTATAATTTACTCTATTGCTGATAGTAGTTACGTAAGTCATGCTCATTGTGTTCCAAGGAAAGGAGGTATAACTTTTATGCCTAATCATAAAAATGAACTTATTCCACAAAGAATCTTAATTGGTTATCGGATGGTAATTGATTTTAGGAAATTAAACAAATCTACTGTAAAAGATCATTGCCCCTTGCCTTTTATTGATCAAATGTTAGAAACATTCTCTAAGCACACACATTTTTTGCTTTCTTCATGAATTTTCTGGGTTTTCTCAAATGAGGACCAAGAGAAAACTACTTTCACATGCTCTTTTTGAACTTATGCTTATAGATGTACGCCTTTCGGTTTACGTAATGCACCACCTACCTTTCAAATATGTATGGCTGCTATATTCTCTTATTGTTCTGAAAAGATTGTTGAGGTTTTCATGGATAATTTGTGCGTTTACGGATCTTCTTTTGGTGATTGCTTGAGCAACATTGACCGAGTTATGCAGAGGTGTGAAGAAACTAATATTGTCTCAAACTAGGAGAAGTCCCACTTTATGGTGAATGAAGGTAAAGTACTTGGCATAACATTTCTGAAATAGGTACCAAGGTAGACACGGCTAAATTTGATGCACTAGACAAAATACCATGTCCTAAAGATATCGAAGGTATAAGAAGTTTTCTTGGTCATACTGGTTTGTAGCGGCATTTCATAAATATTTCTCAAATATTTCTAGGCCATTAACTAATATTCTTCAAAAATATATTCCTTTTGTTTTTTATGATGATTGTGTAGAATCCTTTGAAATACATAAGAAAGCCTTGATCTCCACACCTATTGTTCAACCACCAGATTGTAATTTACCATTTGAAATTATGTGTGATTATAGTGAATATGTTGTTGGTGATGTTCTAGGACAGAGAGTAGACAAGAAATTGAATGTTATCCATTTTCCTAGTAA
Source organism: Hordeum vulgare subsp. vulgare (assembly GCF_904849725.1). NCBI lineage: Eukaryota > Viridiplantae > Streptophyta > Magnoliopsida > Poales > Poaceae > Hordeum > Hordeum vulgare. The sequence goes on along the minus strand of NC_058524.1, from coordinate 178,894,579 downwards.
AACTCTAGACAATGCTCAAAGGACTTTTGCTACTACTAAGAAGGAATTTTTAGTAGTTGCCTTTGCATGTGCTAAGTTTATACTTTATAATGTTGATTCCCCTATTCACATTGATCATGTTGCTATTAAATGCATTATGGAAAAGAAAGATTATAAGCCTAGACTGATTAGGTGGGTACTTTTGCTTCAAGAATTTGATTTGCATATTATTGATAGAAAGGGAGTTGCCGTGTCACGAATAATTTGTCTAGAATGGAAAATATTCCTAATGACCTAGTGCCTATTGATGATAATTTTCACGATGAGCAATTAGCTATTTTAAATACTTACCATATTACTCCTTGGTATTCAGATTGTTTAATTACATTGTTGCTAAACATATACCACCTAGTTTCACCTACAAACAAAATAAAAAGTTCTTTTATGATCTAAGACATTAGTTTTGGGATGACCCACATCTTTATAGAAAAGGAGTTGATGGTGTTATTAAACATCGTGTACCTCAACATGAACATGGAAAGAACCTACGGAAGTGTCATTCCGAGGCTTATGGAGGGCACCATGCTGGTGATAGAACTACACACAAGGAATTACATTCCGCTTTTATTGGCCCACTCTTTTCAAAGATGATCATAACTATGTCATTTATTGTGATAAATGTCAATGAATTGGTTACATTGGTAGACATCAAGAACTACGTATGAACTATTCACTTGGTATTGAACCATTTGATGTTTGGAGTTTTGATTATATGGGACCTTTTCCTTTGTATAATGGGTACACTCATATTTTAGTTGTTGTTAATTACATTACTAAGTGGGTAGAAGCTATTCCAACTAGTAGTTCTGATCATAACACTTCTATTAAAACGCTTAAAGATGGTATTTTCCAGAGGTTTGGAGTCCCTAGATATCTAATGACACATGGTGGTTCACATTTTATTCATGATGCTTTTCGTAAACTTCTAGCGAAATATGATGTTAACCATAGATGTGCATCACCTTATCATCCTCAGTCTAGTGGTCAAGTTGAGTTGAGAAATCAAAAAGAAAATAGATATTGCAAAATATTGTTAATAGATCTAGAAAGAACTGGTCTAAGAAACTTGATGATGCTTTGTGGGCTTATAGAACTGCTTATAAAAACACTATGGGAATGTCCCCATATAAAATGATCTATGGAAAAGCATGGCATCTACCTCTTGAGTTAGAACATAAAGCTTATTGGGCAATTAAAAAAATTAACTATGATTTAAAACTTGCTGGTGAAAATAGGTTATTTGATATTCCCTAACTAGATGAATGGAGTACACAAGCTTATGAAAATACCAAGTTGTTCAAAGAAAATTTTAAAAGATGGCATGACAAGAGAATCCACAAATGGGAATTCAATGTAGGAGACCTAGTTTTATTGTACCATTCTCGTTTCTAATTTTTTGCATGTAAGATTCTCTCCAAATGGGAAGGACCTTATATCGTCAAGGAGGCCTATCACTCTGGTGCTATCAAGATTAACAACTTCGAATGCAAAAATCTAAGAGTGGTAAATGGGCAAAGAAATAAGCACTATATTTCAGGTACGCCGATTAATGTTGAAACTAATATTATTCAAGTGATGACACCAGAAGAACACATAAGAGATACGTTCTGGAACACTCCAGAAATCTGAAAAAGGGGTAGGTATGTGATACGGTAAGTAAACCAACTCCAAAAATTCCAAAAACTATGTTCTCTTGGTTTTGATATTTTAGTAAAATTACAAAAATAAAAATGAGTCAGGGGACCCATGAGGGACCCACAATCCAACAAGGCACGCCCCCACCCCCCCGGGTGCGTGTTGTTAGCTTGTGGGACCCTCGCGCGTCTTCGAGACTCTGTTTTCTTCCTGGACACATATTCTGACCTAGAAAAATTAATTATATATACTCCCGTCTGTTTTGACCACTGCATCGGGAGCTTCTTATGTGTCCTTGTTTGAGGTTGTTTTTCTAATAGATTTGGAGGGAATATGTCGTCAGAAGATTCAGAGGGAGAAATCTAAGTTTCAGATCTCATTGACAATTCCCAAGTCTATGGGGATGTGGATCCCTATGGGTGGTCAACGGAATAACAGGCGGAGGCTAACTTAAAATGAATTGAGCTCTCAAGCGATGATGAAGAAGAAGTACATATGCGTCAACATGGAGATATGCACATGGAATTACAAAATGTCAAATTTACCAAACAAGGCCACACCTTCCAATACACGTTTTACCCCTTATCATCGTACACAGGTAGACACTACCCCAGCCTCCTCCAGCAAAACACATCCTTTTATGGAAGGAGGAATGATCGTCACCAACCAACTTCGCAAGGAAAATCTAGACCTCAAGCGAGAAATTGGAAAGCTTAACGAGGAGATCCGTATCCTAAGGACCATCATCGCTAAAAGGATTACATCACCAGAACCATCACCCAGGAAGGCCAATCTAGTACATGGGTATGGGCACCACCCTTAGCTTGTTCCAAGCTTGGGGGAGGTGTCCCGGTATCATATCACCATCACTTTCACCATTATCATCTATCTTAGTACGATCCTTTGATATGTCGTGATTTAGAGAAATAATTTTGTTTTTTCTTTGCTTAGAGGTTTTGCTTTGAGATCTATCTATCCTTGTAATCAAGAATGAGAGTTATATAATAAACATTAGTTTGAGTTTGCTTAATTTACTCTCATGCATCAATCATAGCATTGAAATAAAAGAAATAGAAAAATCATATGCTAATCCCATCGGGAGTAATGACTTCACATAGAAAAGGATGATAGATAAAAGTTGTTGGGGTCTAACAACCATAGCATTAGTCATTGATACAATCTATGCAAGATTATGATAGAGGAGAGGGGATTCACATACAAATATAGTATCCTAGACATATTATATGATTGTGAGGCCCCACCAAATATTATATAATGATTGAAGTGTTGATGTTGGACAAGAAAGACAATGTAATGGTTATGTTTGTTTACATTCACATCGAAGTTATATTGTCATGGATCCTCTAGCATGTGGTGCTTCCTTTAGATCCTTTGCTAGCCAAAAAATTCGCACTAATTAGAGACATTACTTGTGCATCCATATACGTGAAACCCAGTTTCTTTCCATGATAGTCCACCATACCAAGCTATAGATTGAATAATATCCTTAAAGTAAATTGTCATCGGTGCACAAAGCAATACAAATTTCTCCTAAACATGTATGATCTTTTATTGTATGGGAAAATAATCTTTGTATGATCTTGTGATGACAAAGAAATAAAAGCAACAAACTGCATAATAAAGTTTTCTATCACAAGGGGTAATATAGAGTGACGTGCCTTTACATTAAGAGTTTGCACATCCAAAAATAAAAAGCGCATGGAAACCTCTATTTCCCACTATGAAGGTCCTATCTTTTACTTTCATGTATTTACTTTTTTGCAAGAGTCAATAAATGTTTATAGCTATTCCTACCTATTAACTCTCTAGTTGGCAAGCATCATGTGTTGGGGAAAGATCCACAATTGAATGTAGGTGATAATGATTCATTATTGTTGACATTATGTGTAACGACCAAGATTCGGTCCTTTCCGATCTGGGGTCGAGGCCCCGAATAGGAAAGAAGCGCATCTAAGCGTTTCGCAAGCAAGTAACACAACACAAATAATAATAAAAGTAGACAATTCAGGATTCAATTGTCTTCTCATTAATAACTCAGAGTTACATCACAGATACAATCAAGGTAGTTCCGCTACGGACTACAAAACATGGAAATGCTATGCTACCCTGCCTGCAGGCCCACGATCACGACCACGCCTCAGTCCTCTGGATAGTTCACGTAGAGTCGGTCTGTCTCCTCGTCGTACAGCCACACCAGCTGGGTGCCGTCGGGATCATCTGTCTCTGGGGTACATGTACCTGTTGGGAGTTTCGGAGGAATCAGTGAGCCACGGGGACTCAGCAATCTAAGACCTTGGTGCCAGAACTAGTCATGTCATTAGGTAGGGTAAGGGTGAAGTGTATAAGGTTACATCATCCTAAGCTTGATTTAGTGGCTATCTTACGTAAAGCAATTATGAAGGTCGTCTACACTAGCGGTCGTGATTAATTGATCACTAAGTGATCCTGAACACCTACCTACGACATTCATAACCCCACCGTGGTCCCGATCGAAGAGAGATCTTCGAGGGGACAGTCACGGTTACACACACAGTTGATAATTTTATTAACTTATGTTTGAGTTATCTAATATCGGATGTTAACAAAATATTCCAAGTTGCCACATAACCGCGGGCACGGATTTCCGAAAGATTAAACCCTGCAGGGGTGCTCCAACTAGTCCATCACAAATGTACACAGGCCGCAAAGGTATCCTCTATCACGAATCTCGTGATCTCGTCGGATTCCTTAGAGGAAAACCTCAACTCTGGGGGAAACCAAAGTTTCACTGGGATTCCTATACGCAAGATATACCGCTAAGGTAAGGCAAGGCTAGCAGGACCTCCCGGTGTGTCGACGACCCGATAAGAGCCGCGTATCTCAGTCTCACTACAACACCGTCTATGCGAAGTAGACAAGGACCAAACCTCAAGTTTCCCTGGGGTGGTCTTGCCGACTGCTAGGTGATTGGACCAACACTCATGAGGAGCACTGGCCCGGGTTGTTGATTAAATTCCTCGGGGTAGCTATTCCCTATGCAGGTATAGGTGATTAGCAAATAAAACCAATGTTGAGTCCTCCCGGACAAGCCTTAGCACTACGCGATTTATCGAGGGGGTCCCCATAACAACCCCGAACGTGTTAGGAGCGATCATTATGGAATCAAACACCGGTAACCGGTAACTAAGGCGGCAATAACGGAACAAAGCACCCGGCAAAAGGCTAGGCCTTCCGTCATTTACCAAGTATATAGGTGCATTAAATAAATAACTGAAATTTAAGATAATGATATCAAGCTCATGTTATCACATGAGTCAAACACCTCCATCTAGCAACGCTAACATTAGTAGCTGAGCAAAGCCTACTTAGCCATACAAGTTTTGCTAGGAAGGGATCAGTGTATGGGTTCATGGCATATCAAGAGGAAATTTAATTCAGTGGTAGGCAGCGAGCAATAATACATGGAAACGAAAACTAGCATAACAAGTCTAGAGATGGAATCAAGGTCATATCATCTTGCCTGTGATATCCTCGGCTTGGAATGGTTCTGGTTCGTCCTGCACGTACTCTCCTGACTCCACTTATTCGTTCTCTGATCCCGATGCTACCCAACATAAGAATAACAACCAATGAACAGCAGCACCACAAGATGCAACAAGCACATGATGCATGAGATGAAAAATGAGCATGCATCACTATTTCTATCACTAGCACAAGCAAAGATACTACTACAAGTTTCTGGACAGAACTGTGCACTAAGATATTTTGACATGCATGAGAATGGCGTGAACAGATGCGTCTCGTGAAAACGATGAAAAACCATATGAAGAACATTACAAACGGAGCTACGGATCAACGGGAGTCAACGAAACAAGATATGAAGCCCTACGTGGAAGAATCATCACCACACACTCAATTCGCACAAATCTGGTATTCCCAGGTTGCCAAGACATCTAAAAACCCAACATGAATGGATTGGAGCAAGGAAGAACACCACAACATCAACTAACCACACACAATCATCAAAAGGACTATACTACACAATCTGCCATAATCTGCATCTTAGCTCTTTGTGAGCTACATGCAACATAGCTACAATACTCCAAATATGACAAATAATATATGTCGATGTAGGCAACCAAGAACACTACAAGCACCAGAAAGAATCACACCAAAAGGAATTAAACACAAGAAGATACAAGGCCACAAACTTTCCCAAAACCATCAGATCTCAGGGACTTAGTGAAAATTCCTGCACCTGACTTTCTGTCTTTGTTCTGAAGCTTTTTGACAGCAACCAAAACATAATCGAAGGGCTCCAGATGATATGAAATTTGACAGGGAGCTTCACAAACATATCAGGTCCAAATTACTATCACTGAACTAAGGCTAGATCACAACACAATGACCAGCACAACCTCATCTACACGAGAAGAAAATGTTTCCAGATTCTCAGACTTAGTGAAATTCCAGATTTCACTAAGCTGGAATTTTCAGCCACATGCCCACTTTGTCTAGGCATAGCTTGCACACAAATAACACCAAGTGATAAATGACACCACTATGGTGTAGAGCAAAACCCCTACTACTATCACACAAAAGCTCATGCCCTTGGGCTCCACCTATTCCATGGAAACAAAGAGCAAACTTGCAACATATCTGAATATGTCAACTCCATAAATTATCCCAATGGAAAAACTAACTTCACCACTGGATTCCTTGGGAGATTCTACCCCAAAATCATATATAATATATGGGCACTTACTTGGAACAAGTGACCACAAATTAAGGAAGAGGAAACTACTCCAAATCATGCCTAGTGAATAGGACATCATTTCATGTAGTTCCACTATATCACAACTACATGGTTGAGCTCATGTGCACAATGACAAAGTGACATGGGGGTTTGAACCCCATGTTTGTGTCATCCACATCAACTTCACAACCACTTCTCTCACTAGATCACCCACAAACAGGGCTGCAAGAAACTAAAACAACAAAGGAAGGAAAAAAAATAACAGAACACTGCAAAAAGAAAAAGGGTAGTCTCTGGGTTCGAACCCGAGACCTACTAGTACTACACATAGGTGCAAACCACCCTGCTACTAGGTTCTTGCTCGACAAGTAAGGGAAGTTTAACAGGATAAAACATCCCCGTGTGCTACTGCTACTATGCCAAAACAAAGGAGAATTAAAAAGGGGAGGTGGCACCGTGGGGACTCGAACCCTGCACCTCATGGAAACAACGAGGGACAACAACCACTGCGCTATGAGCCGAATAGTAACAGAGAAAGGCACGCAGCAAGGAATACTAGCGCATCCACCGGATCTCTACTCTGCACTCCGGCGACAGATGCGCTCGTAGTAGCTGCCTGAGCCAGAGGGAACCCGATCTAAGCTATGCAGCGCTGCTGTGCAAGGAGTACCTCACCGCTGCTGCTGTTGTTGCACCGCACCTGCACCTACAGTACCCACGCATCAACCCCTATCTACTGCATCACAGCACAAGGCCCTACGGCCGATCTTCTACTGACAAAGAAACTCGCCGTGCACTACGGCGGATCTAGGCCGAGGAAAGGAGGAAGAAGGAAGGGGAAGGTGCGGCCTCACCTTGGGAAGGAAGGGGGAGCCTGATCGGCGGAGAGGGCGATGGAGAGGAACACCAACGCGACGAAGAAGCTCCCGAGCTGCAGAACCGAAGAAGAGGAGGTAGACCTCCGGGTCCGCAGTGAAGATGAGCTCGTGCTCGTCGGTGAGGGCGCTCTCCGGTGCTCCTAACGCCGGGAATGGGTTGTGGGACGCACCACCGATTTCCTGGACATGGCGGCCTCGCCGGACGGCGACGAAGGCAGCATAGACGGTGGCGAACCTCCCCTTCTCTCTCTGCCTACAGACTACAGAGAACTCACCAGGGGAGGAAGCGAGAGATGGAGGGGGAGAAGAGAGGTGGCGGCGGCAGGAGAGGGAGAGAGGGAACCCTAGGATGAGGGGGCACGGACGCCAACAATATATGGGGGCCTCGACGTCCGAGCTCACGACGTCAACTTTCTCTGTCTCTCAGTGAGCTGACGGGAAGGGGAAAGAACGAGGACGACGTCTGGAAAGGAGAAGGGGGGGTCGCACCCTGGGCTCTCGCTGGACAGGGAGGGACATGGGCCACACCGAAGGGGGAAGGCCCATGCTACACCAGGGGAAAGAAATAAATTGTTGGGGCGTTTTCTATTTATAAAACAACACAGAAAGGGAAAAAAATAACACAAGGCAAACTACTGGGATAAATTCTAAAGGAAATACCCCCTGGTCATATAAAAATATGACCTATTTGAATAAAATAGAAAAGAAATATTTGGAGCAATTTGAATAAATGCAAAACAGCAATTTACTTACTGTTTTGGATTTATTTGCACCCTTAAAACTAAGATACAAAACAGCAAAAACACATCTTGACATCCTCCACAAAATACACTAATACATGGGCATTTTTAAAAGAGGGAAGGGAGAAGAGAATCTTGACATAGGAGAAAATAAAGAGGAGGGGTGGAGATGGTTTTGAAACCTAAGCATATACTATCACATGCACACCCCACATAAACTATACATCACATGCACATCATCACAAGGCATCACAAGGTGCAACCACAAGATCACCACCACCACATGAATTGCTAAGATCATATGGCAACCACAAGACAAGAGCATGCAATGATATGCTATGCATGCATGCATGGGAAGGAAGGAAAAATAATAAACAAGGGACACCACATGAGGTCATGGCACAATTGGATACATCAAATCACTGACAAGGTGGACCCACATGCAATAGGTTCCAAATATGGCAAGGTGTACATCTGGGGCACTACAAACTCTCCCACACTACAAAGAAGATCTCGTCCTCGAGATCTAAGACTGAAAGAAATGGGAAATTCAGAACGGAGGTGATCCTCGCATTCCCACGTAGCCTCTTTATCGGAATGGTGAGACCACTGCACTTTGAGAAACTTGACAGTCTTTTTACGGGTCTTGCACTCAGTCGCCTCGAGAACCGCAACTAGGTGCTCACGATAGAAAGGTCAGGCTAAAGGTCGATATCTTGAAGATGCACAGTGCGCTCGGGGGTCTTGAAACACCTCCGAAGCTGAGAAACATGGAACACATCATGGACATTTGCAAAGGTTGACGGAAGCTCGAGCTGGTATGCAAGGTCGCCCCTCTTGCCAACCACTCTGAACGGACCAACGAAACGATGCGCAAGCTTGCCTTTGATTCTGAAATGCTGCATACCCTTCATAGGCGACACCTTGAGATAGACAAAGTCATCAAGCTCATAAGACTTGTCATGGTGCTTGTTATCGTAATAGCTCTTCTAATGGGACTGAGCTGCTCTGAGGTTGTCGCGAATGATCCGACACATCTCCTCATGTTCTTCTATCATATCAGTACCAAGGATCTGACGCTCGCCTGTCTCGGACCAGTTGAGCGGAGTACGACACTTCCTGCCATAGGGAATTTCAAACAGAGCCTTGCCAGAACTAGCTTGATAACTGTTGTTATACGAGAACTCCACGAAAGGCAGACAATCTTCCCACTTCATGCCAAAAGAGATAACACAGGCTCTCAGCATATCCTCAAGAACTTGATTCACTCTCTCCACTTGACCACTAGTGTGAGGGTGGAACGCTGTGCTGAAGCGGATCTTCGTGCCCATAGCAGACTGAAAGGAGTCCCAGAACTTGGAAGTGAAGATACTTCCACGATCTGAAGAGATCATCATCAGCACACCGTGCAAAGAGACAATCCTGGAGGTGTACAACTCCGCCAGCTGAGCTGCTGAAATGGACTCCTTGACTGGAAGTAAATGAGCCACTTTACTCAATTTGTCGATGACGACGAAGATAGGATCATTGCCCTTCTTAGACTTCGGAAACCCGGTGACGAAACCATCTCAATGTGATCAAACTTCCACTCGGGAATCGGCAAAGGCTGCAAGAGGCCTGCTGGTCGTTGATGTTCTGCTTTCACCCTTCGACATACATCACACTCGTTTACAAACTGAGAAATTTCACGTTTCATACGAGTCCACCAGAATGTCTGCTTCAAGTCATGGTACATTTTGGAGCTTCCAGGATGAATAGAGAGCAGAGAGTTATGAGCTTCTTCCATGATCACCTTCCTCAGATCACCTTTCGGGACGATAAGGCAATCCTCGAAAAACAACGTCTCCCTGGCATCAACATTGAAACACTTATACTTGGGGAGACTCTTTCCCACGCCAATCTTGACCTTCTTCACCATAGCCTCAAGAAGCTGAGCTGCTCTAACCTGATCTTCCAAGGTAGGAGAGATTGGAAGGTTCGCAAGAAAACCCTGAGGAACTAGCTGAAGATTGAGCTTCCTGAAAGACTCAGAAATACCCGGCTGGAGATGTTGCAGAATCAGACTGTTGCAATATGCCTTCTTGCTCAATGCATCTGCCACAACATATGCCTTGCCTGGCGTATACTCAACACTCGGATTAAAATCCTGGAGCATTTCCACCCAACATGTTTGCCGAAGATCAAGTTAGGCTGAGTGAAGATATACTTGAGACTCTAGTGATCGGTGTAAACTTCAACCTTACGTTGCAACAAGAGATGTCTCCAAGTCATCAAGGCATGTACAACAGCTGCTAGCTCGAGATCGTGCACAGGATAGTTCTTCTCCGCGGGCTTCAACTGCCTGGAGGTATAAGCAACCACCTTCCTATCTTGCATCAAGACTGCACCAAGACCCTGGAGAGAAGCGTTGCAAAAGACCTGGTACGGCTTGGAATCATCCGGAGGGGCCAAGACCGGAGTGGAGATAAGCTTCTCTTTGAGTGTATCGAAAGCCAGTTGACACTTTGGAGACCAAACATACTTAACACCCTTCTGAAGAAGACTAGAGAGCGGCTTGGCGATTTTGGAGAAGTTCTCAACGAACCTTCTGCAATATCCAGCAAGCCCGAGAAAGCTTCGAAGCTGCTTCACATTCTGCGAAGGCTCCCATTCAACAATGGATTGAACCTTCGACGGGTCAACCTTAATGCCCTCGGCAGAGATAATATGCCCAAGATAAACCACTTCTTTTAGCCAGAACTCGCACTTGGAAAACTTGGCATACAGCTTGTACTCTCTCAGTTTATCAAGCACCAACCTAAGATGTTTCTCATGTTCTTCCTCAGTCTCAGAAAAGACCAGAATGTCGTCGAGATAGAGCAAGACAAATTCATTCTTGTATGGGGAGAAAATATAGTTCATCAATTGACAAAATGTCGGAGGAGCATTAGCCAAACCAAAAGACATGACCGTATACTCATACGAGCCAAAACTAGTCCTGAATGCCGTCTTCGGAATGTCTTCCTCGCGAATGCGAATCTGATGATAGCCCATTCTGAGATCAAGCTTGGAGAATACTTTAGCACCTTTCAACTGTTCGAACAACTCAGTTATGTTCAGAAGTGGATATTTGTTCTTGATTGTCTTCTTGTTCAATGGACAGTAATCGACACACAGCCGGTCCGATCCATCCTTCTTGTGGACAAACAGAACACCACATCCCCATGGAGACAAGCTTGGTCTGATCAAACCCAAACGCTCCTGCTCATCGAGTTGCCTCTTAAGTTCCTTCAATTCTTCCGGACCCAGCTTGTACGGCCGTTTGCACACTGGCTCTGTGCCTGGCTCAAGCTCAATGACAAACTCAACTCCACGATGCGGAGGCATGCCTGGCAGCTCTTCAGGAAACACATCTTGATATTCGCAGACCACTGGAACTTGCTCAATAGGATTGATCTCGCCCTTTTCATTCAAGGAGAACAGACGGATTGTATCATCGCGCGCCGCGAATATAATCACATCCTCTAAAGAGTGGGTAAGCTTCACTTCTTAGGCTTCACAATCAATTGACGCCTTGTTCATGGGCAACCAGTCCATTCCAATAATCAAGTCGATGTCGGAATTGCCCAAGACAATAGGAGTAACGAGAAAAGCATAAGCACCCATCTTGACAGAAACGTCCGGAACCACCATGTGAGAATTCATGATCTTACCCGGAGACACAATTGAAAGAGGATTAAGCAAATCATGAGTAGGGAACCCATGCTTAAATGAGAATGGCCTTGAGATAAACGAATGCGATGTACCAGAATCAAATAACACTTTAGCAGGAATATCCTTGACGAGGAGGTTACCCATGATCACATCAGAGGAGTTGTCTGCTTCAGCTGCGTTCACCATGTTGACTCGAGCTGATCTGGGGTTAAATTTGACAAGAGCGTTGCTTGGAGGTTTGCCTGGAGGAGGAGGAGGCGGCAGACGGAGCTGAGAAGTACATTTGTTGGCATAGTGACCCTTCTGCCCACATTTTTGACAAGTGACATCTGCTGGCTGCCGGAACTGAGTCTGAGGAGGCCCTTGCTTCTGATGCTGGTATCTCTGCTGGAAGCCAGGGTTGGGTGGGTGGGAAGAACCACGTCCACCTGCGTGCTTCACCTGCTGTGAGTGCCGAGGAGGAGGAGAAACCCAAAAACTCTGTTGCTTCTGAACCACCTGAGTCGAGGAAGAGCTAGAATCTCTGAAGCGCTTCTTGGAGTTTTCCACCCTGAGCAAGGCTGCCTCTGCTCTGAGAGCTAGGTTGTAGAACTTGTCAAACTCCTGAGGATCGTGCAATGCAAGAGCCAACTACAAGTCTTCCTTCAAGCCACCCCTGAACTGGTAGATCTTACTCTTCTAATCCGGGACAACCTGCAGCGCGTAACGGGCCAGCTCGTGGAACTCGACATTGTACTTGTACACAGAATTGCTGCCCTGCTTCAAACGCCTGAACTTCTCACGCATCTCCTCCACGAAACTGGAAGGGATGTAGTGGGACCTAAAGTCATGACAAAACTCGTCCCAAGACATCACCATGTCGCCTCTGGAGTCCTTGAGTTGCTGCCACTAAATAGAAGCCTGTCCCTTCAACTGAAACGTTGCAAACTTGACAAAGTCCTCCGGACGCACATTGTGTACACTCAAAGTGTTTGTTCATATCACGGATCCAATCTTCTGCATCAAAAGGCTGGTCGCAAGAAGTGAACGTCTTAGGCTGGTTTGACAGGAACTGACTCAGATTGGCGAAGTGATTAACACCCTGCTGGAAATTGCCCTGCTGATGATTAACTCTCTCCTGGATCAAATGTAACAACATCTGAGTGTTTGCATTAGTAGCTGCCATCATCACCTGCCAGGCCTCTGCACGAGGAGGCGGCGGCGGCGGAGGAGGAGGAGGTGGTGGAGGCGGCATATCCTCACGCGCTGGGGTCTGACGAGTCGATGGAGCCATCCTGAAGACGGACAACATATTAGTCCACAGAATAATTGAAGATATTGCTGAATCAAAAGACACAATATCTGAAGAGAATTTAGCATTGCACTCAAACAACATAGCAAGAGTGCATCCTCAAAGTAACAGACGACAAAATTCCGATAAGGACCACTGCAAACAAGTGTGAGCTAGAACTTCTCGGAAGAGACATATGACCGAGATTTTCCAAACCTCAATCAAGCGTCCGTAGGAAGATAGCCCTATAAGATACTACTAGATATCCCACCTATGAATTCCCGAAATAACTGGTCATGCAATCAGGTACACGGATACAAGGAGTATTTCACACAACTCCTAAACTAACCCGTCACCTGTATCACATCCTTCAACACACAACCAGCATCTCGGACCTTCATCTACAACAGATCCTCGTGATCACAACTATACCAAGTGTGGTTGTACCCCCGAACAATCTACACCAGTATTGGGGACATCGGGGTTATCTCACCACTACCAGTATTGAAGCAATAATGAACACCCTCTGTTCTTAGATACTCAGAAATCTGAATGATGGCGATGTGCGCGATAATCCCTAGAGCTCAACTCCCCTGATACTTAGAGCAGATAGGAGGCACCAAGACAGGATTCCATCACATCAAAATCATATAGATTTCACAAATACCCGTGTGATCCTAAAAAAAATTTGAGCGAGAAAAGGAGTAGAGTTAAAGATTTCCCAAGACGGGAACCTCACCAAAGCATAGAAGAGGAGAAAAAATAATCCTACTCTGCGATATAACTAAGACTCAAAACATTTTCTAGACTCGACTCGGCCAAGTACGATCACACAAAGGCTCCTATGGTCGTAAGGCTCTGATTACCAACTTGTAACGACCAAGATGCGGTCCTTTCCGATCTGGGGGTCGAGGCCCCGAATAGGAAAGAAGCGCATCTAAGCGTTTCGCAAGCAAGTAACACAGCATAAATAATAATGAAAGTTGACAATTCGAGATTCAACTGTCTTCTCATTAATAACTCAGAGTACATCACAGATACAATCAAGGTAGTTCCGCTACGGACTACAAAACAAGGAAATTCTATGCTACCCTGCCTGCAGGCCCACGATCACGACCACGCCTCAGTCCTCTGGATAGTTCACGTAGAGTCGGTCTGTCTCCTCGTCCTACTGCCACGCCAGCTGGGTGCCGTCGGGATCATTTGTCTCTGGGGTACCTGTACCTGTTGGGAGTTTCGGAGGAATCCGTGAGCCACAGGGACTCAGCAATCTAATGTTGGAATTATGCCCTAGAGGCAATAATAAATATAGTTATTATTATAATTCCTGTATCAAGATAACCGTTTATTATCCATGCTATAATTGTATTGAATGAAGACTCATTTACATGTGTGGATACATAGACAAAACACTATCCCTAGCAAGCCTCTAGTTGGCTAGCCAGTTGATCAAAGATAGTCAGTGTCTTCTGATTATAAACAAGGTGTTGTTGCTTGATAACTGGATCACATCATTAGGAGAATCACGTGATGGACTAGACCCAAACTAATAGACGTAGAATGTTGTTCAGAGTCCCGGATGAGATCACGGACGTCATGAGGGTTTCCGGAATGGTCCGGAAACGAAGATTGATATATAGGATGACCTCATTTGATTACCGGAAGGTTTTCGAAGTTACAGGGAATGTACCGGGAATGACGAATGGGTTTCGGGAGTTCACCGGGGGGCAACCCACCCCGGGGAAGCCCATAGGCCATGAGGGTGGCGCACCAGCCCTTAGTGGGATGGTGGGGCAGCCCAAAAGGGTCCTATGCGCCTAGGAAAGAAAATCAAAGAGAAAAAAAAGAGGAGGTGGGAAGGGAAGGAAGGACTCCCACCCACCAAACCAAGTCCAACTCGGTTTGGGGGGGGCACCTTCCCCCTTGGACTCGGCCGACCCCCTTGGGGCTCCTTGAGCCCCAAGGCAAGGTCCCCTCCCTCCCACCTATATATACGAAGGTTTTAGGGCTGATTTGAGACGACTTTTCCATGGCAGCCTGACCACATACCTGCACGGTTTTTCCTCTAGATCGCGTTTCTGCGGAGCTCGGGCGGAGCCCTGATGAGACAAGGTCATCACCAACCTCCGGAGCGCCGTCACTCTGCCGGAGAACTCTTCTACCTCTCCGTCTCTCTTGCTGGATCAAGAAGGCCTAGATCATCGTCGAGCTGTACGTGTGCTGAACGCGGAGGTGCCGTCCGTTCGGTAGTAGATCGTGGGGACTGATCGCGGGATTGTTCGCGGGGCGGATCGAGGGATGTGAGGACGTTCTGCTACATCAGCCGCGTTCACTAACGCTTCTGCTGTACGATCTACAAGGGTATGTAGATCACTCATCCCCTCTCGTAGATGGACATCACCATGATAGGTCTTCGTGCGCGTAGGAATTTTTTTGTTTCCCATGCGACGTTCCCCAACATCTAAGACCTTGGTGCCAGAACTAGTCATGTCATTAGGTAGGGTAAGGGTGAAGTGTATAAGGTTGCAGCATCCTAAGCTTGGTTTAGTAGCTATCTTACGTAAAGCAATTATGAAGGTGGTCTACACTAGCGGTCGTGATTACTTGATCACTAAGTGATCCTGAACACATACCTACGACATTCATAACCCCACCGTGTCCCCGATCGAAGAGAGATCTTCGAGGAGACAGTCACGGTTACGCACATGGTTGGCAATTTTATTAACTTGTGTTTGAGTTATCTTATACCGGATGTTAACAAAATATTCCAAGTTGCCACATAACCGCGGGCACGGCTTTCCGATAGATTAAACCCTGCAGGGGTGCTCCAACTAGTCCATCACAAACGTACACAGGCCGCAAAGGCATTCTCTATCACGAATATTGTGATCTCGTCGGATTCCTTAGAGGAAAACCTCAACTCTGGGGGAAACCAAAGTTTCACTGGGATTCCTATACGCAAGATATACCGCTAAGGTAAGGCAAGGCTAGAAGGACCTCCCAGTGTGTCGACGACCCGATAAGAGCCGCATATCTCAGTATCAGGACAACACCGTCTATGCAAAGTGGACAAGGACCAAACCTCAAGTTTCCCTGGGGTGGTCTTGCCGACTGCTAGGTGATTGGACCAACACTCATGAGGAGCACTAGACCGAGTTGTTGATTAAATTCCTCGGGGTAGCTATTCCCTATGCAGGTTATTAGGTGATTAGCAAATAAAACCAATGTTGGGTCCTCTCGGACAAGCCTTAGCACTATGTGATTTATCGAGGGGGTCCCCATAACAACCCCAAACGTGTTAGGAGCGATCATTATGGAATCAAACACCGGTAACCGGTAACTAAGGCAGCAATAACAGAACAAAGCACCCGGCAAAAGGCTAGGCCTTCCGTCATTTGCCAAGTGTATAGGTGCATTAAATAAATAACAGAAATTTAAGATAATGATATCAAGCTCATGTTATCACATGAGTCAAAGCACCTGCATCTAGCAACGCTAACATTAGTAGCTGAGCAAAGCCTACTTAGCCATACAAGTTTTGCTAGGAAGGGATCAGTGTATGGGTTCATGGCATATCAAGAGGAAATTTAATTCAGTGGTAGGCAGCGAGAAATAATACATGGAAACAAAAACTAGCATCACAAGTCTAGAGATGGAATCAAGGTCATATCATCTTGCCTGTGATATCCTCGGCTTGGAATGGTTCTGGTTCGTCCTGCACGTACTCTCCTGACTCCACTTATTCGTTCTCTGATCCCGGTTCTACCCAACATAAGAATAACAACCAATGAACAGCAGCACCACAAGATGCAACAAGCACATGATGCATGAGATGAAAAATGAGGATGCATCACTATTTCTATCACTAGCACAAGCAAAGATACTACTACAAGTTTCTGGACAGAACTGTGCACTAAGATATTTTGACATGCATGAGAATGGCATGAAAAGATGCGTCTCGTGAAAACGATGCAAAACCATATGAAGAACATTACAAACGGAGCTACGGATCAACGGGAATCAACGAAACAAGATATGAAGACCTACGTGGAAGAATCATCACCACACACTCAATTCGCACAAATCTGGTATTCCCAGGTTGCCAAAACATCTAACAACCCAACATGAATGGATTGGAGCAAGGAAAAACACCACAACATCAACTAAGCACACACAATCATCAAAATGACTATACTACACAATCTGCCATAATCTGCATCTTAGCTCTTTGTGAGCTACATGCAACATAGCTACAGCCCTCCAAATATGACAAATAATATATGTCGATGTAGGCAACCAAGAACACTACAAGAACCAGAAAGAATCACACCAAAAGGAATTAAACACAAGAAGATACAAGGCCACAAACTTTCCCAAAACCATCAGATCTCAGGGACTTAGTGAAAATTCCTGCACCTGACTTTCTGTCTTTGTTCTGAAGCTTTTTGACAGCAACCAAAACATAAGCTACAGGGCTCCAAATGATATGAAATTTGACACAGAGCTTCACAAACATATCAGGTCCAAAGTCCTAGCACTGAACTAAGGCTAGATCACAACACAATGACCAGCACAACCTCATCTACAAGACAAGAAAATGTTTCCAGATTCTCAAACTTAGTGAAATTCCAGATTTCACTAAGCTGGAATTTTCAGCCACATGCCCACTTTGTCTAGGCATAGCTTGCACACAAATAACACCAAGTGATAAATGACACCACTATGGTGTAGAGCAAAACCGCTACTACTATCACACAAAAGCTCATGCCCTTGGGCTCCACCTATTCCATGGAAACAAAGAGCAAACTTGCAACATATCTGAATATGTCAACTCCATAAAGTATCCCAATGGCAAAACTAACTTCACCACTGTATTCCTTGGGATATTCTACCCCAAAATCATATATAATATGTGGGCACTTACTTGGAACAAGTGACCACAAATTAAGGAAGAGGAAACTACTCCAAATCATGCCTAGTGAATTGGACATCATTTCATGTAGTTCCACTATATCACAACTACATGGTTGAGCTCATGTGCACAATGACAAAGTGACATGGGGGTTTGAACCCCATGTTTGTGTCATGTACATAAACTTAACAACCACTTCTCTCACTAGATCACCCACACACACACATCATCATGCCCTCTCTCATATCCACATGAGGAGGTGCACAAGTTGCAACTGGGGCTGGTTTACCACCCACATACATCATCACACACACGTCACAAGAACTTGAACCAAAGTGTAACATGAAGGTGTAATCTTCTAAACAAGTAAACTTGGAAACAACACATACATGCACTGCACTAAATCTATACATGCAAATAAACTACAAGCACAACATAGCCCACACTAAAGCTCATAAGATGGGGCTACACATGCTGCCCTAGTGCAAACTCACACATCATAATACACACCAACTTCAAGTGACAAAACAACATACCTATGCTCCTACCAAGTGTATCTACAGTTCTACACACACACAAGAGCACCATCAAGGGTTCACATAACTAGCAAGCTACCACCTCACTTGCTGGTCTGAGAAGGAAAAAATATATAAGGCTCTCATGTGAAAACACGCCACAACGCTATAATGAACAGGGCTGCAAGAAACTAAAACAACAAAGGAAGGAAAAAAAATAACAGAACACATCGAAAAGAAAAAGGGTAGTCTCTGGGTTCGAACCCGACACCTACTGGTACTGCACATAGGTGCAAACCACCCTGCTACTAGGTCCTTGCTCGACAAGTAAGGGAAGTTTAACAGGATAAAACATCCCCGTGCGCTACTGCTACTGTGCCAAAACAAAGGAGAATTAAAAAGGGGAGGTGGCACCGTGGGGACTCGAACACTGCACCTCATGGAAACAACCTGGGACAACAACCACTGCGCTACGAGTCGAATATTGACAGAGAACGACACGCAGCAAGGAATACTAACGCATCCACCTTATCTATACTCTGCACTCCGGCGACAGAGGCGCTCGCTGTACCTGTCTGAGCCAGAGGGAAACCGATCTAAGCTATGCAGCGCTGCTGTGCAAGGAGTACCTCACCGCTGCTGCTGTTGTTGCATCGCACCTGCACCTACAGTACCCACGCATCAACCCCTATCTACTTCACCACAACACAAGGCCCTGCGGCCGATCTTCTACTGACAGAGAAACTCACCGTGCACTACGGCGGATCTAGGCCGAGGAAAGGAGGAAGAAGGAAGGGAAAGTGCGGCCTCACCTTGGGAAGGAAGGGGGAGCCCGATCGGCGGAGAGGGCGATGGAGAGGAACACGAACGCGACGAAGAAGCTCCCGAACTACAGAACCGAAGAGGAGGAGGTAGACCTCCGGGACCGCGGTGAAGACGAGCTCGTGCTCGTCGGTGAGGGCGCTCTCCGGTGCTCCTAACGCCGGGAATGGGTTGTGGGACGCACCACCGATCTCCTGGACATGGCGGCCTCGCCGGATGACGACGAAGGCGGCGTAGACAGCGGCGAACTTCCCCTTCTCTCTCTGCCAGAGAACTCACCAGGGGAGGAAGGGAGAGATGGAGGGGGAGAAGAGAGGTGGCGGCAGCAGGAGAGGGAGAGAGGGAACCCTAGGCCGAGGGGGCATGGACGCCAACAATATATGGGGGCCTCGACGTCCGAGCTCACGGCGTCAACTTTCTGTGTCTCTCAGCGAGCTGACGGAAAGGGGAAAGAACGAGGACGGCGTCAGGAAAGGAGAAGGGGGGGTCGCGCCCTGGGCTCTCGCTGGACAGGGAGGGACATGGGCCACACCGAAGGGGAAGGCCCATGCTACGCCAGGGGAAATAAATAAATTGCTGGGGGGTTTTCTATTTAGAAAACAACACAGAAAGGGAAAAAAATAACACAAGGCAAACTACTGGGATAAATTCCAAAGGAAATACCCCCTGGTCATTTAAAAATATGACCTATTTGAATAAAATAGAAAATAAATAGTTGGAGCAATTTGAATAAATGCAAAACAGCAATTTATTTACTGTTTTGGATTTATTTGCACCCTTAAAACTAAGATACAAAACAGAAAAAACACATCTTGACATCCTCCACAAAATACACTAATACATGGGCATTTTTAGAAGAGGGAAGGGAGAAGAGAATCTTGACATAGGATAAAATAGAGAGGAGGGGTGGAGATGGTTTTGAAACCTAAGCATATACTATCACATGCACACCCCACATAAACTATACATCACATGCACATCATCACAAGGCATCACAAGGTGCAACCACAAGATCACCACCACCACATGAATTGCTAAGATCATATGGCAACCACATGACAAGAGCATGCAATGATATGCTATGCATACATGCATGGGAAGGAAGGAAAAATAATAAACAAGGGACACCACATGAGGTCATGGCACAATTGGATACATCAAATCACTGACAAGGTGGACCCACATGCAATAGGTTCCAAATATGGCAAGGTGTACATCTGGGGCACTACATTATGCTTGAGGTAAATGAGTTGGGTGGAAAAAACAATAAAGCTCCTATCTTCTTATGTGTTTGATGGAAACATTAGCTCCAAAAAATATGCAATCTGTGTCAGCAATCATAGACAACTGACTGATAGTTGAGTATGTGAACTTGCTAAATGAAAGCTCTTACATCGTCTCTTCTCTGAAATATGATGAATCGTGATTTTCTCAATGACTAAGAACATAGTTTGTTGATTATTAATAAAGTTTATCCTTCATACTTCAACAATTCTAGATAGACTGTTGCTTGTTTACGAGCAGCTATATGATGAAAAACTTGCGTCTATGTTGATGCTCAAGATGCTCTCATATCTGTATTATGTTTTTATCGACACCTCTCTCTCAAATTATGTGGTCATTATTATTGAGTTTGGCTTTTGCTTGAGTACAAGCGAGGTCTAAGCTTGGGGGAGTTGATACATCCATTTTGCATCATGATTTCCTATTGATATTTATGTTATTCTTGTACATTATTCCTCATTATGATACAATACTTGTGCCTTTTCTCTCTGAATTTACAATGTACATCACAAAGCGGGTAATTGACGGAAACAGGAATTCTTGACCTGAAAACCAAAAAGGTTGAAAAATTACTCAACTCCAAGTGACTGAAATTTCACAGAGAATTTTCTATGGAATATATAAAAATTATTGGGCAAAAAATAAACCATAGGGTCCCACCTGTTGGCTAGAAGCCCGTGGGCACGCCCTGTTAGCTTGTGGGCCCTGACAAGTGTCCTGGCCATCCTCTTCTGCCATAAGATGTGTTTTGACTTTGAAAAAATCATAGAGATACTTTTTGGGATGAAGGGTCTCCGTGTCGAGGCAGAAACCTGGGCAGAGGCCCTTTTTCTCTCCGGCAGAGCAATTCTACGAGTAAAACTTCTCTCCGGGAGGGGAAGATCGAAGCCATCATCAACACCAAAGCTTCCTCCATGGGAGAACACATCTTTATCAACATCTTCACCAGCACCATATCATCTCGAACTCTAGTTCATCTCTTGTACTCAATATTTGTCTCAAAACCTCCTATTGGTACTTGTGGGTTACTAGTAGTGTTAATTACATCTTGTAGTTGATGCTAGTTGGTATACTTGGTGGAATATATTATGTTCAGAACCTTAACTATGATTATTACACCTTTGTTCTTGAACATGTTGATGATGTGTGAGTAGATACTTTTATTCATGAGGACATGGAAGAATTCTTGTTATGAGTAGTCATGTGAAGTTGGTATTCATTTGATATTTTGATGATATGTATGTTGTTGCTTCTCTCAATGGTGTCATGTGAATGTCGACTACACGATACTTCACCATGTTATGGGCCTAAAGGAAGGCATTGTGGAGTAATAAGTAGATGAAGGGTTGCGAGAGTGACAGAAGCTTAAACCTTAGTTTATGCGTTATTACATAAGCGGCTGATTGGATCCACATGTTTCCTGCTATGGTTAGATTTATCTTAATTCTTCTTTCGTACTTGCAGATGCTTGCGAGAGGAGCTAATCATAAGTGGCTTGCTTGTTCAAATAAGAACAACACCTTAGCACCGGTCCTCCCACATATCAAACTATCAAAGTAAAGAACGTGAATCAACTCAACATGATGAACATGACTAGATAGAAATTCCCATGTGTCCTCGACAGCGCTTGCTTCATATAAGAGTACTTTCAGGCATGTCCTTTGCCATAAAATGTATTGGGATATCTTACTGCACACTTGCTAATATTGTTACTTGTCACTTGTTAAAATTATCTGGCTACAAAACTATCTAAATGATGCCAAACTACAAAAAACTCAAGCCTACACAATTCATTGGAAGGATTGTTGGTCATGAAATGTCACCAAAGGACAAAGAAGAGCTTAACAACAAGTCAAGTGGTGCTTACAAAGCCACAAGTGATACACCCGCAACTTAAAGTGACAACCTAGTTACCAATGAAGAGATAAGCCTCATGATCAAGAAATTCAACAAGTTCTACAAGAATAGAGGCAAATAGAGAAGCTCCAACTCAAGTACAAAGAGAAGCGTTCTTCTAGTCATGACCGAAATTATTACAATTGTGGAAGATCATGACACTTTCCCAATGAGTGCACAACCGCCTCCAATAGAAGAGAAGAGTCACCTAGAACAAGAAGTTCAAGATATGAGCCCCATGGAAGAGAGAGAAGGAGTAGAGAAGATCTCTATGAACAAAGGTCCTCCTGGCGAAGCAAGGAATCGGAAAATAAGTACAAGTACACCAAGAGATACACAAGAAGAAGACATCAAGATCATGTTGGTGAATGGGTATGTGGCTCTAAATTTGACAACCAGTCCGAGAGAAGTTACCACGCCAACTCCAACTATAGTCAAGATGAAGGTGATTTCGGACTAGCACTCGTTTCCTCCAACTCCAATGATTTATTTGATTCACCAAATAACGGAATTGGAAATTTCTTGATGGCTAAAGGCCCAAAGGTATCACATCCCAAATACATTGACTTTAATATTGACGAGGATGACTTACACTAGGACATGATGACTTTCTCTTTCATAAAACTAATTATGTTAGCCAAAGTTAACTTGATAATATTCATGCAAGTGAAGATAAATTGTGTTATGATGATAATAAGGAAATTGAGCGCCTGACTAAAGAAAAAAACACTCTTAAGTTAGATCATGAATCTACTCAACAAGATTATAGAGAGCTTCTAAGAAATCATGAGAATTTACGCTTCGAGAAGTTAAATCTAGAGCAAGAGCATGCGTTTCTTAAAGTTATCAATGAAGATTTACAAAAGAAGAGTTGTTTTATCTTGCCAAATGATTACTCTTGTCTAATTTTTTCCACAATTTAAATCTAAGGAAACTAGTAACAAAGGCAAGAAAGGTTCTTCATCTAGTAGAAACAATAAAAATGCTAAATCTAAAGATATTAATGCTAGTAGTTCTATTGATTCCACTAATGATTATCTTAGTGAAGTCACACTTGAGCAATGAAATGATTTATTGAGAGGAATTATAGAGAAAGGTGTCTACAAGTGTGTTGCCTGAAGTAAGTAATTTGAAGACATTGTATGCAAGAAAGGATGTCGCTGGAACAACCAAGGTACTTGTTTTGAACAAAAGTTCAATGCCAATGGAGTTGAATGGGAAGAAGATCAATACCCCAAGATGAAGTTTGTTCCCCAAAAGGAGAAGTATGATCATACTCTCTCTAAGGGAACACAAGCTCGGGATGATCTTCCACAACGAGACCACAAGCTCAAGGGAAAAGACAAGATTGAAGAGGAAATTGATTCAATTAAAGAAGAATTTAAATCGATGGTCAAGTGGGTTCCCAAGACCACTACTATATCTATTTAATCATGTGCTACTTCAACTTCAAGGATCCCCATTAAGTTGATCTGGGTCCCCAAGAGTAAGAACTAGAGAAGTTCTTGAGGGGTTACAACACCAAGAAACTTCACTCACATTCATTATTGGCAACAACTAATGCAATCAACTCCAACCTTATGCGATAGTTCAAGAAATAACAAAATACCTCGTTGCTAAGCAAGGGACAAGGTAATTAATGTATCAATGGACATCATCACATATAAACTTTAATCCAAGTTCATAGATATCCTTTTATTTGTTCCTTGTGTGGGACTAACCCATGTAGGTGAGAAGAGTACAAAACAACAAGGATTTCTACCAACTCTAGACGATCTTCATCAACAATGAGCATCCACTACTACAACACCTACATGAAGTCTTCAACGACAAAACTCAAGGTTAGCTCATACCTCTATTGGGTTATATCACATCAAGGGGGAGCTTTTCTCTATGAATTGAGATAAAGAATCTCAAATGATATGAACACAGTACAAGTTTATGTAAAAGTGGTAACCCATTTGTGCTTAAATGATGGTATGACCAATGACCAATCATTATTGATTGGCTCCATAAGTCAATATACTCATATATAGATGACTACCTCTAGCTATTTATTCTTTCATGTCTCAAACACTATTCATGCTTCATCACAAAATTTGAGAAAGCACTTTTCGGACCCTCCTGGTGAGGAGCACTAGGAGCCACCGATGCGACAAGGGTTGACTTACAAAACCTCCCAAGTGATTTTCAATGTGAACAAAACCTACAAACTTGGCACCACTGATTCACTAGGGTTGATCAGGTTTTCCACCTCGGTACCACCGATCAAGAGTTTTCGGCATCACTGAGTTGTTCTGTCAACTAACACTTATGCATCTCGGTGGAACCATTTTTTCTTTCTCGATGTCACCGATAGCAGGTGGGTATATATATCTGCGCATCGGATCTTTGAAAATTCCTTCAAATTCTCAACTCCCACACCCATTACTGTCGTCGCCGCTGTCTTCAGACATTCTCCATCGTTTCCAAAGCGCCCTTGCCACCAGAATCCTTTGTTGTCAACAACATTCATCCTTGCCAATTCTATTGTAGAGAGGACTTGCCAAGTTACGGTTATCCTCGATCCCTAATTTGCTATAATTCTAACTCATTGTCAATAGGTTTAGTCCATCTTCTGGCCACACTTTACACGTATCCATCCACTCAAATTTTCCTTAGATTATCTCGAAAGAATTTTTTTAGGGCAGTATGTAATCTCGAGTCACCGAGTCAAAACTTCTCAGTGCCACAAGTGTGGTCTAGACCACAATACAAGGGCTTCTCGATGAAGCCAAAAAGTTCGTATCGGTGTCACCGAAATGGGATTAGGGTTTCCGTGTCCAGCTTCTAAGAGACCAAATCCCAGCTCGGTGAAACCGATATGGTGTGACCAAGTCTCTGTTGTTCCCTTGGAATTTCCAAAATTTAAAACTCGGTGGAACCGAATTTCATACTGTGAAACCTAAAACAAACATTTGGAGTTCAAAATTGCAAAATTTTCTGAATTTTGTGATGCGCATCTACTCTACTCCTTCATATCTACTTCACTGGGTCGGTGTTCATCATGTCAGGATTAGATGACACTCAGAATCAGCAAAGAGATCCAGACTTGGATGTAGGCACTAGTCCTAAAGGCAGTTCTGAGGATCCTGGAACCCCCATCTTACATTACTTTCCCAAGGCATCCACTAGAGCTAGGAAGCAGAAAAACGTAGGTGAGGAGGATGAAGACTTTGTCCCAGAGGAGGTCACTTCCAAGAAACAACCTGAGAGGAAGGAATGAGCACTATCAAGGAAAGTTCATGAGTATGTTGCTACCAAGAGAGGGATGTCTCTATCATTAGAGAAACATAATGGATCTATAAGGACTAAGTCATTCGCAAAGAAGGCAGGACAAAAGAGAGTGAGGAAGAGGACTATTCATGTGGTTGGGAGGCTAACCTCTATGTTCAAGGGCCCAGGTGAGGATGATGAAGAGGAAGAAGAGGAGGTTCCATCTGTTACACTCCTCCTTCAAAGAAGATGAAGTTCATGGCACATGTTATGCCTAGCAAGCCACCCACCAACACCAAGCAAGCCCCCAAACCCAAGAAAACCACCAGAGGCATATAAGCTGCAGAGAAGAACAACGGTTCAGCTGCTAGAGATGCTGCACCACCCCTACCTGATGATGCTGAGGATGTAGTTGTGCTGAGGAAGCTCAGGCCCCCACCTTTCAAATCATAATGATGACCATCCTGTTGTTAAAAATATGAAGGAGAGGAAGGACAAAGGGCTAAGAAAGTGGAGATCCAATTATCCATATGCGATCAAGAGGAGAACTGTTGTTGGTACTCGCTTTCACACCAAGGAGGAGCTGGATTTCTATGAGATCGTCTTCCTTGACAAGAACCCAAGTGTGACTGACATGAGATATGTCGATTGGGAGTTCATAGGTCGCCAAAGTATCTATAGTTTTTTTATTGTTCCATGCTATTATATTATCATACTATGATACTTTTTGGGTCATAATTAACCAATTTATATTATTTTTTAGCACTAACCTATTAATCTAGTGCTCATGGCTAGTTGTTGTTTTCTGCGTGTTTTTTGTTTTTTTGGGTTTTCAGTACCAAAGGAAGTCCAATTGCCATGAAACATTTCTATGATTTTTTCTAGACCAAAAGAAGACCTGGAAGATTCGGGAGAAGACCAGAAGCCACACTACGGCTCCACAAGCCAACAAGGCGTGACCTGGGGGTGGTCGCACCCTCATGGCTTGTGAGCCCCTGGTGGCCCCTCTTCCTCCGCTCTTTGGCCTGTAAATTCACAAATATTCCGGAAACCCTATAGATAGTCGCCAAACACTTTTTACACTGCAACAAATCCCTATTCAACGACGATCCCACCTCGAACTCCATTTCGGCAACTTGTCGGAGTGGGGCTTGATCATGGAGGACCTCTTCATCTACCTTGCTGCCCTCGTGATGATGTGTGAGTAGTTCGCCACACACCTACTAGCCGGTAGTTAGTATCTAGATGACTATCCCTCTCGCTCTCTCTCGATCTTCAATATAATGATCATCGTATCTTCGCTTTGATCCATTCGATGTAATTATTTTGTATGGTTCGTGATACGTCTCCAACGTATCTACTTTTCCAAACTCTTTTGCCCTTGTTTTGGACTATAATTTGCATGATTTGAATGGAACTAACCTGGACTGACGCTGTTTGCAGCAGAACTGCCTTGGTGTTATTTTTGTGTAGAAATCAAAGTTCTCAAAACATCCTGAAAATTTACGGGGAGCAGTTTTGGAAAATATCAAAAATACCTGCACCACGATCCACCTCAGGGGGTGGGCCAGTGGGCCACAAGCCCGTGCTCCGCCACCACCCCCTGGTGGTGGTGGGCAGGCTTGTGGGGCCCACAGGCACCTGCCGCCCCCAACTCCAGCTCCATAAGTTGTGTTTCGTCCCAAAAATATAAAAAGAGAAGTTTTCGTCGCGTTTTCGATACGGAGGCGCCGCCACCACCTGTTCTTCATCTAGAAGGCAGATCTGGAGTCTGTCTTGGGCTC
The DNA here is from genome assembly GCF_904849725.1 of Hordeum vulgare subsp. vulgare. Classification (NCBI taxonomy): domain Eukaryota; kingdom Viridiplantae; phylum Streptophyta; class Magnoliopsida; order Poales; family Poaceae; genus Hordeum; species Hordeum vulgare. Next base: position 178,867,100 of record NC_058524.1, on the reverse strand, counting down.
CGGAGAGGGGAAATCGTCGCCATCATCATCATCAACCTTCTTCCCTCTCCAATTTCATGAAGCTCTTCGTCATTCGTGAGTAATCTATTCGTAGGCTCGCTGGGCGGTGATGAGTAGGATGAGATCTATCATGTAATCGAGTTCGTTTTGATGGGGATTGATCCCTAGTATCCACTATGTTCTGAGATTTGATGTTGCTACTACTTTGCCATGCTTAATGCTTGTCACTAGGGCCCGAGTGCCATGATTTCAGATATGAAATTATTATGTTGTCACCAATATATGTGTGTTTTAGATCCGATCTTGCAAGTTGTAGTGACCTACTATGTGTTATGATCCGGCAACCCCGGAGTGACAATAACCGGAACCATTCCCGGTGATGACCATACTTTGAGGAGTTCATGTGTTCACCAAGTGCTAATGTGTTGGTCCGGTTCTTTATTAAAAGGAGAACCTTAATATCCCGTAGTTTCCTTTTGGAACCCGCTGCCACGGGAGGGACGGACAATAGATGTCATGCATGTTCTTTTTTCTAAGCACGTATGACGACACATGGAATGCATGCCTACATAACATTGACGAACGGGAGCTAGCCATATATCTCTCCATGTTATAGCTGTTGCATGATGAATATCATCCAAACAAATCACCGACCCATTGCCTACGAGTTTGTCCTACTGTTGCATCCAAACAAATCACCGACCCATTGCCTACGAGTTTGTCCTACTGTTGCATCCAAACAAATCACCGACTCATTGTCTATGAGTTTGTCCTACTGTTGCATCCAAAAAAATCACCGACCCATTGCCTACGAGTTTGTCCTACTGTTGCACCAAACAAATCACCGACCCATTACCTACGAGTTTGTCCTACTGTTGCATCCAAACAAATCACCGACTCATTGTCTATGAGTTTGTCCTACTGTTGCATCCAAAAAAATCACCGACCCATTGCCTACGAGTTTGTCCTACTGTTGCACCAAACAAATCACCGACCCATTACCTACGAGTTTGTCCTACTGTTGCATCCAAACAAATCATTGACCCATTGCCTACGAGTTTGTGCTACTGTTGCTACTGCTGTTACTTGTCTTGCGCTGCTACTACTGTCGCTTGCTACTGTTGCTACTTGCTACTGCTGTCACTACTGCTGTTCCTTGCCACTGCTATTGCTCGTTGCACTGTTGTTACTCGTTACTTTGTTGTTACTACTGTGCTTGCAGATACTAATCTTTCAGGTGTGGTTAAGTCGGACAAATTCAGCTGCTAATACTTGAGAGTATACTCTCACCTCCTGACTAGCTTACCTACAAATTTGGGTCGAATACTCTACCCTCGAAAACTGTTGCGAACCCACGCGCTGGTGGGCATCAACAACATTCTTCTAGTCTCATTACTGGGGAATGCTATCAACATTCTTCCGGTGCCGTTGCAGTAGAAGGTTAGTTGTCATAAGCATTCATATAGCTAATGCCAGAGATTGCAGGATCAGCCCTTTTCTGGAGCCATTGCCAGGGAAGCACAACTAATGTCAGCATTTTTGTGGCGCCGTTGCTAGGGAGGTATTGCTATATTCTGTGAGTCACTTGGGATTTATATCTACTGATCACTATGAAGAATCTAAAGGATCCGAAGACCAAAGTCTTGCCCTCAACTACGAGGGGAGGTAAGGAATTGCCATCTAGCTCTGCACTTGATTCACCTTCAGTTATGAGTAAGTTTGCGACATCACCTCCTGCTAGAAATCTTGATATGTCGCCTGTGCTTGATGATGCATGTGATACTACTGCTAGAGATGATGTTGGGGATATTACCTGTGGACGACCCGCCCTAGTTGGGCCGGGACATCCATTGGGAGATTCACCCAAACATTTAGTTGGGCCTCGTTTTGGCCGAATCAAGGTCGTATGACGGTTGTGGCTCTTGGAAGGTCTCCAAGCTTCGGAAGATGGCGACTTAGAGACCACAGGTCACGAGTTGTAGGAAGGAAGGAATCCTTGTAAACCCTAGGGGATCGACTTGTATATAAAGGCGAGTCCCGGGGGACAGAGGGCAGGTTAGAAATCATCGAGTGCTAGGTTTGGCGAATTACGCCCCCCTTGTAATCGAATCCACATCAATACACACAAAAGCAGGACGTAGGCTATTACCTCCTCTCGAGGGGCCGAACCTGGGTAAATCGCTGTGTCTCTCCCGCTTAACCCCTTTGAGTCGCCACCAAGGTGCGATGGCTCCAGTATTAAGTCCTTTCACGAGGACATCTGCCGTGACAAAACCACGACAGTTGACGCCCACCGTGAGGCCTACGCACGGTGGAGTTGAGTTCTCAAAGGGAGCCCTACCAGGGTTTTGGAGTTACGCGACGGGGCTCATGACTCGGAGCCACCGCGGGATAACCTACATCGACAACCAGCAATGGGGACCTGAAGCGGATTCGATTGAATCTGGTTACAGGGTCCCCTTCGGCAAGATCAACATCTTCATCGGCATGATCGGATCCTCCGCGCCTGAGCCGGACGTCTCCACCGACATCGTCGAGCCGGCCAGGTACGTTCGCCAAGTCATAACGCCAAATCTGACTCGCCCGGTCTTTGTGGGGTTCACGCAGGGATCGGAGGAGCCAGAACGCTCGGTGACTCAGGAAACCACACCGGTCAACTCCAATGACGAATCATCCATGGGTGACTCAGATTCAATCCACTCTCTGCATGGGGATTGTCTTGGGAGCTTGTCGCTGGCCATGGACCCAGAAATCCTTGACTGAACTCGCCGCCAGATCGCCATCTACATGGATGGGGCGACTCAGCCCGCACAAAACCCTACTGGAGGCGATGGAACCGGCGAGGCGTCCAGGAGTCCGGCCGCAGTCCTGGTGGATTTAGCGGTGGAGATCACGAGGCTAATGGCGACTCCCCTCACACCAGAGAACCAAGAAGAGATAAACACGGAGCTGGCGAAACTCAGAGAGGCGGTGGCCAAGGCTCATTGGGACGACGAGATGGAGTCCGCCAGAATCGAGACTCGGCAAGCTCAAATCATGGCCGAAAGGATGCGTTTAAACACTGACAACTGGCGCCTCGAGAGACAGTAGCGCGCGTCCGACGCCGTCCATCAGCGGAGACACCAGGGTCGCCTGCCCCATGACCTCAATTCGACCCGCCTATTCGACACTCCACGAACCCCTGGGACGGGAGCCGCCCCAGCAGGAGGACCGGGTCGCCCACCTAACCCGCCGGCTCAGCCGGTTGGGGATCACATTCCCCGGTTCCGGACGCCTCAAGGCCACTTCTCCAACCTGGTGGATAACGTGCTTGCCGCAACCTGCCATCTGGAGTCTCTCCCGATTCTCGGCAACACTCCTGCCGAGATAGAAGCAAGGAATGCCATCGAGATGTTGAAGACGGCTGTGGTTCAAAACGCCCAGTTTTCACATAGCCTCGAGAGATTACATTCTACCCCTCACGCAAGTTATACCAGGAGCAGACCAGAGGACCAACCCGGCGTAAACAGCGGGCCGCGACACGTCCCACTGGACAACCCGCCTGAACGGAACCAGCCAGGTCGGGACCTCCCGAACATCCAAGATGCCCCGGCCCACCTCGTTGGCGGCGGAGGGCGAGTTGGGGTACCATGCTTGTCCCCGACCCTTCGGAACGAAAAGATGCCCAAAGACTTCAAGGGACCAGGGAAAGTGCCTAATTATACCCCAGACCTCGAGCCGGCGTCATGGATCGAGAGTTATGAGATCGCCATAGGCATGCTCGACGTAAACAAGGCGGTTTGCGCCAGATACTTTACGATGATGCTCGAGGGGTCGGCTCGCACTTGGTTGAAAAACTTACCTCCCAATTCCATCCAGTCCTGGGGCGAGTTAAGGGAGCACTTCATCAAAAACTTCCGAGGAACTTGCAAACGTCCAATGACGATCGTCGATCTACAGCACTGTGTTCATCGCCCAGATGAGTCGGCCCACCATTGGTCACGGCGGGTTGCAGAAATTATTCATTCGTCAGATGGTATTACGGCGGCTCAAGCTATGCTCATCCTCGAGCACAATTGTCATTACGAACCCTTGGTGCAGAAATTAGGGCGGCTCAAACGAAAGGTCCAAGACATGGGCGAGCTGATGGACACCCTCACTAGATATGCCGAGGCCGATGATACCAAAGATCCCGGCGAGGATGGCAAGGCTAATTCACCTAAGAAGGGCGAGTCATCCAAAAATCATACCCGGTTCCAGGGGCGTAACCGTCACAATCAAGGGACCAATGGCAAGCGGAGATCACAGGAGGAGCCCTCGGATTTAGTCGCCAATACCAACGCTAATAATGGCAAAAAGAAGAATTGAGGTTTCAGTGGAAAGAGGCCGCGTAACTATGAAGAGCTACTCAAGGGCTCTTGCCCGCACCACGCCACGGCTGATGGCCCAGCGAGCCACTCTTGGGAAAACTGCTTCGTGATGCGAGTGTTTCGGGCGGAGGCAATCAAGAAGAGTTAAAACGAAGACCCGGACCAGCGCCAGGAGCAAAGACAGAACCCCTTCGGAGGATTTCCCGACCAGGGGGCTCAGGGAGGCCCGCAGCCACGCGGCGGCCAATACCCGGTACACCACCAGCGGCGGTACAACCCGCCGGGGGTCTTCCAGCAACCACCCCCACAGGGGGCTCCGCAGGGTCAGGACGATAATGGGGGCTTCCGTAGCAACCCCAAACAGTTAAGTAATGGGCAGTACCACGTTTTTACCACTAATGCTTACAGGCGTGATAAGAAGGTGAGTCACCGGGCGTATAGTGTATCTGAACCGGCGATTCCCAGATACCTCCATTGGTCTGAGCAGACCATAACATGGAGCAGGGAGGATCACTCACCGAGAGTAGATAACTCGGGTGATCTGGCATTGGTCGTGGCTCCCCAAGTGGGGGGTTACACCCTATCAAAGGTACTAATGGATGGTGGCAGCAGCATCAATATCCTATACTTCGACACCTTCCAAAGGATGAATCTATTGGAGAAAGACCTGATGCCTTCAACCACAGTTTTCCACGGAATTGTCCCAGGCAAGTCGGCTTATGCCATAGGCCGGGTCAGGCTCACAGTGGCATTTGGAACTGCACAGAATTATAGGTCGGAGTCTCTAATCTTCGAGGTGGTCAAATTGAAAAGCCCCTACCATGCGCTGTTTGGGCGACCGACTTACGCCCACTTCATGGCTCGCCCGTGCTATGTCTACCTCAAGCTAAAAATGCCTGGTCCCAAAGGACCCATCACAGTTGATGGAGATAGAAGGATCGCAAAGGAATGTGAAGAAGGGGATGCGGCTTATGCGGAAGTTGCCTGTGCTGTGGAAGGGCTCAAACACCATCGGGCCAATGTTGACCCGGCAGACATGTCACCCGTGAAGAAGCCAACTACAGACTTTGAGTCGCCCCTCAAGTTCAAACCAACGGATGACACTAAGACAATCGATTTGTGCCTGGCGATTCATCTAAGCAGTTCACCATTGGGACGTGTCTGGACCCCAAATAGGAAAGCGCGGTCATCGAATTCATCCGTGAGAATCGGGACATATTTGCATGGAAACCTCCTGACATGCCTGGTGTGCCGAGAGAATTCGCTGAGCACCATCTTAATGTTGACCCAAAGTGCAAACCCATCCAGCAATACCTTCGCAGATTTAACGAGGGGCGATGCAAGGTGATTGGGGAAGAAGTCGCCCGACTTTTAGCAGCCGGGTTCATCGTGGAAGTTTTTCACCCCAAATGGCTGGCTAACCCGGTTTTGGTACTCAAGAAAAATGGTACTTTTCATATGTGTATTGACTACACGGACCTCAACAGAGCTTGTCCAAAAGATCCCTTCGCTCTTCCCCGCATCGACCAAATCATTGACTCTGAGGCAGGATGCGAACGATTGTGCTTTCTGGATGCCTATTCGGGATATCACCAAATCAAGATGGACGTGGAAGATCAAGAGAAAACGACCTGTACGCAAGGCGATTGGGGAAGAAGTCGCCCGACTTTTAGCCGTCGGGTTCATCGTGGAAGTTTTTCACCCCAAATGGCTGGCTAACCCGGTTTTGGTACTCAAGCAAAATGGTACTTTTCGTATGTGTATTGACTACACGGACCTCAACAGAGCTTGTCCAAAAGATCCCTTCGCTCTTCCTCGCATGGACCAAATCATTGACTCGGTGGCGGGATGCGAACGATTGTGCTTTCTGGATGCCTATTCGGGATATCACCAAATCAAGTTGGCCGTGGAAGATCAAGAGAAAACAACCTGTAACCCCCTTCAGGGCCTTTTGTTATGTGTCCATGCCCTTTGGACTCAAGAGTGCGGGGGCGACTTATCAACGCTGCATCCAGAATTGTCTTCGTAACCAAATTGGTTGCAACGTCCATGCTTATGTCGACGATATTGTGATCAAGACCCGCCAGGGGGAGACACTACTGGAGGACCTCAAGGAAACATTCGATAATCTACGGGTGTATCAAATGAAGCTAAATCCCACCAAATGTGTTTTCGGTGTGCCTGCAGGGAAATTGCTGGGTTTCCTGGTATCGGAGCGCGGCATTGAAGCTAATCCGGACAAGATCGAAGCGGTTATGTCCCTTGGAAAGCCGGCGAATGTTAATCAAGTTCAGCGACTGGCGGGTCGCATTGCGGCCCTAAGTCGTTTCGTGAGTCGCCTGGGGGAGAAGGCGATCCCCCTTTATCAGTTATTGAGGAAATCCGATCGATTTGTTTGGACAAACGAGGCAGACGAGGCGCTCGAAGCCCTGAAGCGCCAGTTAGTCAACCCGCCAGCCCTGGCCGCCCCGACTGAAAAAGAGCCCATGCTTCTGTATATCGCGGAAAATTCCAAAGCAGTAAGTGTGGCAGTGGTCGTAGAGAGAAAAGAGGAAGGGAAGGAATACCCAGTGCAACGCCCGGTATATTTTATCAGTCAGGTGCTAACTCTTTCTAAGCAGCGGTACCCACACTGGCAGAAATTGGTGTATGGGGTGTTTATGGCGAGCCGAAAACTTAAGCATTATTTCCAAGAACACCCTATCACAGTGGTAAGCTCTGCCCCCCTCGGGGACATCATCCAGAATCGGGAGGCAACAGGGCGAATCGTCAAGTGGGCGATAGAACTTGGGCCCCATCACATACAGTACACTCCCTGCACTGCCATCAAGTCCCAAGCGTTAGTTGATTTTGTCAACGACTGGACGGAGTTACAGGCTCCGGAGGACCGGCCTGATCTCACTTACTGGACTATTTATTTTGATGGGTCTAGGCAGCTGGAAGGCTCGGGGGCTGGTATGGTGTTGGTATCCCCTCAAGGAGATAAGTTCTGTTACGTTCTCCGACTCATGTTTCCGTGCACTAACAATGCAGCGGAATACGAAGCTCTGCTTCATGGCTTGCGACTCACCAAGGAGATCAATCTAACACGGGTTAGATGTTTTGGCGACTCTGATTTGGTGGCAGAGCAAGTTTCGGGTACCTGGGATTCTCGGGACCCCACGATGGTGGCCTACACGCGGGCTGTGTCTGATGTGGCGGGTTATTTTCATGGCTATCAGGTGGACCATATTGATCGGCGCCTCAATGAAGCGGCTGACGCCCTCTCACGACTTGGCTCCCAGAGAAAGCCGGTCCCTCCTAATGTTTTTTTGGATATCTTACATAAACCATCCGTGATTTTACCATCAGAGGAGGAATTGGCGATACCGGATCCTGAGTCCCAGCTCGTGGCGGCCCTCCATGTCACTCAGGATTGGGTTCTCCCTTATCTGGCTTATATTGCTCGGGGCGTGTTACCGGCCGACGAAGTTTTGGCTCGCCAAATCGTTCGGCGCAGCAAATCCATGGTCATCATCAATGGCGAGTTATATAAACGGAGCGCCTCTGGAGTCTTTCAGCGATGTGTTTCCTCCGAAGAAGAATGCATAATCCTAAATGACATTCATTCCGGAGATTGTGGGCATCATGCTGGGTCACATTCTTTGGTATCGAAGGCTTTCCGTCATGGTTTCTTTTGGCTGACGGCTCATGCAGATGCAGAGGATATAGTTCGTCGGTGTGAAGGGTGCCAGCGTTACGGGAGGCAGGCTCATGTGCCGGCTCAAGAATTAAGAATGATTCCCATTACTTGGCCTTTTGCAGTCTGGGGGCTGGACATGGTCGGCCCCTTTAAAATGTCCTCTAACTAGAAGACCCACTTGTTGGTGGCGGTTGACAAGTTCACCAAGTGAGTTGAGGCGGAACCTGTTGGAGCTTGCGATGCGGAAACGGCGGTCAAATTCTTGAAAAGGCTGATTTTCCGGTTTGGATATCCGCATAGTATCATTACTGATAATGGTGCTAACTTGTCCAAGGGGCGATGCAGGAGTTTTGTCGTCGAGAACATATCCGACTTGATGTTTCTGCAGTCGCTCACCCACAGTCTAATGGGCAGGCAGAGAGGGCGAATCAGGAGGTTTTGCGGGGGATTAAGCCCCGACTCATGGTTCCCCTGGAAAAAACCCCAGGGTGTTGGGTTGAAGAATTACCTTCGGTGTTGTGGAGTATTTGGACCACCCCGAACCGATCCACGGGTTTCACCCCTTTCTTTCTGGTCTACGGAGCAGAGGCTGTTCTCCCTACTGACATAAGGCATGACTCACTTAGAGTCGCCGCATAGATGGAACAAGGCAATGAGCTGGCGCGTCAAGATTCTTTGGACGCCTTAGAGGAGGCGCATGACCTGGCTGCGGCTTGTTCGGCTATCTACCAGCAGGATCTGCGGCATTACCATAGTCGCCGGGTTAAGAGTTGGACTTTTCAGGAAGGCGACTTGGTTCTTCGGTTGATAAGCAGCCAAGCACCTTCTTTATGGAAGTTATAGGTTCTTTGGCACCCATCACAGCTTTAACAGTCAAGACACTGCCTGTGTACAATTGCTCTGTCAGCGTGTAAATCGCCTTCAACATCAGCATGCAGTCTTCTTGAAGGTTGGCGGCTCTCGGACCTGAGCAAGGAATCATGATGATCAGGGACTTATGATAAGACTTATTTAAAAAAAAGAAGTGGAGATACTATGCCTGATGATGCTATGCTTGATACTATGCCTGATGGTGCTATGCTTGATACTATGCCTGATGATGCTATGCTTGATACTATGCCTGATGATGCTATGCTTGATACTGCTAGAGATGCTATGCTTGATACTGCTAGAGATGCTATGCTTGATACTGCTACAGATGCTATGCTTGATACTGCTAGAGATGCTATGCTTGATACTGCTTTGCCTGATGATGCTAGAGATGCTACTATGCCTGATGATGCTATGCTTGATACTGCTAGAGATACTCCTTTGCCTGATGTTCCACTGGGAGCGTTCCTTGATGCTCATATTGCTAGAGTTACTGCGAATGCTCGTGATGCTTCTGAAACTGCCGATGCTATTGAGATAGAACCTGCTTTTGCTCCTGCTAGATCGAGCTCTCCTAGATATGAATTGCCTGATATACCTGAGGGTTACATTATGGAGGGAGAGATAGCTGAGGATTTTCTTGCGTGTAAGGATGCCTATGACGCTGAAAAATTAGTTCTCAAGTGGAAGGAAAAATCTCGGGAAGTTAGGATGAAAAATGATCCGAAGTTTGCCACTTCGCCTATCTTTGTCACCGATAAGGATTATGAATTCTCTGTCGAACCTGAGATAATCTCTCTAGTCGAATCTGATCCTTTTCACGGTTATGAGTCTGAGACGGTCATAGCCCATCTTGTCAAACTATCCAAAATAGCCTACCTTTTCACTAATGAGGAGAAGATCCGCAACTACTATATCCTTAAGATGTTTCCTTTCTCTCTAAAGGATGATGCTAAAGCCTAGTTCACCTCTCTTGCTCCTGGATGTGTGCGTAGTCCCGAGGAGATAGTCTATTACTTCTGTGAGAAATATTTCCCTGCCCATAAGAAGCAAGCTGTCTTGCAGGAAATATACAGTTTTGCTCAACTCCAAGAAGAGAGTCTTCCACAAGCTTGGGGGCGGCTCGTCCAGCTACAGAATGCTTTGCGTGATCACCCTCTTAAGAAGAACGAGATACTTGATATCCTCTATAACGAACTTACCGATGCCTCTAGAGACTACCTAGATAGTTGTGCCGGTTGTGTTTTTAGGGAACAAACTATAGAACAAGCTGAGACCCTGCTGAATAACCTCTTGATCAACGATAATGCTTGGACTATTCCCGAACCACCTCCTAAGCCAATTCCTAAGAAAAGAGGTATTCTATTCCTCAGTCCAGAAGATATGCAAGAAGCTGTAGCGACCCGACTCAAGACGAGTCAAGCCTCTGTGTATCTGTGCCATCCCTGGATCAGTATGCTGGCACACACAATACATCAATGTATATATCAAAGTGCAATCACATGTAAATAGCGTAAAAATGATATATACCTTAAATATTTCAGCGGAAGCAATCAAGGGAGTGAAGTCCCAATAAACACCAACGGCAAGTTGAGTGTAGACCGTAACCCTGAATCGTACTCTTACTCGTCGAAGAAAGATATCTGCAACATAAGACGTTGCAGCCGTGTAGGTCAGCATATTGAATATGCCGGCAAGTCACATAAGAGAGGGGTAAAATGTCATCTATACTATATGCATATATGGCAGGTGGGGTTGTAAGTTTTTTAGCGTAAAGAAAAATTTTCTCCTACGACAAGAGAGGGCTAAAAGCAAAATATTACTACATTGTTGCTTGTTAACGAGATGGTTCCACCAACTAATTCTCGTACCCATGTTGTCAATAATACCCACATCAATATTATTATTTGTGTTGAGAATTTCAGATAACTTCAGTTCCTTTGGCTCAAGTTGTCCATGACCGTGGACACGGCTAATCGATTAGGTTTGAGTACTCTGTAGAGTTTTGCACTCGTTCCCCACAATATTTGATCGCCTCCGTGTACGTCCTCGCACTTCAGGGTGTTTGAAGACCGGATGATCAAAACATGGTCTTTCAACGGGTCCCTCTGAATCCCTGTCGGTGCCCATCCATTCCTACCGTTCTTCTACATCTGCTAGCACCGCCTGTCCAGAGTTGCCGCGTTGTCCAACCAAGCCAGAGCCCATAATAACTTGTGGCTGTGCAGGTAAGCCTTGGGTCTTGAGAATATCCGTCTGTCTCTTTGAGCCTGGGTGAAGCTTTCCGCAGGATGTCATGGCCGTCCCCAGCATCCCGGGCATCCACTGGGTTCTCCAGGGAGCCGATCAACCGTCCTTCACCCAGAGTTGCCTTGCATCCGAGGTCTTGAAAATCTTGTCTTAACCGGTCTTGATTATTTAACCAACCTCGCATCACTCGTGTTATGCACTCAACCGAAATCCCGTCTACTCAAGCATAGCAATATGAACTATGTCGTCCCGGGGCCAAGTATCGGGGTTGTTGTGTGCCTACCACATGATACTACAATCTATACTAAAATTTCCAAGTACCTAAGCAGCGTGCAATTGGGCATAGGATGGTAGAACTACGATGCATAAAACATAGGTGATAGTATGATCAAAGTGACTTGCCAGGTGATGTTGACGAGGAAGAATTTCTCAAGAAAATAACTTGATAGACTACTCGTCACTCTCCGATGAAATCTATATAGCAAACATATCATTCACATAAGCACTCATACTAGCAATCATTCTAGCAATCAAAACAAAAGAGAGAGAGCGAATAAGAAACCGAAAGAAACTTCAAATAAGACTAGGGAGTCTTCTACTACGTCAAATACTAAATAGTTTTTGTCCAACAAAGAATAATAACAAGGAACTAAGATATAAGTTTAATAAAGTATTTTTCACAAACTTTTTGAAAGTATTCCCAAACGGGATTTGAAACAAAGGTGAAAACAATTGCAAGTTACTAAGGAACTAGAGTTGATTTCATGAAAACAAATAAAAATAAAATAAAAACTTTTTGCAAAACTACTGTTAACTAACATAAACAAAGCATAATAATCTTTCTGAAATAATAAAGAAAATATTTAAAAAACAATTCTAGAAAAGGAACTAGCCGAAATCCTAAAAGAGGTGAAACAGAAATTGTTTCACAAGAAACAGTGAGCTAAAATACTCAAACAAATCTGAAATTTTTATCACTGATAAACAAGATCACTACTGATCATTACCAAAAGGAATCAAATTAAAAGTTATTTTTAAACTCCTAGAATACGCAAAACAAGGTTTAAACTAAATCTGATCTAATTCAAATTTGAAAATTTCAAACATAGACAAATTATATCTTTTTAAAAACTACTGGAAATTTGTGAGCTACTGGAAAAATAATCAACATCATTGGACTTCGGGATCAAAAGTTATGGGCTAAGCAAGATTGGAACTTTGCTGTTTTTGGAACTAAACAGAAAAAATAAAACAATCGCTACAGACTACGTGGCAGTCCCTGATTGGCTAAGGGGTGTTTGGTGCATAGACTAAACAGCGGATGGCCGCTAAATAAGAAAATGCTTCAGTTCAGTTAACTGATGGACCGGTTCTTTTTAGAAAACCGAAGGGGTAAGTACTTCCTAATCTACACCGTGGGATCCAGATCTAACGGTAAAACTAAAAAAAACAAGTAAAAAAAAGAAAGGAGGAGAGGTTACCTCGGCTGGGAGTAGCAGGAGCCTTCTCCGGCGAGGGTGGGCAACTCCGGCGGGGGTGGGGGAGGGGCCGGCAGAAGGAGTGGTGGAGGGGGGGTCGAAGGGTGGAGGGGCTCCAGGGAGTGGAGGGAGGCGAGGTGGAGGGAGGGCTGCAGGGGGGGCGAGGTGGAAAAACTGCTGGCGATGGGAGGAGCAGCGAGGTGGAGGTGTGCAGCGAGGTGGAGGGGTGCAGCGAGGTGGGGCTGCAGGGGGGCGGTGGAGGAGGTGCAGGGAGGTGGCGAAGGGTGCAGCGAGGTGGGGTGGTGGAGGACTCGGCACGGAGGGGGGTGCAGGGGGTGACGAGGTGGAGGAGCTCCTGTGATGTTCTCTGGTGCCGACTCCGGCGAGGTGGCGCGCGAGCTAGAGGCGAGGAGAGGGGATGGTTTCAACGGGAATGGAACGAGGAGGTGCAGGGGGTTCTTATAGAGGCGACGGGAGGCGCTGGGAAGGGAAGAGCTTCGCGAATGCCGGAGGTGGGGATCTTCTGTCCATGGAAGGAAAACTTCTTGTGACGTGAAGAAGAAGAGAGGTAGGAGAAGGTCTCCTGTTGGGCCAAGTTTGGAAAGTCTTAATGGGCCAGCAGGTCTTTCCAAATAAAAAGGGATTCCTTTCCTATTTTTAAAACTAGGAAACTAAAACTATAAAAAGGAAATCAAATCAATTCGGAATAAAGAGTTTCTATATACTAAAATTTCCAGAAAAATAAAATATAGATGATGGGCATTTTTCCACGGCAAAAAAATAAAACTTCAAAAGAAATTATTTTCACAAGATTTCCTAAAAGGTTTATTTTCTTTTGCAAATAATTTTCAAATGACCCTCTAAGTTTGAGGGTGCAAATAACTTTCAGAATGCCCGGGTATTTGAGGGTCATGTTCCTCCTCTCTTTTCTGTTTGACAGAAAGTATTTCCCGGCATTTCTTGCACGAAGAAAACGAATGGAAATGCAAAATAATTCAAATGCAAATATCTCCGTTCAAATTATTTATAGTTGAAGAAGTCATGTCATCTTCTTTCTTTGCTTTTAAAAGCTTGAATTTGAATTTACCGGAGATGGGGAAAGTCATTTTATTCCCTCTCATTCAAAAGTTTCGAAAAGTTTCAAATTTCACACAAGTTTTAATCACTCAGCAAACAAACAAACAATCAATCTAATAATTATATTAACATTCCAAAATTTATAATTTTGGGATGTTACAAACTACCACACTTAAAATGAATCTCGTCCTCGCGATTCGGAAGGGCTAGAAAGAAAAGGTTAGGGTTTGGGGGTCTTCTAACAAATCCAATCTCCGGCAAGGCGGGATGCTACCACACTTAAAATGAGAGATACTCGTCCCTCAAAATGCTTTAACGATCCTCTGGGGTTTTGGCAACTGACATCGCACAGTCTTCATATTAAATCCTTTGGTGATGCTCTCCCGTTGATATAAGCTTCTTCCATCACTGGGTCTTCTTAACTGATAGTCTCGTGGTCAATTCTAAATAACATATCGATGGTTCTCGTGGTGGTCTACCATTTGTGGTTATCCTGCAGAGGGAGGGGTCTTGGTTTCATTCTCACCATAAAATTTCCTACGCGTGGCAACAAATGCCATGTACTTGGGGCGTTCATCATACCATTCTAAGGCTTAAACAAAAGCTTCAAAGAACGTCGTCTCTCTATATGGGTAAGTCTCTCAGATTTACCATTCCGAATAGCAAGATAAATGATAAGAGTAAGTCGTCATGGTGATCAATCCATTCCGCACCCAAATCATTTCTCTGTATAAGGTTTAGCGAATCTCGCATTCTAACACTTGGGCATCCTCACAAACGTTGCAGAATTTCTCTTGTCCACGAACGAAGTTCGGATAATCCATTGGTTCTCCAAGCTGAACGAAACATCTATCGTATCTTCACAACTCTCAGGTTTTCGTATGCTCCTAAGAAAACGTTTTGCTGATCCATCATAGCTTCTTCCATAAATCATATTCATTTCATAATCAATCCTTTATTACATCCTTAAATTCCCCTCAAAAACTCCATTTCAAAAGTACTCTATTACAAATGCTGCCATCCACATTGTTCGGTATGGTCGAGCATTTCTGCCAACTTTATTCATCTGCCTCTTTAGTTCCACTGGAACTTTCCGAGGTGCTCCTTGAAATCATCCATCTTTTGCTTCATCATGGTGGTCATGAGCTTCATCTCCATCTTTTCCGCACGTACCTCACTCAGGTATTCCTGGGTGTGACGGAGTCTTGCTTCAAGTATTTCTCCGATCTGACGTATGGCTTCCATGGCAGCTTCACGAACAGCATCAAAGAAGGTTGCTCGTGGTACAAGTGAAATGAAAAAGTATTGCACAATAGTCTTTGGGCAAACTCCTTTCACATGGTGGAGGTGTACTTCCACGTACCAAAGTTCCACTCCATTTTCCACAAATGGGTAGCCTTTGTAGACTGCATCTCCTTCAAGATGAATGTGCTTCATCATGTCCTTCAGGATTTTCGGGTAATCATGATCACTGGTCAGGGTCATGATCGTTTTTGGGCCCTTGAGGAATGACTCGTAGAGAGTTGTCATCTGCAGGTGTCAGTAAATAGGTACTCAGAGGAATGTATATGTCTCCTTGGTAATCATGGTACACTCCTACCCAATGGATCCTGTGGGTTTACCGATTACTACCACACTTAAATGAATTATACTCATGCCTGCATAGACCATATTTTCTCTTATCCTCATAAATGTTCAGAGATATTTGCTCGTAGAGAAACAACGCATACAGTTTCAACATACACAATCATGAGACAATTATTCATGATGTTATTACAATCTCAGGGACTTCTGTTACAAAAATTTCACTCCATGATCTTATGAAAAACAGGAGTGCTTCGGATTACACTCATTGTCATGGTCAAAACTTAACTACTCCATTCTAGCTTTCTTCCTTTGCGGACAATCGCTAGCAAAAATGTCCTGCTTCCTTGCAACAAAAGCAAATGATTTCTGACAAGTCTCTAGGCGTCTTAGTGTTTGCCTTTGCTCCTTGGGTTCCCGGCTTCCTTCCTGAGCACATGTATTTGTGGTGGCCAAATTTCATACACTTGTAACATCTGACATGACTCAGGTCTATGTCTGCAGAGATTTGGCTCTTCCGATGGTACTTTTTCTTCTTTCTGGTCTCCTTCATTTTAGCCAGTTCTTCTATTTCAAGTGGATAAATATCCACTCCTTCCGTCGGGAAGTTTCCCAGATACTCTTGGCTTCTCTTCGTGCAATCCTGTGAATAATGTCCTTCTTCTCCACATGAGTAGCAGGCATTGGAGAAAAATCTGGTCAGACCTTGTCCATCGGGGTCTTCAATATTTTCGTTCATCACAGGTTCTTCTAGAATCTTCTTCTTGAGGGATTCCTTCATTGCATCTTTCTGCTGCTTGACAACCTGTTGCACCTTGGGGTAAATGTGACACTGGGCTGGGTAGTGGGTGGTTCCTTCACACAAGAAACAAGTCACCTGACTAGTTGGGCATTCCTCAGCTGGGTGATTTTCTCCACAATGAATGCATCCATCCTGCTGTTCTTCCTGGGTGTGTCCGATTTCTCCACAGATCTTGCATGCACAACTCTTCTCCTTCGGATTATCATAGCACTTCCGAATGAGACGGGATCTTAACAGAGTCCTCTTGAATTCGTCCCAGGTTTCTGCTCCACTAAATCCTTGTATGGCATGATGCATTTTCCACCACATTGCAGCACTTTGTGTAAAGTACTGAAGAGCATGTTCCACTTCATACTTCTTTGAGATCAAGTTGCTCCCGAAGTGGTTCTCCATGTTCTGAATCCATATTTTAGCCTCCAGCTGGGTCATTGGTCCAGAGACTACAAGTCCAGCTTCATACTCCATCTGGTAGGGTTGAGGTTTTGGGGATGAGACGGGTAAGAGAGGGAGATACACACGATACAAACAATATTTTTTGAGAATGGGTTTTATTTGTGGCCGTCGGAAAACACACACCAATGACGGCTCACAATTCATCGTATCTAACGTGAGTATACAAAAGGGGTTTGGACTTCTAAGGATCATATACATATTCAAACACTTCAGGGTCTTCGAGTCCTTCGGGTCTTGAGAGTCTACTGTTGGTGTAGCTTCAACTGCATGATGAAATCCTCTTTACTTTCAAGTGGGAGTAGGCTGATCCTTCACGTGGTCAAAGGGGAAAGGGCATTGTCTAACTATTTGAGGTGAGAGAGAACGTTTGATGAAATCAGAAGAGATGAGAAGTAAAAGGTGTTCTTGAAAAATAGAATTTTTTTTGAGAGATCCTTTCCTAAGAAATTTCCAGTTTCTAGGGGTCACGTCCTACGGTCAACATGTGCTCTGATACCATTTCTGTAGCGACCCGACTCAAGACGAGTCAAGCCTCTGTGTATCTGTGCCATCCCTGGATCAGTATGCTGGCACACACAGTACATCAATGTATATATCAAAGTGCAATCACATGTAAATAGCGTAAAACTGATATATATACCTTAAATATTTTAGCGGAAGCAGTCAAGGGAGTAAAGTCCCAATAATCACCAACGGCAAGTTGAGTGTAGACCGTAACCGTGAATCGTACTCTTACTCGTCGAAGAAAGATATCTGCAACATAAGACGTTGCAGCCGTGTAGGTCAGCATATTGAATATGCCGGCAAGTCACATAAGAGAGGGGTAAAATGTCATCCATACTATATGCATATATGGCAGGTGGGGTTGTAAGTTTTTTAGCGTAAAGCAATTTTTTCTCCTACGATAAGAGAGGGCTAAAAGCAAAATATTACTACATTGTTGGTTGTTAACGAGATGGTTCCACCAACCAATTCTCGTACCCATGTTGTCAATAATACCCACATCAATATTATTACTTGTGTTGAGCATTTCAGATAACTTCAGTTCCTTTGGCTCAAGTTGTCCATGACCGTGGACACGACTAATCGATTAGGTTTGAGTACTCTGCAGAGTTTTGCACACGTTCCCCACAAGATTTGATCGCCTCCGTGTATGTCCTCGCACTTCAGGGTGTTTGAAGACCGGATGATCAAAACATGGTCTTTCAACGGGTCCCTCTGAATCCCTGTCGGTGCCCATCCATTCCTACCGTTCTTCTACATCTGCTAGCACCGCCTGTCCAGAGTCGCCGCGTTGTCCAACCAAGCCAGAGCCCACAATGACTTGTGGCTGTGCAGGTAAGCCTTGGGTCTTGAAAATATCCGTCCGTCTCTTTGAGCCTAGGTGAAGCTTTCCGCAGGATGTCATGGCCGTCCCCAGCATCCCGGGCATCCACTGGGTTCTCCAGGGAGCCGATCAACCGTCCTTCACCCAGAGTTGCATTGCGTCCGTGGTCTTGAAAATCTTGTCTTAACCAGTCTTGATTATTTAATCAACCTCGCATCACTCGTGTTATGCACTCAACCGAAATCCCGTCTACGCAAGCATAGCAATATGAACTTTGTCGTCCCGGGGCCAAGTATAGGGGTTGTTGTGTGCCTACCACATGTACCTAAGCAGCATGCAATTGGGCATAGGATGGTAGAACTACGATGCATAAAACATAGGTGATAGTATGATCAAAGTGACTTGCCTGGTGATGTTGACGAAGAAGAATTTCTCGAGAAAATAACTTGATAGACTACTCATCACTCTCCGATGAAATCTATATAGCAAACATATCATTCACATAAGCACTCATACTAGCAATCATTCTAGCAATCAAAACAAAAGAGAGAGAGCGAATAAGAAACCGAAAGAAACTTCAAATAAGACTAGGGAGTCTTCTACTACGTCAAACACTAAATAGTTTTTGTCCAACAGAAAATAATAACAAGGAACTTAGATATAAGTTTAATAAAGGATTTTTCCCAAACTTTTTGAAAGTATTCCCAAACGGGATTTGAAACAATGGTGAAAACAATTGCAAGTTACTAAGGAACTAGAATTGATTTGATGAAAACAAATAAAAATAAAATAAAAACTTGTTACAAAACTACTGTTAACTAACATAAACAAAGCATAATAATCTTTCTGAAATAATAAAGAAAATATTTTAAAAACAATTCTAGAAAAGGAACTAGCCGAAATCCTAAAAGAGGTGAAACAGAAATTGTTTCACAAGAAACAGTGAGCTAAAGTACTCAAACAAATCTGAAATTTTTACCACTGATAAATAAGATCACTAGTGATCAGTACCAAAAGGAATCAAATTTAAAGTTATTTTTAAACTCCTGGAATACGCAAAACAAGGTTTAAACTAAATCTGATCTAATTCAAATTTTAAAATTTCAAACATAGACAAATTATATGTTTTTGTAAACTACAGGAAATTTGTGAGCTACTGGAAAAAGAATCAACATCATTGGACTTCGGGATCAAAAGTTATGGGCTAAACAAGATTCGAACTTTGAATGGACCGATTCTTTTTAGAAAACCGAACGGGTAAGTACTTCCTAATCTACACCGTGGGATCTAGATCTAACGGTAAAACTAAAAAAACAAAACAAGTAAAAAAAAGAAAGGAGGAGAGGTTACCTCGGCTGGGAGTAGCAGGAGCCTTCTCCGGCGAGGGTGGGCAACTCCGACGGGGGTGGGGGAGGGGCCGGCGGAAGGAGTGGTGGAGGGGGGGGACGAAGGGTGGAGGGGCTCCAGGGAGGGGAGGGAGGCGAGGTGGAGGGAGGGCTGCAGGGGGGGCGAGGTGGAAAAACTGCTGGCGATGGGAGGAGCAGCGAGGTAGAGGTGTGCAGCGAGGTGGAGGGGTGCAGCGAGGTGGGGCTGCAGGGGGGCGGTGGAGGAGGTGCAGGGAGGTGGCGAAGGGTGCAGCGAGGTGGGGTGGTGGAGGACTCAGCAGGGAGGGGAGGGTGCAGGGGGTGACGAGGTGGAGGAGCTCCTGTGATGTTCTCTGGTGCCGACTCCGGCGAGGTGGCGCGCGAGCTAGAGGCGAGGAGAGGGGATGGTTTCAACGGGAATGGAACGAGGAGGTGCAGGGGGTTCTTATAGAGGCGACGGGAGGCGCTGGGAAGGGAAGAGCTTCGCGAATCCCGGAGGTGGGGATCTTCTGTCCATGGAAGGAAAACTTCCTGTGACGTGAAGAAGAAGAGAGGTAGGAGAAGATCTCCTGTTGGGCCAAGTTTGGAAAGTCTTAATGGGCGAGCAGGTCTTTCCAAATAAAAAGGGATTCCTTTTCTATTTTTAAAACTAGGAAACTAAAACGATAAAAAGGAAATCAAATCAATTCGGAATAAAGAGTTTCTATATACTAAAATTATCAGAAAAATAAAATATAGATGATGGGCATTTTTCCACGGCAAAAAAAATAAAACTTCAGAAGAAATTATTTTCACAAGATTGCCTAAAAGGTTTATTTTCTTTTGCAAATAATTTTCAAATGACCCTCTAAGTTTGAGGGTGCAAATAACTTTCAAATGCCCGGGTATTTGAGGGTCATGTTCCTCCTCTCTTTTCTGTTTGACAGAAAGTATTTCCCGACATTTCTTGCACGAAGAAAACGAATGGAAATGCAAAAGAATTCAAATGCAAATATCTCCGTTCAAATTATTTATTGTTGAAGAAATCATGTCATCTTCTCTGTTTTCTTTTAAAAGCTTGAATTTGAATTTACCGGAGATGGGGAAAGTCATTTTATTCCCTCTCATTCAAAAGTTTCGAAAAGTTTCAAATTTCACACAAGTTTCAATCACTCAGCAAACAAACAAACAATCAATCTAATAATTATAGTAACATTCCAAAATTTATAATTTTGGGATGTTACAGAAGCCAAGAAATCTATGCAAGAGAAAGGCATTAGATCTGAAGATGTCAAAAATCTACCACCTATCGAAGAGATCCACGGTCTCGATAACCCGATATAGGTAGTGGAAGTGAATTCTCTGCGTAGGTTTGACGAGAGTGATATTCCTTTTGATAAACCTGCTAGCCTATGCTTTGATGAATTTGACAACTTTGTTGCCAAACAACAGAGTTTCAATGATTATGTTAGCAGACATTTGGAACAAAGTGCTCGTATGCTTAGCCATTTATGTGCTTGTGTAGACAGAAATGTCAATGCTCTGAAGCTTCTGAGTAAACATTCCTCTATGATTACTACTCAGGTAGAACAAGTACTTAAAGCTCAGAATGACCTGCTCAATGAATTAAATGACAACTCTATCAGAGTCATTACTAGAGGAGGCAAAATGACTCAGGAACCTTTGTATCCTGAAGGTCATCCTAAGAGAATTGATCAAGATTCTCAAGCAATCAATGCTGATACACCTAGTCATCCTAAGGAGAAGAAGAAGGATGATAGAAACCTGCACGCCAGTTCAAAAAATATTGTCACATCTGAAGAACCTAATGATATTTCTGCGTCTGATGCAGAAACACAATCAGATGATGAACATGAACCTGGTGACAATATGGACAGTCATGTTCATAATAATGCTCAACCTAGCCATGATGAGGATGTGGAGATTGAACCTACGGTTAATCATGATAATCCACAACCTAAGAGATACGACAAGAATGACTTCACTGCTAGGAAGCATGGTAAAGAAAGAGAGCCATGGGTTCAGAGACCTATGCCCTTTCCTCCTAAGCCATCCAAGAAAAAGGATGATGAGGATTTTGAGCGCTTCGTTGAGATGATAAGAGCCGTCTTTCTGCAGATGCGGTTAACTGATATGCTCAAGATGTCTCTGTATGCCAAGTACATGAAAGATATTGTGACTAATAAACGGAATATACCAGATCTTGATATCTCCACCATGCTTGCCAATTACACTTTTAAAGGTGGAACTCCTAAGAAACTTGGTGATCCCGGAGTGCCCACTATACCTTGCTCCATTAAAGGAAACTATGTAAGAACTGCCTTATGTGACCTTGGAGCCGGTGTTAGTGTTAAGCCACTCTCTCTTTATCGTAGACTTGAGTTGGATAAGTTGACACCCACTGAAATTTCTCAGCAAATGGCCGACAAATCAACTGCTTTCCCTATCGGTGTTTGCGAGGATGTGCCTGTTGTGGTTGCTCATACCACTATCTTAACGGACTTTGTTATCTTGGATATTCCCGAGGACGATGCCATGGCTATCATCCTCGGAAGACCCTTTTTAAACACTGCAGGGGCTGTTATAGCTTGCAACAAAGGCAATGTCACGTTCCACGTCAACGGTAATGAGCACACAGTGCACTTTCCGAAGAAACAATATCCAGTACATTGCATCAATGCTATCGGAAAGACTTCATCATTTCTCATTGGGAGCTTTGAATGCCATTTTCCTCGCGTCAAGATGAAGTATGATTTGCTTGTTGGGGAGATTCATATCCCCATTGAGGTGACTTAGTGGCTATTTGAAAATTCTCTGTTCTCTCTTATGATTCGAGAAAGTTTTGTCATAAGGACTTGATCAATCCCATTGACGAATTTCTTTCGATGACCATGAAACGGATGAATCAAGGAGTCACATCCCTCTATTTTGAGTCTTCATTTTCTGTTTCTTAGAAGAAAAATGATAGAATTAGTTTAGCTCTTCCTGTTTTGTGTTTTATCGTCCCGGAGAAAAATACCTCGAAAATAAAAGTTCTCCGATGGTTCTGAAAATTTAGTATGATTTTTTCTGGAATTTTTGAAAATTTCTGGGCCTAAGAGCTGGTCAGGGGGCCACAAGGCCCCCACCGCCACCTACCCCCCTGGTGGCGAGGTGCAAGCTTGTGGGGCCCACAGGCACCCCCTCCACTCACTCCAGCTCTCAGCCTCTTCTTCCACCTCCAGAAAAAATTGTTTCACAGCTCAAACCCGTGTTCTTGCTCATTTGGCTGTGATTTTCGATCTCCTTGCTCAAAGCACCATTCTCCGAACTGCTTTGGGGAAATTGCTCCTTGGTAAGTGACTCCTCCATTGGTCCAATTAGTTTTTGCTCTGGTGCTTTATCCTTCGCGAATTCTTGCTACCTTGGTGACCCTGTTCTTGAGCTATAAAAGTTGATTTTAGCTGGTCCCAAGTAGTTTTAGCGCATGATATGGTCTCTAGACACTAGTAGGAGTAGTTGCTACAAGGTATGGTTGGTCCTCATTCACTTTTCTCTTGAACTTCAAAAATTTCAGCAAAAGGAAATTTTGTTCAGGAGGAAGTTTCATGGTGGTTCCTCAAGTAAGAAGGGTCCCCGTCTCTCTTTTCGAGAGCCCGAACCTTTTCAACTAAGGGACGCACCAGTACAACCATGTGAATGGCCTTCCGATGAGTTCATGATCGAAGCAGGCTTCAAGGATGAGTTCGATGCACTTGTCCGCAATGTCGGGTTAGAAGAATTCCTCTCAGATAAATGTGAACAGTATGCTATGCTCACTGCCTCTTTCGTGCGTAGATTTAAATTTTTAGCTGGCCATGAGTCATCCATACTGTTTGATCTGTACGATAAATCCTATACCGTGGGTCTAGAGGATTTTAATAGGATTTTTAAGATACCCGATGGAGGTAGTGTTATGGATCCTCCTAAGTCTTCGGTCAGAGACTTTGTCTCCAGTATAACTGTTGGAGAAACCAGAGATATCACGCAAGCCACCATAGGAAGCATACATTTCCCTACCTTGCACTACCTTGCCCTCTTCATAGGTAGGTGCATTAACGGCAAGGGTGCACATTGTCACCTACGCGCTTTCGACCTTAGTATCCTTAAGAGCGCAGTCACAGGTGACAGGAGCTTCAATATGGGAGTTATTATAGCAAGGAGGTTGAATAAAAATGCCAGTGAGGGGGGTTTCTTTGGCGGAGTTTATGCTACACGCTTAGCAAATTTTCTTGGGGTATCCATCCGTCCAGAAGACCCTCCTCTCCGTACAGCCTACCTTGATCGTGTCGCTCTAACACGCTACCAGTTCCTTGAGAGAGATCATGGATCTCTTCTATACCGCTTGATATTTAACCAGCAGCGTGTTTTCCATATTACCCTTCCTGCTCCTGCTTTCTTTGACTTTCAGGTTAAACGAAGATACTACATAACCATAGGAGAGGCAGAGGAGTATGAGAGGGAGGCGACGGCTGCTCGACTTCGCGAGACAGCTATTCAGGCAGTGGTTGCAGCACTCCCGTATAACACCCATTATGACTTTGGGTTTCGCCAGGATCATCCATGGGAGTAGACCAAGCAAGGCCAAAAGCCTAAGCTTGGGGGAGTACGTGTTCTCACCGACCTTACATTCATGCTTATGCTTTCACTTTGTCAGCCGGTGGTTACACTTTTCCACTGTATTATCCATGCTAGTTTCTTTTTGTTTTCTTGTTTTCTTGTTTTGTGTCCTTTTGAGAAAACCCAAAAATATGTTTCTTTCTTCTTTTTCTTGTTGGGAGCTTTCCCGTGTAAATAGTTTTCTTTTTCTTTGTGTCAAGGTAGAAGATATTGGTTACAATTCTTAGTGGTTCTTACATGCTTACCTGTTTAGCTTTCAAAGAGCCATATTATTTTGTCTTCCCCTTTGTGTTTGCCTGCAAATTCATCTTAGTCCAACGCGCTTACTATCGTTTTCATCGTTCGATCGTGCAAATGAAAGGCAACAATGATGATATATGATGAAGTGACTGAGACTGAAAAGCTGGTATGAACTCTATCTATTTTGTTTTTGTAAATATGACTAGCTTGTCGACCCAAATTTAGCTTTGTTGTGAGAGAACCATGTTTGCAATGACAACTTAGAGATCATAGTTTCTGATGCCATGCTTATTTAGCTGAGAGCTTATAATGGTTTGTCTTGATTGCGGACATAGATTTTGAGATGACTATGATGTAGTATGATAGGATGGTATTCTCCTTTGAATGTTTCAAGTGGCTTGACTTGGCACATGTTCATGCATGTAGTTGAAACAAAATCAACATAGCCTCTATGATGTTCGTGTTCATGGTGATTTATATCCTCTTCATGCTTGCATTCAATGTTAGTCAAACTCGTTGCATCTTGATGACTGTTGTCGCTCTCTAGTTGGTCGCTTCCTAGTCTTTTGCTAGCCTTCACTTGTACTAAGCGGGAAAGCTGCTTGTGCATCCACTTTCATAAACCCAAAAGTTTTTCCATGAGAGTCTACCATACCTACCTATTTGCGGTATCTACCTGCCGTTCCAAGTAAATTTGCATGTGCCACTCTCTAAACCTACAAGAAATAAATCTGTTTTGCATGCCCGAACCGCTCATGTGGTGACACAGGGCTATTGGTATCTTCCATGCTAGGAGTGTTATCCTCGACATGTGTTTATTCACAGTCATTCACGAGAAAGGGGCCAGTATTTGGGATGCCCAGTTCCATGCTTAAATTGAAAACATAACTATAAAACAAGACTCCCCCGGAATGATGTTAGTATGGATGGTACCCGAGGATTCAGCTAGCCATGGAGTGTGATTGATTGGTGGTGGGGGAGTTAAAACTTTACTTTTCTGTTTGGGAACTTCCTATAGCATGAGTAGGATGGAAGATATTGAGAACTCTTGGTCATTGCATTGACAATGAAAGCATGCCACCCAAAATTATTATCTCTGTTTTCAAAGCTTGAGCTCTGGCACCTCTGCAAATCAATGCTTCCCTCTGCGAAGGGCCTGTCTATTTATTTTCCTATCAAGTCATCCTCCTTTTATATAAGCACCAATTAGAGAGCACCTCTGTCATTTTTATGCTTTGCTTTTGATTTATATTGAGTATGACTATGACTGGATCTTCGTTGCTATGAATTACAATGTTTAGTCAGCCCTTGATCTTTGAAAGTGCAAGTTCTTTTCCCTAAGCACGTATGACGACACACGGAATGCATGCCTACATCACATTGACGAACGGGAGCTAGCCATATATCTCCCCGTGTTATAGCTGTTGCATGATGAATATCATCCAAACAAATCACCGACCCATTGCCTACGAGTTTGTCCTACTGTTGCATCCAAACAAATCACCGACCCATTGCCTACGAGTTTGTCCTACTGTTGCATCCAAACAAATCACCGACCCATTGCCTACGAGTTTGTCCTACTGTTGCATCCCAACAAATCACCGACCCATTGCCTACGAGTTTGTCCTACAGTTGCACCAAACAAATCACCGACCCATTGCCTACGAGTTTGTCCTACTGTTGGATCCAAACAAATCACCGACCCATTGCCTACGAGTTTGTCCTACTGTTGCTACTGATGTTACTTGTCTTGCGCTGCTACTACTGTTGCTACTACTATCGCTTGCTACTGTTGCTACTTGCTACTGCTGTCACTACTGGTGTTCCTTGCCACTGTTATTGCTCGTTACACTGTCGTTACTCGTTACTTTGCTGTTACTACTGTTCTTGCATATACTAATCTTTCAGGTGTGGTTGAATCTGACAAATTCAGCTGCTAATACTTGAGAGTATACTCTCACCTCCTGACTAGCTTACCTACAAATTAGGGTTGAATACTCTACCCTCGAAAATTGCTGCGAACCCACGCGACAAATTCAGCTGCTAATACTTGAGAGTATACTCTCACCTCCTGACTAGCTTACCTACAAATTAGGGTCGAATACTCTACCCTCGAAAATTGCTGCGAACCCACGCGCTGGTGGGCCATTAACAACATTCTTCTAGTCTCATTACTCGGGAATGCTATCAGCATTCTTCTGGTGCCGTTGCAAGAGAAGGTTAGTTGTCATAAGCATTCATCTAGCTAACGCCAGAGATTGCAGGATCAACCCTTTTCTGGATCCATTGCCAGGGAAGCGCAACTGACGTCAGTGCATTTATTGGGATCCGATGAATTGTGGGTTTATGTTTAGATTACTCATGAAAAGTATTTGAGTGTTCTATGAAATTATTATGATTCTTTTTTGCATGATCATCATAGCTTCGTAAATCTATTCGATCTATTGAATTTCTTTGGACAAGTAGTTTTGTATTTCTTCAGTGGTAGATGTGCATTGTAGTGGGTTCAAACTCGCGAGTTTCTATATCCCACGGACAGAAGGGGATAACTTGTGTCTTTGTGTTTCTGCCACTAAGGATAAACGATGGGGTTTATTCATATTGGTTGAGTTTGCTTTGTCTACATCATGTCATCGTTCTTCAAGCATTACTTTGTTTTACTTAATACTATAGATGCATGCTGGATAGTGGTCGATGGGTGGAGTAATAGTAGTAGGTGCACGCACAAGTGGGCCTATTTGCTTATGGATGTGGTGGCTACATACACGTGGTCATTGTCGTGAAAATCGCGTAACTATCCGATGCCCTTTCAATTGCCCAAAGGTAATTTGTTTACCCACCATATGTTGCTTTCATGAGAAATGCCCGTGGGAACAATATGTACA
Source organism: Hordeum vulgare subsp. vulgare (assembly GCF_904849725.1). Classification (NCBI taxonomy): domain Eukaryota; kingdom Viridiplantae; phylum Streptophyta; class Magnoliopsida; order Poales; family Poaceae; genus Hordeum; species Hordeum vulgare. Next base: position 178,840,101 of record NC_058524.1, on the reverse strand, counting down.
AAAGGTCTATTAACTTATATATTCAGGAAGCTTATAATTTCCTCGCTATTATATATTATTTGTCTTTTATTTATATTGCAAGTTACAATTATATACAATTATATACACACCTTATTTGCTTGCAAATAACGAGATCAAGGGGATTAACAACCCTCTTGCCTGCGTTGGGTGCAAGTTGTTTGCTCTTTTGTGTGCTTCCATTGAATAAGGTTGATGATTGATATTCCTATTGGTCTGATAAACCTTGTTTTATTAATCGAGGGAAATACTTACCTGCATTGTGCTACGATTACCTGTTCCTGTTCACGGAAAACCCAACGCAGATCACAAGTATAAGGAAGGATTTCTGGCGCCATTGTCGAGGAGTATCATCACCAACTATCAAGTAACTTCACACACATTATCATTCACTTGTTCTTCTTTTTATTTGCTGTTATATCTACCTTGCTTAAAAAATCAAAAATACAAAATATTTACCTTTGCTTGTCACTAGCTTGAACCTTTGCTCTCTAGTTTACTTGTGCTACTTGTTACTTTCCTTGCTCGGTCACCATGTCCCAAGATAGGTTCCACAATATCTCGTATTACCGAAGAATGTTGGAAATAGGAAACTATATGAAAAATTTCATGACTTCACAATATGAGAATAATGAATTCTTTGGTTCAGAAATTAAGGAACATTCATCTTTGCTTGGTTCTATTAATAATCGACTTGATGAAGTCAATAAGAAAGTATCTAATCTCCTATCACAATTAGCTAAAACTGAAGCGTTGTTAGGAAAAATCTCTGATAAGCAAATCACTTTGATAAATTGGATGCCGCTAAATCGGAATCAATCCCTATAAATGATCATTATGAAGATCTTAAAATTATTGGCACTTCTCCTATTGAATCTTTATTTACTTCTCTGGATGCTAATAAAAAGGGATAGGATATTAGTCAAGTTTAGTTAGAGAGCATCCCATTTGCTTGGAGGGTGATGATTCTAATGCTAAAACTGAAAAAGTAGGTTTGAAGAGGTCAAAACTTTAACTAGTAAGGTGCCGACTATCTTGGATTACAAGTACTTTAATTATGAAAGTTGCTCTTTAATAGAATGTATTTTCTTGTTGCAATCCATTATTAGCTCACCCAATGCTTATGAACAAAACAAGGCTTTCACCAATCATATAGTGGAAGCAATGATAAAGGCATATGATGAGAAACTTGAACTTGAAGTTTCTATTCCTAGAAAATTGCATGATGAGTGGGAACCTACTATCAAAATAAAGGTAATAAATATGAATGCAATGCTTTGTGTGACCTAGGTGCTAGTGTTTCAACACTACCTAAATCTCTTTGTGATGTGTTGGTCTCACTAATATCCAAGAGTGCTCCCTAAACTTGCATCTTGCGGATTCTACCATTTAGAAACCCTTAGGTAGAATTAATGTTGTTCTCATTTTTGAAAATAAATATTATGTGGCTTTATATTACATTTCGTTAATACTGATCGCAATCCTACTTGTCCAATAATACTTAGAAGAGCTTTCCAACAAACTATAGGTGCAATTATTGATATGAAAGAGGGCAACATAAGGTTCAAACTTCCATTAAATAAAGGGATGAAACACTTCCCTAGAAATATAATCAAACCACCTTATGAATCTATCATCATGGGTACTTATGGGTTGAGTGTCAAAGATGACAACAATTGATCATATGAATTATGCCTAGCTAGGGCCATAAAACCATAACACTTGTTGGGAGGCAACCCAATAGTTATCTTAATGTTGCTTTTTTACTTCTTGTCTTGGTGTGATGACAAGATTATATCCTCTCTATTGATTGTGTTTTATGTTTAAATTAGTGTTTGTGCCAAGTAAAGCCTTTGGGATCACTTATATGATAAATATAATTGATATGGTGCAAAAACAATAACTTTGACGTCCACTGTAAAATTTCTCCTATTTTACTAAAATGTCTTTTTAATATGAATGTTTTATACAATATTTCTACATAAATTCCTTAGGTTGTCCTAATTGTTTTGAATTTTTGGACTGACATAAGTGTAGGAACTTTACATATCACTACGGATTGTTCTATTTTAGACAGATTCTGCTTTTGTTTGCATAGTTTGTTTGTTTTGATGATGCTATGGATTGTATTGGGGGGGGTATAAGCATGGAGAAGTTATAATACAGTACCTATTATTAAATAACAAAATATGACTCAATTTACAGTAGTTCCTAAGTATTTGATACGTTTCTTATACTAACGGATCTCATGAAGTTTTGTTGAGTTTTGTGTGATTGAAGTTTTCAAGTTTTGGGTGTTATCGCGATGGACAATGGAATAAGGAGCGGCAAGAGCTTAAGCTTGGGGATTACCAAGGCACCCCAAGGTAATATTCAAGGAAGACTCAAGCGTCTCAATCCATCGGTATGTAACTTGGCGCTACATTTTTATTCATCACATGATATGAGTTTTTCTTGGAGCGTCGTTTGCTTTAGTATGCTTTTTTATTTTTAATTTGCCACGATCATCATTTTCTCGAAACGCCAACCTGAGAGAGACAGAAATTTATCATGATCAATATTAGAATACTCTATGTGCTTCAGTTATATCTTCTGACTTAAGCACTTGCTCTAGTACTTCACTTATATCTTTTTGAGCACGGTGGTGCGTATATTTTATAGAAATTTTTGAACTCTCGTTCTACACTTATATTTGTTTTTGATTTAATAAACAAAAATGGTAATTTTCATGGGTCATGAAGCTAGTCCAAAAATAATAGGTATTCAATGAATGATAATCAAAACCATCATGCAGCACATAAAGAGAAATTGTGGGTTAATGATATTGATGTGGTAATATGAAAAAGGTGTGACTGCATCATTGTTAGTTTCTAGTAGTAGAGGTACTGATACATGTGAATTCCATGATTCTTTGGATATTAAAAAGGCATGGCGGGGATGCGTGAACATTTCTATTCCTCATTGAAATCCCAGTGTTGTTTCGAGTCGGAGTCGTGCGATGGTTGACTCCTCCCAACCCTCTACCTTGGGGCATGTGGGTAGTGCTTTGATTTGTGACGGAACTAATAAAAACATTGTAATAAGTATATTAGTTCTTGATGACTAATGTGAAACCATGGACATACGCAATCTCACCTCCTTATATTTTGCTAGCCTCTTTGGTACCGTGCATTGCCCATTCACACCTCAAGGATCGGTGTGAGCTTAGCCGGTGCATCCAAACCCCATGGCATGATATGCTCTGTCACACATAAACGTTCCTATATATTCCTTAAAACAACCACCATAGCTACCTATCATGGCATTTCCATAACCATTCCGAGATATATTGCCATGAAAATTCCACCGTTACATCATATGACTAGTTCATTCAACATCATATTGCTTTGCGTGATCATATAGAGCTGACATAACATTTGTGGCAAAGCCACCATTCATTATATTGTTGATACATGTCATGCTAGATCATTGCACATCCTAGTACATTGCGAGAGGCATTCATAATTGAGTCATAGTTCTTCATATCGAGCTTTCATGAGTTGTAAGTAAATAAAAGTGTGATGATCATCATTACTACAGCATTGACCTAGTGAGGAAAGGATGATGGAGACTATGATTCCCCCAAAAGTTGGGAAGATACTCCGGACGAAAAAATGGGGGGGGGCAAATGAGCCCACAATAATAAAAAAAAAGATGAAAAAAATCAACGAGAGAAAAAGAGAGAAGGGAGTCTTCATCAACCTTATGCCCTCGTGATGATGTGTGAGTAGTTCACCATAGACATACGGGTCTGTAGTTAGTATCTAGATGGCTATCACACACTCTCTCTCTCTCTTGATCTTCAATACAATGATCATGACATCTTCTCTTTGATCTATCAAATGTAATTCTTTTGTATGATCTGTTTGTCGGGATCCGATGAATTGTGTGTTTATGTTCAGGTTATTCATGAAAAGTATTTGATTCTTCTCTGAAATTATTATGGTTCTTATTTGCATGATCATCACAACTTCATAAATCTATCTGATCTATTGAATTGCTTTGGCCAAGTAGTTGAAACTTCTTCCATGGTAGGTGTGTGTTGTAGTGGGTTCAACCTGGCGAGTTTCTATATCCCAATGATAGAAGGGGACAAGTTGTGTCTTTGTGTTGTTGACACTAAGGATAAAACGATGGGGTTTATTCAAATTGGTTGAGCTACTTTGTCTACATCATGCCATCGTTCTCCAATCATTACTTTGTTTTACTTAATACTCTAGATGCATGCTGGACAACGGTCAATGGGTGGAGTAATAGTGGTTGGTGCGGGCAGCAGTCTTCCTATTTTCTTATGGACGTAATGTCAATATACAAATGATCATTGCTATGAAAATCGCATAACTATCTGTTTTTCTATCAATTGCCCAAGAGTAATTTGTGTACCCACCATAGGTGACTTTCATGAGAGATTCCACTAGAGAACAATACGGCCCTCGGGTCTGTTCACTTATATATTCAGAAAACATATAATTTCCTCAATGTGATTATTTGTCTTTTATTTCATCTTACAAGTTACAATTATCTAGACACCTCATATGCTTGCAAATAACGGGATCAAGGGGATTAACAACCCTCTTGCCCGCGTTGTGTGCAAGTTGTTTTCTCTTTTGTGTGCAGCCGCTGAAGACAGTTGATGATTTATATTCCTATTGGTTTTGATAAACCTTGGTTTCTTAATCGAGGGAAATAAATACCCGCATTGTCGTGCGATTACCCATTACTCTTCACAGATAACCCAATGCAGATCAAAAGTATGAGGAGTACATCAAGTTCGATGAAGACTAGTTCCCCATGTCGAGGAGAGTTTTAAAATGATGGACATTGATGAGTTCATAGGTAAATAGATGATTGTATGGAATGATGAGCTCATCATGAAATTCTACTCAACTACTCATTTCTATCTGGATGGAAGGATGGTGTGGATGATAGAAGGCACCAGATATCAGTCAACTATTGATGAGTGGACTACCATATTAGGAGTCCCAAAGGTGCAGGAGAGAGACTTGGATGTTTACTCAGAATCCAAGATGAAGCACAACTCAATGGACAACATGTACAACCCTATCCCCGAGAATATGTGAAGACTCACAAGCTTGGCTCAGTTTACTTTCTACAAGCAGGATCGCCTACCTACAACACAATATTGAGACACACATTGATTCCCAAATCACGAGATGACGAGATGATCCGTAGCTACTCTATTAACATGTTGCATCATGTGGACAACTGCACCAGGATCAATGATGGATCTCATAGTTGAGACCATCAAGAGGACTGCTACAGATCAGAAGAGATCTTGTGGATATGCTCCATATATTCACATGCTCATCAACTCCAAAGTTGTAAAGAGCCTCTATCTAATTGATCTATCACACCTACCCCTTTAGCCAGAGTTTGAATACAATGTTTTGGCGATGTACAAATCTCATCCCACTTCATCTATTGCACATGCAGCTATAGAGGCATAGGCCCACGCAGAAGCAGCAATAGCCGCTAGTGCGCCAGTCCTTGAGATGAAGCATGATCAAATGACCTATCTTGGCAGTGCTACGAGTGAATGGATAAGAAAATCACAAAGCTACTGCTCAATCAAAAGATCCTAGAGAGGATTACGGAGACAAAATTCCATGATCTTGACATAAGGTAACTGAGTTGACCTCCATTGTCAATGCTTTACAGCAAGAGGTAGATTGAGTGTCCATGCCAAGCTCAGATAATGATGATAGCCCTACACTCCCTACGACTGTTCAGTTGAGGAATCAGGCTAGATGTGTTGATGTGGCTGCCCCAAAGATGAGACCTTCAGTATCTGCACCTACTTCATCTACCATGCCTCCTTCAGCATCTTTAGTGTCCACTCCACCTGCTCAGACATCTTATACACAAGCATTGGTCGATGCTCTTCTTTCGACTACTTCCACGACCACTAGAGCAGCTTCATCGCCCCATGGAGGAGATCCAGCCCATAGTGACGTTTAGCTCTATACTTTCGAGATTTTTGGTAACTTGTTGCCCAAGGGTGATAAATTGTATTGATCATAGGGCTCAGAGAGAGATAGAGGGAGAGAGTTGCCTTTTTGTTGCTTCTCTTGTTGTTAAAACATTTGTCCTACCTTTTGTTCGTCTTAAACTTCGTTGTGTTTAATCATACGCCTTGTGATTTATGTTAGTATTTCCTATTCTTGTGATATTTTTATTATGATCATCACTAATTTTCTTGGTGTTATGTGCATTGTAATCCATTAATATTCTTTATGCATACCACCAAGATGTATGTGAAATGGAAGAGTGGCCCATGATCCTAATACATTGTGCATTTCCATTCGAACGCAAATTTAAACAATGCACAAATTTAGGGAGAGCGCTTGCTTATAACATACTTCTCAAAGCGACGATGCTATGCATTGATTTTATTATTGTCAAAGCTTTGATCTATATGTTATCATTAATTACAAAAAAGGGATATTGAAAGTACAACTTCTCCCTAGGCGGTTTTGGTAATTAATAACAACATATAGTTCTTTGAACTAATGAGCCTATCAAGTATATTTCACGAAAATTTCAATGAACGGATTGGATAGCATTGTAAGCAGACTCCTTAGATGCAAGGAACATCAATTGGCAGAATCTTCAAGGCTCTACATTTTTTACTTTAGGTGAGAAATCACATTTGAGTCCATAGGAAAGCCAATACTATTAAAAGGGGATGAGGCATCTATGATGATCTAGTTTCTCAAAGTACTTAGAGATTAGCCACCAAAAACATCAACATTTCTCCCACAAAATATTCTGTCCAAAACCCTAAAGACCAAATTCGGTACCACCAAAATTTCCCACATCGGCCACACCAAGTTTTGCTTAGATAGAACCCAAGCCAAAACCCTAGCAAATTGGTAAAACCGAGTTTCACTTTGGTACAACTGAAAAGTAGTGACCAACCTTCTCTTTTCTATTTGCTTAAAATGGGATTTATGAGTTTTACAAATCGGTGCTACCGAAGTGAGGAACTGCTCAAGGCTAGCCAAATCTGTCTCACCGAGATGCTTTATATAGGCCTGACTGAAAACCCAAAAGTTAGAGCATTTTGCACTAGTCTGTGCTACCGAATTTTTTACTTTGGTTCCGACGAGTTGGGCAATAATGTTTTAACGTTTTTTTTTATTTTTGGAGATGGCGATATATACCTCTCCAACTCCCTCTCATTCATAGAGAGATCACTCAGAACAAGCAAACACTTCCACCATTCATTTTATGAGAGAGAACTACCTGCTCATGTGCTGACATCAAGATCTTGCACTCAAACCAAATGAATCTTGATTTCTAGCCTCCCCAAGTTGCTTTCCATGTAGTCAATCTCTTCTACCAAGCCAAATTCTTTGAGAGAGTCATTGAGTGTTGAGGAGACTATCTTTTGAAGCACCAGAGTTAGGAGTTCATCATCCATACCACATTTATTACCTTTTGGAGAGTGGTGTCTCCTAGATTGGTTAGGTGTCGCCTGGGAGCCTCCAAATCATGTGGAGCTGAACGAAGAAGTTCGTAAGGGCAAGGAGATTGCCTACTTCGTGAAGATCTATCGCGAGTGAGGCTAGTCCTTTGTGGACGTAAGCCATGGTGGAATAGACAAGGTTGCTTCTTTGTGGACCCCATGTGGGTGGAGCGCATCGTGGACTTGCGCAGCCCTTACCCTCCCTGCGTTGAAGTCTCCATCAACGGGCATGTACGATGGCTCCACCTATCGGAACCATGCCTAAAATGTTTGTGTCTTCATTGCGTTTGATCTTCCAATCCCTACTTTGTCCTTACACTTGCACGTATTTACTTCCTGCTGCTATATCGTAGACTTCCATGTGTAGGGTCTGAAAGACTTGGTAAAATTTTCTAAAACTTGCCAACCGATAAAATTGCAGAAAGGTTAAGTTTTTATTTATCCAAGTAGTCTAATCACCCCCCTCTAGACATACTTTGGATCCTACAAGGAGGCATTTAGGGAATCAATGTGATGCCCCGGTAAATTAAGCTACAGTAAACCTATGCTAATGGTGTCACGTCACCGGGATTACTATTGGTAGTCTCGCGTAGTTTCAAATCGATCCAAATTCAAATTTAAAATAAATGTCAAGCGATAAAAGTTTTGAATGCAAAAATAATATGGTTGGATGAATTGTAAAAATTCCCTAATAAGTTATGAATGTGAATCGGGCATTTTTGAGATTATTTATAATCCCTATATATTTAAAACAGAAGCTATATGTAAAATAAATAAATAAAAGAAAATAATTTTAAAAAAATGCCCCTGGCCAAAGTGTCCGAGTCGTCCACCCCCCATTCGGCCCACCCACCTAGGGGTATAAGACCCTCACGGGGGGAAACCCTAGCGCCCAGCGCTCCCTCCTGCCGCCGCCAGAGACGAGGGCAACCCCCTCGTCGCTCGCCCCACCAACCCACGCTCGCCCCACTCCCCTCGTCACACCCCACGCTCGCTCCTGTCCCCACGCTGATTCACCCCACGAGCCCCCATTGGCTCGATCCCATCCCCCACTTAGTGCCAGCGCCCGCTCCCTCTCTCATGCGCCCCACATCGGCCCTTCCCAGGGTTCCCATCGCCCACCAGTACCCCAGGGTTCCCGTCGCCCCTCCAGTACCCCAGGTTCCATTGCCCCATCGCCCGTTCCCTCTCGTCAGCGTCCTCCAACCACAGCGCCACCACTTCACGTCGCCCCTCCGGTTCCCCCTGTCGCCGCCCCATGCCACCCCGGCACCACCGCGCCCCCGCTCCCCCGGGCGAGTCCCGCGTCGCCTCCAACCGCCGATCGACCCAAGCCCCAACACTGAACCGTCGCCCGGCCCTGCGCCTCCCAGCCTCCCTCTTCCTGATTCCTCGATCCACGAGAGGTTGGGGACGCCAGGCGCTGGCTGAGCTCCGCCTCTCGCCGTCCCGGGGCTACACCAGAGTCGTCCCGCACCGGATCCACCACCTCGGCCTCCTCCTCGCCGGAACCGCGCCACCACCACCGCATCGGCCTCCTCCACCGGCTCCATCGAGCCTCACCGCCCCGATCCCCGGCAACCCCGCTGAGCTCCGGGCCCCGCCCACCCTTTCCTTCCTTTCCATGCCCCGGTGCTGTTCCAGCAGTTGTCGTCCCGTTCCGGCGCCGTTAGGCTTTTGTAGGTGGAGGTGGAGGTTCCCTCCTCTCCCTCTCTATTGAGAGTTGTCTGTGAGTAGAGAGATGTGTGAGAGAGAAAAGAAAATAAGAAGAAAAAGATAATGCATATGTGTATGTATGTATGTATGTATTGCGTATGTATGCATGTATGGAGAAAAAGAAAAAGGCATAAAAATAAATATATGTTTTTATTAATAAAATAAATAAATAAATAGATATATTATTTAATTAATTAGTTAATTAGTTAGTTAATTAATTAAATAGATAATTAAGATAATATGTTAATTGGGATAATTAAATTATCCTATTAGAGAATGACATGTGGGTCCCCCACTAAATTAATCTGATTAATTAATAATTCAACCTAATTAAAATTTTGTGTCTATGACACATGGGACCCACTGGTTAGCTCACCAGTCAACTCCTGATGTTAGCATAACATCATGCTGATGTCATAATAGTATTTAATAATTAATTAAATCTGTTTTTAATTCTTAAATATTGAATAGAACTTTAAAAATTAACATAAAATAGACCGTAAGTGAGATCAAAATATTTTCAACATGAAAGTTGATCAGTAGAACGAGACGAACCCGGATACACGGTCAATTCGTGTGTCACGCGTCCCTAGCATAGCAAACATAGAACTTTTCCATCGTTTTCAGTCTGACCGGTAGACTCGAGAGACACGGGAAATAACATATGATATTTTCCCGACCCGTCTATGACGGATGTTTCTGCGTTAGCTCATGCCTAGCCTGCATACTGCCATGTCATGCTTAGTCTTGCACCTGTTGCTTTTATTTATTGTTTCTCCCCCCTCTTTTACCGGTAGACCCCGAGACTGACGCTGCTGCCGGGTACATCTATGACCCTATCGACCAACCCTTTGCCGCAAAGCAACAAGGCAAGCAAACCCCACCTTCATCATTCCTATATCGCCTATTCTTTCTTCCTCATGCTTGCATTAGAATTTTGCTACTGTTGTAGTTAGCTCCTATATCTAATGCATAGCCTATTTTTGATGAACTGCTACTTTCAGTACCGCTCTTTAAACTGTTTAGTATAGGTGGAGCAGTCTTTCCCTCTGACGCCGTAGTCCACTTGCCCCGCTTTGTTTGCAAGTCTCGATCCTGATCGATGAGCCATAACCGACACAACACTTACACCCCCTTAGTTGTGCGGTGCTACAGAGATACTATCGGGTACCGAGGGTGACACCTCGTGAAGTACTCCTGATGATATCTCTATAGTACAACTAGTCGGTCGTGGTTATCGAGGGTGATTCCTCTTTCACCATTCCCGACGATGCCTCTATCGTGCAACCCCTCAAGTGTGGGACCCTCGAGGGTGATTCCTCTAAGTCTACCTTGACGAATTACATCGTTCGGAATCCAACGAGGGTGATACCTCGGATTCCCCCTCAGGTTACAACCACACGGTTACTTGACCATGTTACTGGGATCTTTGATGAATAGATGTTAGGCGGGTGGATTCCCGCGTGTTTGTGTCGATGACTTAATTGAAATGATAATGGATTTCGGTATTGGATCTGGGTTGGTCGGAAGGCCTTATTACGTACTAACCGTCTGCGTGGGAAGAATTATGGGTACTCGACGTCGCGGTATCAGCCGAAGTTCTTCAGACGTCAGCGATGTAGCGACGCGCACCCGAGTGGTCCCGAGATGCATCGGTATTGTATTAAAGGGTGCTAGTACTGACCTCGGTCGCCCTCGCATCATGCGGGAGCGCGAAGGGAAAGTGGGCCCATGAACCATTTGTGCTTAGGAGTTAGACCGGCGAGCTGGCCTCCGTGCTGAGCTTAGGTGGGGCTGCGACGTGTCGATATTCCGAGGCCGGGCATGACCCAGAAAAGTGTGTCCGGCCAGAGTGTTATCGAGCGCGTCGGGGAATTTGTTGTGCACCCCTGCAGGGAAGAACTTATCTATTCGGATAGCCGTGTCCACGGTTACAGGAAGACTTGGAGTTGTGCCCTGATCTTATACAACTACAATTATTACTTAACTAGAATTAGTTGCCCCGGGATTGCTTCCTCACAGGGAGTCGAGGAAGGATCTCTGGGTGTGACCTCATATTAATATTGCTGCAACAATATGACTATTAATTGTGTTACCTTGCTCTACTCTCGTCTATTGCTGCAAGACCCTGAAGATGCTAGTCTTCGATAGGAGTAAGCCTTCTCTCTCTATTCTTGCATTGCTGCAGTCAGTCCACATATAAACCCCCCTTGTTTGATACTGATGCATACTTAGCATAGTTCTGATGTAAGTCTCGCGAGTACTTTGTATGAGTACTCACCGTTGCTTTGCTCCCCCTTTGTCCCCTTGATCCGTTGCTGCGACTAGATGATGGAGGCCAGGAGATGGAGTTTCCTGTCGACGCCTGCCACCCCGATGGTGATTTCTTCGTGGAGGCTACTGAAGACCACGAGTAGTTTAGGAGGTTCCCAGGCAGGAGGCCTCGCCTCGTTCGATCGTGTTTCTTTTGTGCTAGCCTTCTCTAAGTCACGCCATGTTTAATGTCTGTACTCATATATTGTTGTTTCCGCTGACTCGTGTGTTTATCGAGCTTCTGTATTCTAGCCCTCGAGGCCCCTGTCTTGTAATATGAAGCTTGTATGTTTTATTTGTGTCTAGAGTTGTGTTGTGGTACCTTTCCGTGAGTCCTTGAGTTTGACCATACGCATTTGCATGTATGATTAGCGTATGATTAAATCGAGGGTGTCACAATCAACAAACTCCACAAAGATTTCTCTATCTCCGGTCATATGATTGGTGCATCCACTACCGATCATCCATTGCGTTCCACTAGATATATATCCCTACATGAATAAAACGTTGAGTTTAGGTCCCCATTTTGCAATGGTTCCTGTAGATTTATCAACAAGGTTCTTAGGAACCCAAATATTCCATGCATAATCATCATAATTAGTGCCAACATATTGTTGCAAAAGTATAACCATCCTTTCCTCTCCTAAGGACATAGGATGGGTTGTTCTTACCGGCAAACTCTTTAGGAATGGCCTTATCCTGTTGTTCTTTCCATTCCCATCTTTCTATTTTTCCTTCTCCTTCTCCTTGTTCCATCCTTTCACAAAAACTACCTTTTGTTGAGGACAAGGAGCGGAACCGATCTTCTTCTTCTTGTTCTTCTTCTTGGCCTTCTTTTCCTTGAGAGAGCGATCAAACCCAATTCCCTGTTTTGCAACACTTTCCTTTGGGTTGCTCAAGAGGTCATTGAGTTTTTTTCTCCTTGAATGCATGACACAAGCCCTTTCTCTATTTCTACTATCAACTTTGTATTCTCTTCTTGAAGAGAGGCGCAATCATGAACAAAGTTAGCTATACAAGATTCATTATTTAAATTAATGCGAGAGATGGTAGTAAGAGCCTTCATGGTAGTAGCTTTAAGTTGAGCATACGATTTGGTGAGGGTAATGAGGTCACCTTTGACAACCTTGGAACTTTTCACAAGGATGTCATGTTCCTCACTAAGTCGAGATTTATCAACTAAAAGATTCTCATATTTAAGAGTAATGGCATCTTTGTTTTCAAGATAAACTTGTAAGGCATCATTGGTTATAGCAAAGTCAATGTCATGGGAAGACAAGGCTTCATCGAGAGAGGCTCTCATAGCACTCTGTTCATGTAGTTTGTGCTCGAGGAGTTTGCCTCTCTCTTTTTCCTCTACGAGGAGTTTTCAACGTTCTCTATAAAGTCATCACGTTTGGAGGTGACTTAAGGAGATCTCTAAAACGAGCACATGATTCACCATGAAGAGTTTGCAATAAATACATCAAGGTATCCTCATCATTGTCCATGCTAGCCTCACACTCATCCTCCACTATCTTACATGAGATATTTTGCGTGTGGTTAGCGGGGATGGAAGATTAGGACTTAGGTTTTACCTCTTTAGCCATGATGCATCAATGAGTGAAAGGTTTGTCCTCATTTTGAGATTCGAAGAGGCCGGTGGCAGAGGAGTTAGTGGCATGAAAGGCAATTGCCATTGTGTCCATGATGACCCACAAGTGTAGGGGATCTATCATAGTCTTTTTGATAAGTAAGAATGTCGAACCCAACGAGGAGCAGAAGGAAATGACAAGCGATTTTCAGTAAGGTATTCTGTGCAAGCACTAAAATTATCAGTAACACATAATTTTGAGATAAGGTAATTCGTAGCGGGTAGCAAGTAAAAATGTAACAATGGTGCAGAAAAGTGGCCCAATCCCTTTTGTAGCAAAGGACAAGCCTCGACAAACTCTTATATAAAACAAGGCCCTCCCGAGGACACATGGGAATTTATGTCAAGCTAGTTTTCATCATGCTCATATGGTTCACGTTCGTTACTTTGATAATTTGATATGTGGGTGGACCGGTGCTTGGGTGCTGCCCTTACTTGGACAAACATACCACTTTGATTAACCTCTCTCGCAAGCATCCGCAAATACGAAAGAAGAATTAAGATAAATCTGACCATAGCATGAAACATATGGATCCAAATCAGCCCCTTACGAAGCAACGCATAAACTAGGGTTTAAGCTTCTGTCACTCTAGCAACCCATCATCTACTTATTACTACACAATGCATTCCCCTAGGCCCAAATAATGGTGAAGTTTCATGTAGTCCACGTTCACATGACACCACTAGAGGAGAGACAACATACATCTTATCAAAATATCGAACAAATACCAAATTCACATGATTACTTTTAACAAGACTTATCCCATGTCCTATGGAACAAATGTAACTACTCACAAAGCATATTTATGTTCATAATCAGAGGAGTATTAATAATAATTAAGGATCTGAACATATAATGTTCCACCAAATAAAGAAACTAGCGTCAACTACAAGGAGTAATAAACACTACTAGCAACCCACAGGTACCAATCTGAGGTTTTGAGACAAAGATCGGATACAAGAGATGAACTACGGTTTGGAGAGGAGATAGTGTTGATGAAGATGTTGATGGATATTGACCCCCTCTCGATGAGAGGATCGTTGGTGACAACAATGGCTTCGATTTCGCCCTCCAGGAGGGAAGTTTCCCGTGCGGAATAGCTCCGCCGGAGCTCTAGATTGGTTTTTGTCAAAGTTCCGCCTCGAGATGGCGGTGCTTTGTCCCGAAATCTCTCTTCTGATTTTTTTTCCAGGTCAAAACCCTTCATATAGCAGAAGATGGGCACCGGATGCCTACCACAGGGCCCACAAGCCAATAAGTCGCGGCTACGGGGGTGGGCCTCGCCCTTGGCTTGTGACCTCCTAGTGGGTCCTCTCTAGTATTTCTTTCGCCCAATATTTTTTATATATTCCAAAACAATTCTCCGTAACTTTTCAGGACTTTTGGAGTTGTGCAGAATAGGTCTCTCATATTTGCTCCTATTCCGGTCCACAATTCCTGCTACCAGCATTCTCCCTCTTCTTGTAAACCTTGTAAAATAAGAGAGAAAAGGCATAAGTATTGTACCATAATGTGTATTAACATCCCATAATGCAATAAATATCGATATTAAAGCATGATGCAAAATGGACGTATCAACTCCCCCAAGCTTAGACCTCACTTGTCCTCAAGCGAAAGCCAAGATCGATAAATATGCCCACATGTTTAGAGATAGAGGTGTCGATAAATTAAAATACGGTCATGAAGGCATCATGGTTATCTTTAGAACAGCAACACATATTGACATAGAGTATCTTATGCTAGAGTATCAGTTCATTCACAAGGCAAAGTAAGAATCAATAACTCTATTGAGAACTAATAAACTATGATTTTAGTCATTGAAGCAATTCCAATTTATTGCAACGTAGGAAAGAGTCAATATAAGAGCTTGTAAAGCAAATCCACATACTCAATCATCTTATGCTCTTTCATAAATGTTAACACTCATGCGGTACCTATGAGGTCAAAGCTTCAATCGGACACAGAGAAAGATAGGGGCTTATAGTTTTGCCTCCCAACTATTTACCTCAAGGGTAATGTCAACAATAATAACTCATGATCACCCACATACGAGTGTATATATTTTTCTAGATCATTCCCCAACACATGACGCTTGCCAAAAGATAAAGGTGAAATAAAGGAAATGGTTAAGATCACCACGACTCTTACATAAAGGTAAGTACTAGAAAGTGAAGGTAACAAATAGGCCCTTCGCAGAGGGAAGCAGAGGTTGTCATGCACTTTTATAGTTGGATGTGCAGTCCCTTAATGCAAAGGAACGTCACTTTATATTACCCCTTGTGATAAAGAACTTTATTATGCAGTTTGTCGCTTTTATTTCTTCTATATCACAAGTTCATATAAAGTTTATTTTCCTCTAACTAATAAATCACACATATTTAAAGAGCATTTTTTATTGCTTGCACGAATGACAACTTACTTAAAGGATCTTACTCAATCCATAGGTAGCTATGGTGGACTCGCTAGGCAAAATTGAGTTAAAGGTGTTTGGATGCACAAGTAGTATTTCTACTTGGTGCGGAAGTTTTTGGCTAATATGGGGTCGAAGCAAGCAACACTTGTTGAAGGATCTATAACCATATAACTTCTATTCGGAAATAAGAACACATAACTCATTATGTTGTCTTCCTTGTCCAACATCAACTTCTTAACATATAATAATTTAATGAGTGCTCACAACCATGAAAGATGTCCAAGATATATATTTATATGGGAAGCGCTCTTTCTTTATTACTTCCTTATAATTGCAACAATGACCAATAGCTTTGTTTGTCAACTCACAACAAATTTCACTCAACATACTTTTTACATGTGAAGTCATCACTCCCCATAATATCATTATGTATGCTATTTTTCTTTTATTCTATACCTCTTTCTATTTATATTTCTCAAGATCATAGCAAGCAAGCAAAGCCCTCAACTCAAAACTACTCTTTATTATATAACTCTCAGACTTGCTTACATAGGGGGAGCATAAATCAAAACTTAAAACTAGATCACACTAAAACTTTATTCTACTAGATCAAGATATAACCAAAAGGGTCGAATGAACAAAAACAAAGAAAGTAAAAGGTGTGATGGTGATACGATACTGGGCACCTCCCCCAAGCTTGGCACAAGCCAAGGGGAGTGCTCATACCCTTGTGTTTAGTTGTCTTTCTTCGAAGGTGGTGAGGTTATATTATTGGCGATGATGCCCCTCAGAATGCGATTCTCCTCCTCAAGCTTATTATTTTGGTGTCTGAGATCCATTATTTCCTTGCGAAGTTTTCCAGTGATGGTTAGAGCTCCCATAACCCATGGATGTTTCATTGTTGCAGGGGAAGAAGCAACACTTTTTTTCATGTTTTCATAAGTAAATATTTAGCATTGGGAGGGATAACCAAATTCGGAATTGCTGAGCTCTGAAGTTCTTCCATCATGGCTATAGGTTGAAGACAAGAGGTAACTTCTTAGTCTTCCTCCGTGGCATCTATCCTTTTGAAATCAGCGTCCATCTCTCCCTCCTTGGCCTGCCCAAAGTGGTTGGTTTTGCTAAATGCTCCATACCCTAGTGTTAATGAGAGGCATGGCTCTCCCCGACCGACTCTTGCAAATACATTTTACTTTAAATCTGCTACAGAAATAGCTCAAAAAAAAATATTGTCGTCATAAAAAGGTCAAAACCTTCGGGAGATTATATAATGAATTTTTACCGACCCAAAAGAGTATACCACAAGAAAACGGAGTCTGAAGGGTACACGGGGTGGCCACAAGCCTGCAGGGCGCGCCCACGGGGGTAGGTCGCGCCCTCCTGACTTTTCGCCTCCTGGTGCACCCTTCAGATTGCTTTAAATTTTCCTAATTTTTTAAATATTCCAAAATTGATAAAAATTGCCATTAGGAAAGTTATGGAGTCGGTTTGCTTACCGTAGCACATATCTATTCCTTTTCTGAGTCTGAAACATTTTGATAGGTCTCCCTAATGTAGTCTTCTGGAGTTATGGTATTGATAATATTAGATTCAACATTTATGGGAGTACGTGAGATATAATGTTTGATTCTTTCCCCATTTACCACCTTCTGATTTGTGCCTTCGGCGTTGTTGATCTTGATGGCACCGGAACGATATACTTCCTCGATAACGTAAGGCCCTTCCCGTTCAGAGAGAAGTTTTTGTGCAAAAAACTTAAACAAGAGTTTTATAGCAAGACATGATCACCTACATTGAATTCACGCTTTTGCATCCTTCTACCATGCCATCTATTAACCTTGTCTTTAAACAACTTAGCATTCTCATAGGCTTGGGTTCTCCAATCCTCAAGAGAGCTAATGTCAAATAACCTCTTTTCACTAGCAAGCTAGAAATCATAATTAAGCTCTTTAATTGCCCAATAAGATTTATGTTTTAGCTCTAGAGGTAAATGACATGCTTTACCATAAACCATTTTATACGGAGACATACCCATAGGGTTTTTGTAAGCGGTTCTATAAGCCCATAATGCATTGTCAAGTTTCCTAGACCAATTCTTTCTAGATCTATTAATGGTATTTTGTAGGATTAATTTAATTTCTCTATTGCTCAATTCTACTTGCCCACTAGACTCAGGATGATAAGGAGATGGAATTCTATGATTAACATCATACCTAGCAAGCAATTTACGGAAAGCACCATGAATCAAGTGTGAACCACCATGAGTCATTAAATATCTAGAGACTCCAAATCTAGAGAAAATAAACTCTTTCAGCATTTTAATAGAAGTGTTATGATCAGCACTACTAGTTGGAATAGCTTCTACCCACTTAGTAACATAATCAGCATCAACTAGAATATGAGTATACCCATTGGACTTTGGAAAAGGTCCCATATAATCAAAACCCCACACATCAAATGGTTCTATAACTAGAGAATAATTCATAGGCATTTCGTGACGTCTACTAATATTACCAGTTCTTTGACATTCATCACAAGACAGGACAAACTTACGAGTATCCTTGAAGAGAGTAGGCCAACAAAATCCAGATTGCAATACCTTGTGTGCAGTTCTATCTCCAGCGTGATGTCCTCCGTAGGCCTGTGAGTGACACTTGTGTAGGATTTGTCCGTGATCATGCTCAGGTACACAACGTCTAATAATACCATCCACTCCTTCATAAACATGTGGATCGTCCCAAAAGTAATGCCTTAAATCATAGAAGAACTTTTTCTTTTGTTGGTATGTGAAACTAGGCGTTATAAATTTAGCAACAATGTAGTTAGCATAATCAGCATACTAAGGAGCAATGCGTGAAGCATTTATGATAGCTAATTGTTCATCATGGAACCTATCATCAATAGGTAGTGGGTCATCAAGAACATTTTCTAATCTAGACAAATTATCTCCTACAGGGTTATCCACACCCTTTCTATTAATAATATGCAGATCAAATTCTTGTAGCAGAAGAACCCATCTAATAAGTCTAGGTTTAGCATCTTTGTTTTCCATAAGGTATTTAATAGCAGCATGATCGGTGTGAACTGTTACTTTGGAATCAACAATATAAGGTCTAAAGTCATCACAACAAAACACAACTGCTAAAATGCCTTTTCAATGGTAGCGTAGTTTCTTGGAGCATTGTCTAGAGTTTCACTAGTATAATGGATAACATTTAATTTCTTATCAATCTTTGTCCTAGAACAGCACCAATAGCATAATCACTAGTATCACACATAATTTCAAAGGGTAGGTTCCAATCACGTGGTTGAATAACAGGTGCAGTGGTCAAGGCTCTCTTAAGAATTTCAAATGCTTCTACACAATCATCATAAAAAATGAATGGAACATCCTTTTACAAAAGATTAGTGAGACGTTTAGAAATCTTAGACAAGACTTTAATAAACCTCCTATAGAAACCAGCATGACCAAGGAAACTTCTTATACCTTTGATATCTGTTAGACACGGCATTCTTTCAATAGTGTCAACTTTAGCTTTATCAACTTCAATACCTCTTTCGGAGATTTTGTGTCCCAAGACAATGCCTTCATTAACCATAAAGTGGCGTTTCTCCCAATTCAAGATAATATTAGTTTCTTCACATCTCTACAAAACTTGATCAAGGTTGCTCAAGAAATCATCAAAAGATGTTTCGTAAACGGAAAAATCATCCATGAGAACCTAAACAATCTTTTCACAAAAGTCACAGAATATAGCCATCATACATCTTCGAAAGGTAGCAGGTGCATTGCATAAACCAAAAGTCATATGGCTATAAGCAAAGATATCGAAAGGGCAAGTAAAAGTGGTCTTCTCTTGATCCTCTTTTGACACAGGTATTTGAGAGAAACCAGAATAACCGTCTAGAAAGCAAAAAAATGTGTATGTTTGGATAGTCTTTCTAGAATTTGATCAATAAAAGGTAGAGGGTAATGATATTCCTAGTAGCTTTATTTAATTTCCTAAAATAAATTACCATTGTATATCCTGTAAGAATTATTTGCGGGATCAATTCATTTTTACCATTAGGAACAACGGTAATAGCTTCCTTTTTAGGGACACAATGAACGAGACTAACCCATCTACTATCAGCAATAGGATAAATTATACCTCCCTCGAGAAGCTTTAATATTTCATTTCTTACCACTTCCTTCATTTAAGGATTTAACTGTCGTAGGTGATCAACAACTGGTTTAGCATTAGGCTCCATATTGATTTTGTGCTCACATAGAGTGGGACTAATGCCCTTAAGATCATCAAGGGTATATCCAATAGAAGCACGGTGCTTCCTCAAAGTTTTCAATAATCTCTTTTCTTCATGCTCTGAAAGGTTAGCACTAATAATAACAGGATATATCTACTTTTCATCTAGATAAGCATACTTTAGAGTATCAGGTAATTGTTTAAGCTCAAACATGTGATCACCCTTGGGTGGAGGAGGATCCCCAAGTATTTCAACACGCAGGTTGTGTTTCAAAATAGGCTGGTGATCAAAGAAATCTTATCTATTTCATTCCTTTCATTCATATGCATATCATTTTCATGTTCTAGCAAATATTGTTCTAAGGGATCGATAGGAGGCACTCCGATAGAAGGGAGACCAATAATTTCATCTTTACTAGGCAATTCTTTGTCATGGGGTTGTCTACGAAATTTAGAGAAATTGAACTCATGTGATGCATCCCCAAAACTTACAGTAATCGTTGGTTTTTCACCATCAATCTTAGCATTAATAGTATTCAAGAAGGGTCAACCGAATATAATGGGACAACAATCAACTTGTGGGGAACCAAGAACAGGAAAATCAGTAGGATACTTTATTTTCCCACACAAGACTTCAACATCTCTAACAATCCCAATTGGTGCAATAGTATCTCTATTAGCAAGCTTGATGGTAACATTAATTTCCTATAATTAGGCTAGTGCAATATCATTCATAATTTCTTGGTATAAGGCGAAGGGAATTGCACTCGTTACGAATTACCTTATCACAAAATTATATGTTACCGATAATTTCAGTGCTTGAAGACAACACCTTAGTGATAGTTTTGTGATAAGGTAATTCATAACGAGTAGCAAGTAACAAATGTAACAATGGTGCAGAAAAGTGGCCCAATCCCTTTTGTAGAAAAGGACAACCCTGGACAAACTCTAATATAAAGCAAGGCGCTCCCGAGGACACATGGGAATTTATGTCAAGCTAGTTTTCATCACGCTCATATGATTCACGTTAGCTACTTTGATAATTTGATATGTGGGTGGACCGGTGGTTGGGTGCTGCCCTTACCTGGAAAAACATCTCACTTATGATTAACCTCTCTCGCAAGCATCCGCAACTACAAAAGAAGAATTAAGATAAATCTAACCATGGCATGAAACAGATGGATCCAAATTAGCCCCTTACGAAGCAACACATAAACTAGGGTTTAAGCTTCTATCACTCTAGCAACCCATCATCTACTTATTACTTCCCAATGCCTTCCCCTAGGCCCAAATAATGGTGAAGTGTCATGTATTCGAGCTTCACATGACACCACTAGAGGAGAGACAACGTACACCTTATCAAAATATCGAACGAATACCAAATTCACATGATTACTTATAACAAGACTTATCCCATGTCCTCGGGGAGAAACGTAACTACTCACAAAGCATATTCTTATTCATAATTTGAGGATTATTAATAACAATGAAGGTTCTGAACATATAATCTTCCACCAAATAAACAAACTAGCATCAACTATAAGGAGTAATCAACACTACAAGCAAGCCACAGGTACCAATCTGAGGTTTTGAGACAAAGATCGGATACAAGAGATGGACTATGGTTTGGAGAGGAGATGGTACTCATTAAGATGTTGATGGAGATTGAACCCCTCTCGATGAGAGGGTTTTCGGTGATGACGCTGGCTTTGATTTCCCCCTCCGAGAAGGAAGTTACCCCGGCGGAATATCTCCATCGGATCTCTAGATTGGTTCTGTCAAAGTTCTGCCTCGAGACGGCGGCGCTTTGTCCCGAAAGCTCTCTTCTGATTTTTTTTTCCAGGTCAAAACCCTTCATATTGTAGACGATGGGCACCAGAGTCCTGCCAGGGGGCCCACAAGCATGTAGGGCGAGGCCAGGCGGTAGGCCGCTCCCCCTGGCTTGTGACCTCCTGGTGGGTCCCCTCTGGTATTTCTTTCGCCCAATATTTTTCATATATTCCAAAAAAATTCTCCGTAACTTTTCAGGACTTTTGGAGTTGTGCAGAGTAGGTCTCTCAGATTTGCTCCTTTTCTGGTCCAGAATTCTAGTTGCCGGCATTCTCCCTCTTCATGTAAACCTTGTAAAATAAGATAGAAAAGGCATAAGTATTGTACCATAATGTGTATTAACAGCCCATAATTAAATAAATATCGATATAAAAAGCATGATGCAAAATGGACGTATTAGCCCACTTCGTCATCATCACCGTCATCATCATCTCCGAACATGTATTCTTCATGAACAAGTGCATTGTCATCTTTCCTCTTGGTGAACTTGGAGAACTTATTCTGAATCACAAGCTTCTCATACTTGTGTTTATGTCTCTCATGCAGGCAATCATGCACGAAGTGTCTTGGCTTACCAGAATTGTAGCACTTTCTTCTTCCAAATCTTCTTACTTGAATATTCTGCGCTTTGAAGGCCATGGTGTCCTAATATTTCTTGACTAAGGGGGAAAAGTCTTCCGCGAAGTCAGTGGCCAGGTAAGTAGTGTCACCATCATCCTCGCGCTCTTTTCAATCACTCCTTACTCTCTAGCTTGAGCAACCACCTTCTTCGCCTTCAAAGCAAGAGTTGAGTTCTTGGTGGCCTCAGCAATTGCAAAGGTCTTCTTTGACTTTCTCTCCAAAAGCACATGGGTGGAGAAAGTAGACGCAACTTGACCCACCTTCAACATGTGCTAATCCGGGCATTGATATATCATCATCACCATGCTGTGTTCTATTAGCACCATTGTATCAATGAACTTCTCCTTGATGAAATCATCATTAGCCCATAAGGATCCAAATGTTCTCAAGTTTAGCACAAGAGACTTCAATATTTGATACACTTCTTTCGTGGTCTCACCATCATTCATTACAAATAAATTTACGTATTGCTTGAGCAAGGCCAATTGAGATATTTGAATTGCTTCATCACCCTAAAGAGCCTCTTCTAGGAAATCCCAAATTTCCTTTGCAGTCTTGAGAATAGAAATGGAGTCACTATAGTCTTTGGTCGTGACATTATGCAAAATTTCGTGGGTGGTTGCATTGAGTTGATCATCAACTTCTCCCCTTGGAGTGAGATTTTTTCGGTCCTTGAGGTTGAAACCATTGACCACAATCCACTTTACTTGCATAGATGCACTTCGAGACTCCATATCTAGCTTCCACTTAGCAACCACATTAGCTTTGAAAGGGGAGGAGGCCCAACATGATTAATGTGAAGATGTGTCATTGTAATTAGGAACTTCAGTGCGACCCGGTGATTCAAGGGTTTCTCTTGAGTCATCCACATCAAAGAACTCAGTTTAATTAAATGAGTTTGACGTGGATGTCGATGGCTTTATGTGTGCATCAATTTCTTCCTTAACCGAGGAACAAACTTCTTTCAACATTGTGAGCTTGAGATCCGTAAAAATTGGAAGAACATCCATCGCGGTTAAGGGGGCAACCGTTTTGGGGGCTAAGGGAGCCTTGGCTTGAGGTATGGTCATACATATCCAACGTATCTACTTTTCAAGACACTTTTGCTCTTGTGTTGGACTTTAATTTGCATGATTTGAATGTACTAATCTGGACTAATGTTGTTTTTAGCAGAACTAAAATGGTGTTCTTTTTGTGCAGAAATAAAAATACTCGGAATTGGATGAAACTCTTTGGAGAACTTTTCTCGAATATTAAAATAATATTGGAGCAAAGATCCACCGGAGGGATCCACCTGTTGGAGCCAAGCCAACATGTGCGACCACCCCCCTAGGTGCGCCCTGTTCGCTTGGGGCCACCTCGTGGCACCAGAGACCCTAATACCTGACCTATAAATTCCTATTTATCTAGAAAGAAATAAAGAGAAGTTCCCAACAAGTTCTACGAGATACATCCACCACCACCTTATGTTCTTCCTCGGGTGGGCTGATCTGGATTCCGTTTGGGGCTGCGGAGAGGGGGATTCATCGTCGTTGTCATCACTAACCCTTTTCCATCAACACCGTCATGATGCTCACTGCTACCTCCTGAGCTTGCGTTGGTTTTTCCCTTGAAGAGGAAAGGGTGATGCAGCACAGTAGCAGTAAGTATTTACCTTAGTTTTAGAACCAAGGTATCAATCCAGTAGGAGTATCAAGGCAAGTCACCAATGTACCTGCGCAAAAACAAACAAACTTGCACCCAACGCTATAAAGGGGTTGTCAATCCCTTCACGATTGATTGCAAGGTGAGATCTGAAGGCGGAAAGTGCAACAAAGTAAAAGTGTAGAGCTGAAAATATGATGTGAAGTAGACCCGGGGGCCATAGTGTTCACTAGAGGCTTCTCTCATGATAGCAAATATTACGGTGGTGAACGAATTACTGTCGAGCAATTGATCGAACCACGCAAAGTCATGATGATATCTAAGGCAATGATCATACATATAGGCATCACGTCTGAGACAAGTAGACCGATACTTTCTGCATCTACTACTATTACTCCACACATCGACCGCTATCCAGCATGCATCTAGTGTATTGAGTTCATAACAAACAGAGTAACGCCTTAAGCAAGATGACATGATGTAGAGTGATAAATTCATGCAATAGATATAAACCCCATCTATTTACCCTTGATGGGAACAACACGATGGGTGCCTCGCTAACCCTTCTGTCACTGGAGGAGGACACCGCACGGTATGAACCCAAAACTAAGCACTTCTCCCGTTGCAAGAATTATAGATGAAGTTAGCCAAACGAAACCCACAACTCGAAGAGAATTACAAGGATATGAAATCATGCATATAAGAGATCAGAGGAAACTCAAATAATAATCATAGATAATCTGATCATAAATCCACAATTCATCGGATCTCGACAAACATACCGCAAAAGAAGATTACATCGGATAGATCTCCATGAAGATCATGGAGAACTTTGTATTGAAGTACAAGAGAGACAAGAAGCCATCTAGCTACTAGCTATGGACCTGAAGGTCTGTGCTGAACTACTCACGCATCATCAAACATGCAATGGTGTTGGTCAAGAAGCCCTCCGTGTACGAATCCCCCTCCAGCACGGCACCAGAACGTGCCCCAGATGGGATCTTGCGGAGACAGAAGCTTGCGGCGGCGGAAAAGTGTTTTCGTGGCTCTCTCCCGTGGTTTCAGATTTTTAGGGAATTTATTGGCAGAATAGGTAGGGCAGAGGAGCCACGGGAAGCTCACAAGCCTGCTAGGCGCCCCCCAGGCCGCGCCTAGGGGGCTTGTGACCTCCCCCGAGGTCCTTTGCCTTGGTTCTCAAGTTCCCCGCGTATCTTCTATTTCGGAAAAAATCATTCCGAAGATTTTATTCCGTTTGGACTCCGTTTAATATTCTCCTCTGAAAAGGGTCAAAAACACGAAAAAAACTGGAAGTGGCACTTGGCACTGAGTTAATAGGTTAGTCCCAAAAAAGATATAAAATGCATACAAAACATCCAAAGTTGACAAGATAATAGCATGGAACCATCAAAAATTATAGATACGTTGGAGACGTATCAAGCACCCCCAAGCTTAACTCGTGCTTGTCCTCGAGTAGGGAAGTGATAAAGACTGAATTTTTGATGTGGAGTGCTACCTAACATATTTGTCCTTTGCAACTTCTTTCATGTGACATGAATGTTTGGATTCGTAAGATTCAAAACAATAGTTTGCTATTGACATGAAAACAATAATACTTCAAGCAAACTAGCAAGGTAATCATGAACTTTCGAAATAACAAGGCGAAAGAAAGTTATCTCTACAAAATCATATAGTCTGGCTATGCTCCACCATCCCCACACAATGAATTTAAATCATGCACAACCCGGTATTGGCCAAGTAATTGTTTTCGCACTCTTAATTTCTCAAACCTTTTTCAACTGTCACGCAATACATGAGCGTGAGCCATGGATATAGCACTATAGGTGGAATAGAGTGTGGTGGAGGTTGTGAGGCGAAAAGGAGGAGATGGTCACATTGACTCGGTGTATCAAAGGGCTATGGAGATTCCCATCAATAGATATCAATGTGAATGAGTAGGGATTTCCATGCAACGGATGCACTTAGATCTACAAGTGTGTGAAAGCTCAAAAGGAAAACTAGTGGGTGTGCACCCAACTTGCTTGCTCACGAAGACCTAGGGAAATTTTGAGGAAGCCCATCATTGAAATATACAAGCCAAGTTATATAACAAAGATTCCCACTAGTATAAGGAGCGTCAAAACGAGAGACTCTCTATCCTGAAGAACATGGTGCTATTGCGAAGCACAAGTGTGGAAAAGATAGTACCATTGTCCCTTCTCTCTCTTTTTTTGGATGGGCTCTTTGGCCTCTTTTCAGTTTTTTTCTTTTTTTTGTGTGCATCTTTGGCCTCTTTTTTTATTTCCTCACATGGGACAATGATCTAATAATGATGATCATCACACTTTTATTTACTCACACCTCAATGCTTAGAGCAATGATGACTATAGGAGATGCCTCCAACAGTGTATTGGGATGTGCAACGATCTAGCTTGGCGTCTGACGTTAAAACATCTCGCTAGCTATCTTATGATCATGCAATTGCAATATGAAAGTGACGGCACAAGTCATGAGATGGAATGGTGGGATTTGCATGGCAATATATCTCGGAATGGTTATGAAAATGCCATAATAGGTAGGTATGGTGGCTGTTTTGAGCAAGGTATATGGTGGATTGTGCATCGGTGAAAGTTGCGCGGCACTAGAGAGACTAGCAATGGTGGAAGGTTAAAGTGCATCTATACCATGGACTCACATTAGTCATGAAGAACTCATATACTTATTGCGAAAGTTTTATTATTAATCGAAACAAAGTGCTAAACGCATACTCCTAGGGGAAGGGTTGGTAGGTGTTAACCATCGCGCGATCCCGACCACAACACAAAGGATGACAATCAATAAATCAATTATGCTCTGACTTCCTAACATAGCGGTTCACCATACGTGCATGCTATGGGAATCACTAATTTCAACACAAGTATTTCTTGATTCACAACACCCTACTAACATAACTCTAATATTACCATATCCATGTCTCAAAACTAATTGAGAGGAATCAAACTTCTCTTACTAATCGATGCACATGAATATGGAAGTTTTTAATATATCCTCTTTGGATGCATATCATCTTTAGGACTACTTTCATAGAACAAGCCAATTACCAAGTTACTCAGAGAGAGCACTCTCAAAAAGATATAAGTGAAGATCGAGAGTTCTTATTTCTCCAAAATATAACACCGCCGTGCTCTAAAAATATCTAAGTTAAGCACTAGAGAAAAGTTATCTAGCTCAAAAGATATAAGTGAAGAACATGCGAGCTAAATTGCCTAACTCAAAAGATATAAGCGAAGCTCAATGAGTATTCTAGCAAATTCACGATGAGTGCATGTCTCTCTCAAAAAGGTGTGCAGCAAGGATGATTGTGACACAACAAAAAGAATAGACTCCTATAATAGACGACGCTCCAAGAAAAACACATATCATGTGGTGAATAAAAATATAGCTCCAAGTAACGTTAACGATGGATTGAAGACAAAAGAGGGGATGCCTTCCTAGGGATTGATACGTCCCCAACGTATCTATAACTTTTGATGGTTCCATGCTATTATCTTGTCAACTTTGGATGTTTTATATGCATGAATATGCTATTTTATATCTTTTTGGGACTAACCTATTAACTCAGTGCCAAGTGCCAGTTTTTATTTTTTCCGTGTTTTTGGCCCATTTTCAGATGGAGTCCAAATGGAATGAAACTTGACGATGATTTTTTTGGACCAAAAGAGACCACCGAAGCATTGGGAGAAGGCCAGATGGGCCACGAGGGAGTCACAAGCCCTCACTCCGCCACCACCCCCCCCCCCCCGTGGTGGCGCGCAGGCTTGTGACCTCCTCGTAGGCTCAACTGACGCAATTTCACCGCCATAAATTCCTATAAATTCAGAAACCCCCAGAAAGAAACCTAGATCGGGAGTTCCGCCGTCGCAAGCCTCTGTAGCCACCAAAAACCAATCTGGAGCCCATTCTGGCACCCTGCCGAAGGGGGAATCCATCTCCTGTGGCCATCTTCATCATCCCGGCGATCTCCATGACGAGGAGGGAGTAGTTCTCCCTCGGGGTTGAGGGTATGTACCAGTAGCTATGTGTTTGATCTCTCTCTCTCTCTCGTGTTCTTGAGATGTCTTGATCTCGATGTATCATGGGCTTTGCTACTATAGATGGATCTTATGATGTTCTTCCCCCTCTCCCTCTTGTAATGAATTGAGTTTCCCCTTTGGAGTTATCTTATCAGATTGAGTCTTTGAGAACACTTGATGTATGTCTTGCACGTGTCTATCTGTTGTGATCAACTTGAGGGTTTGTGACAATTGGGAACCTATGCATCTGGGTTGGCACACGTGGATTCATGTGAGTACTTGATGTATGTTTTGGTGATCAACTTGTGGGTTCGTGACATTAGGAACCTATGCACAGGGATTGGCACACATTTTGACTCTCTGGTAGAAATTTTGGGGCACTCTTTGAAGTTCTATGTGTTGGTTGAATAGATGATTCTGAGATTATGTGATGCATATCATATAATCATACCCATGGATACTTGAGGTGACAATGGAGTATCTAGGTGACATTAGGGTCTTGGTTGATATGTATCTTAAGGTGTTATTCTAGTACAAACTCTATGATGGATCGAACGGAAAGAATAGCTTCGTGTTATTTTACTACGGACTCTTGAATAGATCGATCAGAAAGAATAACTTTGTTGTGGTTTCATACCCGACAATAATCTCTTCGTTTGTTCTCTGCTATTAGTTACTTTGGAGTGACTCTTTGTTGCATGTTGAGGGCTAGTTATATGATCCAATTATGTTATCATTGTTGAGAGAACTTCACTAGTGAAAGTATGAACCCTAGGCCTTGTTTCCACGCATTGCAATACCGTTCGTGCTCACTTTTACCATTTTTTACCTTGCGGTTTTTGTAATTTCAGATTACAAAAACCTATATCTACCATCCATATTGCACTTGTATCACCATCTCTTCGCCGAACTAGTGCACCTATACAACTTACCATTGTATTAGGTGTGTTGGGGACACAAGAGACTCTTTGTTATTTGGTTGCAGGGTTGCTTGAGAGAGACCATCTTCATCCTACGCCCCCCGCGGATTGATAAACCTCAGGTCACCCACTTGAGGGAAAATTGCTACTGTCCTACAACCCTCTGCACTTGGAGGCCCAACAACGTCTACAAGGAGAAGGTTGCGTAGTAGACATCAGGCATCCCCAAGCTTAGGCTTTTTCGTGTCCTTGAATTTGGCTGTGGATGTCATGGGCATCCCCAAGCTTGAGCTCTTTCCACTCTTTATCCCATTGTCCAGGAGAACATCACCCAAAACTTGAAAACTTCACAACACAAAACTTAAACAGAAACTCATGATATCATTAGCACAAGAAAACAAACTACCAACTCCTTAGGTACTATAGAAAACTTGATTTGTATTTATATTGGTGTTATATTACTGTATCTCACTTTTACATGGCTAGTACCCCCCCGATACTATCCATAGATTCATCAAAATAAGCAATCAACACAAGAAAAACAAAATATGTCAAAAACAGACCAGTCTGTAGCAATCTGTATACTTCATATACTTCTGTTATCTCAAAAATTCTGAAACATTATGACAATTGGGGAAACTATCATATCAACCAGAAGCAAAAAGAATCAACACAATATCTCTTTCTGGACAGGAATTAAAAATAATTCGTGAGTGCAAAGTTTCTGTCTTTTTCAACAAGATCAAACAACCATCACCAAAACTAGTCATAAAGGTTTTACTTGGCACAAACACAAAAAGAAACACAAAAAACACAATCATAACATAATTATGATGGTGTGGACACAAAAAAACAGAAAGAAAAAAGCAAAGATAAATTCATTGGGTTGCCTCCCAACAAGTGTTATTGTTTAACGCCCATAGCTAGGCATAAGGCGATAGAATCAAGTATCGTCGTCTTTGGTGCTCAAACCATAAGTAGGGTGAACACTCATCATTTTAAGATCTTCATCTCTCTTACTAGATGGTTCACCACTATTTTTAGGAACAAAAACAAACTTGGTGGCCTTATTGTGGGCAAAATTTGGAGTGTTCTGCACAGCGGCAAAAGCGGAACCCAAGTTGGTTATAACATCCTCTAGTTTGCCAATTCTAGCGGAATCATGACCTAGTTTTTCGTTAACTGTGGGTTCCCTCTCCTTTAAATTTTTCAAAGTCATTCCCACCTTGGATCCATACTGAGTGATTTGATTGTGGATCTTTTTATTCAAATTTTCAATGAGTTCAATCGTAGCAACTTTATTTTCAATGAAATCCAGCCTACGCATCACATGTTCCAAAGTTAAGGAAGTTCCATTAACCATGAGTGGGGGTGAGCCAACTAAATTTGTTAAAGCACCGTAAGAATCAACGGTATGGCTACCCAAGAAATTTCCGCCTACGATGGTGTCAAGAACATACCTATTCCAAGGGGAAATACCCACATAAAAGCTGCGAAGTAGGACGGTAGTAGATTGCTTACGAGTAGATCTATTTTGAGCATTGCAAATCCTATACCAAGCATCCTGTAAGTTTTCTCCCTCAATTTGTTTGAAATTAAGAACTTCGCTCTTGGGAGTATCGTTCGAAGCGATAGGTCTAGCCATAAGTATACGTAGACTATCCCACACAAGCAAACAAAAAGCAAGCGAAAGAAAAGGGCGAACAAAAAAGGCAAATATTTTTGTAAATTTTTGTGTTTCAGAACTGGGGGAGAGGAAAACAAGAGGCAAAATGGCAAAAAAAAGTAAATACAAGAGATGAGTTTGCGACAGTTACTTGGATAAGCTGCACTTAGAATAGTCCCCGGCGCAAGAAATTGACACGTTAAAGGAAGACTATTCTTGACTTGATACTCCCCGGCAACGGCGCCAGAAATTGGCACGTTGACGGGAGACTATTCTTGACTTGATCCTCCCCGGCAACGGTGCCAGAAATTTGTCTTGCTACCTCTTGAGCTTGCGTTGGTTTTTCCCTTGAAGAGGAAAGGGTGATGAAACACAGTAGCAGATTTCCCTCAGTTTGAGAACCAAGGTATCAATCCAGTAGGAGTATTAAGGCAAGTCACCAATGTGCCTGCGCAAAAACATACAAACTTGCACCCAACGCTATAAAGGGGTTGTCAATCCCTTCACGATTGATTGCAAGGTGAGATCTGAAGGAGGAAAGTGCAACAAAGTAAAAGTGTAGAGCTAAAAATATGATGTGAAGTAGATCCGGGGGCCATAGTGTTCACTAGAGGCTTCTCTCATGATAGCAAATATTGCGGTGGGTGAACGAATTACTGTCGATCAATTGATAGAACCGCGCAAAGTCATGATAATATCTAAGCCAATGATCATACATATAGGCATCACGTCTGAGACAAGTAGACCGATACTTTCTGCATCTACTACTATTACTCCACATATCGACCGCCATCCAGCATGCATCTAGTATATTGAGTTCATAACAAACAGAGTAACGCCTTAAGCAAGATGACATGATGTAGAGGCATAAATTCATGCAATAGATATAAACCCCATCTTTTTA